>NC_058081.1:231085762-231416448 GCF_014858855.1 Bufo gargarizans | reverse complement strand
GTCTGGACGGATCCGTTTGCCTCCGCCTGCTGAGCGGAGGACAAACGGAGCCATACTGATGCATTCTGAGCGGATCTGCATCCACTCAGAATACATTAGGGCTGGACGGATGCGTTCGGGGCCGCTTGTGAGAGCCTTCAAACGGAACTCACAAGCGGAGCCCCGAACGCTAGTGTGAAAGTAGCCTAAGTAGTCTTCCCTTTGTAGGTCTGTCCACAAGGAGAGTCTGCCTAAACACCCCAAAATGTGAACAACCCCTTTAACCCCTTCATGACGAGCATCATTCATGTACGTTGCAATGAAAACCGGTCTCCGTGTCTAATCGCTGTGACCGAACTAAAATGGCAGATGTCCCCAACAGCCAGCCATGTTATAATATTGCAGGGAAGTTGCCTCTGCTACTGATATGGCCAGCAAGGGAGACGAGGATGCCACATTCCCCTTGCCCTCTTCCTCATTATCATCATCCAGTGATGAAGGACCTTGATGAATGTATCCCAGGACAACAGCTGAGGCGACCCAAGAGTATCTCATATGGACCCCGCCCCCTGAGGATTATTAGCCTCAAATTGCTAAATTTGTGGGCAGCTCAGAAATTATTTTTTCAAAATCTTTTTTATGAGGATTTTGTAAATTTAATGGTGGCCCAAACTAATTTATATACCCAGTAATTTATTGTCCAAAATCCCACATCGTCATTTGCTCAGCCCTAGATGTGGAACCCAATAGATGCAGCAGAGATTATAAAATTTTGGGGTCTTGTGCTGCATATGGGCTTTGTAAGAAGGGTGTTTTGTACTACACTCCAATTTACCATATGGCCATGATCCACCCACCATTTGAAGCATTTAGAACATTTTTATGTTACAATGAAAATGCACAATGCCCACTTCAAAATGACCAGAAATGTTATGGTCTATTTAAAATTAGGCCATTCTAGCACCAAGTTTTCTCAGGTATAGACTCCCCGAAAAAAAATAATCTGTGTGGAAGAGGGGAAGGGGGGTAAAATACCACCAATATCTGCCCAGCAAGAAGGGAAAGTGTGGCATTACAATGTACAAACCGTATGTACAGAACCCCCAGGTTATGGATTTACAAAGTGAAGGACACCTGGATTGAACACCCAGAATGCCCAATTCCCCTTGTCCTAAATGATAGTGGGAAAATAGTGTGGGACTTAGTGCACCCACTGCTGGATAAGAGTTACCACCTCTATGTGGATAACTATCACACCAGCATTCCACTATTTAAAAGAGTTATGCCATCTGAGCTGTTCACTAACCTTCCTCCAATGCAGCACCCTGCTATCTGAATCTTCTGGGACGGTCACCAACAAATTTGACTGACAGTACAAACAAATAGTGCTCTGTTGATGTCATTGTGCCGCTTGCCTGTACAGGCGCGCTCCTGATGCAGCTAGTATCTGTTTCTATTATCAGTATTGCAAGCAGGACTCCTACAGGGTCTTCACAACTGGCCATGGTAAGAGCGGATGCCCAGGAGATGTCCAGATGATATCTATTGAGGAGCAGAGAGGTAGCTGGGATGGAAGATGATGTGCATCCAAAATACTGTATGTGCTCTCACGTGGCCCCAGGCACCATGACCTAGAAAAAAGAGGGCTCAGTACTTCTAGAAATGATGGTGTCCACATTTTAACCACGGAAACATTTCCCGGTAAAGTCCCCCAGACAGCAAGAAGGGGAAGGACCCCAAAAAGTTGCAGGGTGTGTTCCAAAAAGGGAATACGAAAGGACACCATTTATCACTGTGAAACCTTCCTTGAAAAACCTGGCTTGAGCATAAAGGATTTCTTCAAAGAATAAGGGCTCATGCACACAAATGTACATGTATTTTCTTTCCGTGTCCATTCCGTTTTTTTTTTTTTTGCAGACCATATAGGGCAAACATTAATATTAATAGGTCCGCAAAAAAAATGGAAGTTACTCCGTGTGTATTCCATTTCCATATGTCCGCATGTCCATTCCGCAAAAACTTAGAACATGTCCTATTATTGTCTGTATAATGGACAAGGTTAGGACTGTTCTTTTACGGGCCAGCTGCACACAATACAGCAAAATATTTTTCCGCAAAATACAGAATGCACACGGACGCCATCTGTATTTTTTGCAGATCAGTGTTTTGCACACCGCAAAATACATACAGTCGTGTGCATGAGCCCTAACACTCATCCGTGTAGGAATAATTTAATCCTTTATATACCCTGTCATTTTACCGCCTTATTACACGCAGCTGACATAGGCACTTTTCGTCATCCACTATACATTCATTTCTGGAAAACACTTGTGGGGTTAAAATGCTCATTATATCCCTTAAAACATTCCTTGAGAAATATTGTTTCCAAAATGGGGGTCATTTCTTGTGGTTTTCCACTGTAGGGGTACCTCAGGGTCTCTTCAAATGTGACATGGCACCCAAAACCATTTCAGCTAAATCTGAACATCAAAAGCCATATAGCGCTCCTTCCCTTCTGAGTGCTGTGGTGTACCCATACAATAGTTTATGACCATACATGGGGTGTTCTTGTACTTAGGAAAAAATAGGTAAGAAATGGTGGGGTGCAGTATGAAAAAGGCCAAGTGCTTTTAAATTCTATGAAACACTTGTTGGGTCAAAATTCCTTGTGGGGTGTAGTTTGCAATATAGGATTACCTCTTGGGGGTTTTCACTGTAGGGGTACCTCAAAGTAACTTTAAATGCAACATGGCCCCTGAAAGCCACTCCAGTAAAAACTGTCCCCCAAAAACCACCTGAGCCCTGTGTTGTGCCCATACAACATATTAGAATGACTTATGGGGTGTTTCTGTAAATTGCAGAATGGGCATAATAAAAATTGAGGTTTGGTTTGCTGTTATCGCTTGCTATGTTACAGGAAAAATTGATTAAAATGTAATCTTCCCAAAAAGTGAAATTTTAAAATTTCACCTCCATTTTGCTTTAATTCCTGTGAAACATCTAAAGGGTTAACAACAGGGGCATTTTCTAGGGTCTCAAAAGATCTGGGGCCCAAGCCCCAATGCATATGGCTCAATTCTCTAAGTCGACCAACCGCCCCCCTCCCCCGCAAACACTAGCACTGAAGACATTTTCCTGTACTTGCTATACAGCAGCACGTACCTCTCACATCCAGTGCCTCCCAGGTGACGTCTCCTCTCATGTAGAACTTCTCTGTCACCATCTTCCCCATTCAGTCTGGACAACTTCTCTCAGCCGCCTCGTCTCTGCAGAGTGGGACATCTTAGCTTCCTCACTTTTCTGTACCCTCAAATCACACGCATGCGTGAGTACGCGGCATGTCAGTGCCGGCAGTGTTCCTTCCCTGTGCTGGCATCAGCCTGAGGGAACGAACTGTGCATGCGCTAGCTGCAGATTACAGTGCTCTAACTTTGCGACGTCCAGGAGCAAGGAGGAGATTCGGAGGATGCGGGCAGTGCTGGGTTCCTTCACAGTGGGCATGGCTGGGCTCCAGAAACGTTAGTAACAGCCCCTTGGGCTCCTTAGTTGCCTCATTTACATATACAGGTCCTTCTAAAAAAATTAGCATATTGTGATAAAGTTCATTATTTTCTGTAATGTACTGATAAACATTAGACTTTCATATATTTTAGATTCATTACACACCAACTGAAGTAGTTCAAGCCTTTTATTGTTTTAATATTGATGATTTTGGCATACAGCTCATGAAAACCCCAAATTCCTATCTCAAAAAATTAGCATATCATGAAAATGTTCTCTAAACAAGCTATTAACCTAATCATCTGAATCAACTAATTAACTCTAAACACCTGCAAAAGATTCCTGAGGCTTTTAAAAACTCCCAGCCTGGTTCATTACTCAAAACCGCAATCATGGGTAAGACTGCCGACCTGACTGCTGTCCAGAAGGCCATCATTGACACCCTCAAGCAAGAGGGTAAGACACAGAAAGAAATTTCTGAACGAATAGGCTGTTCCCAGAGTGCTGTATCAAGGCACCTCAGTGGGAAGTCTGTGGGAAGGAAAAAGTGTGGCAGAAAACGCTGCACAACGAGAAGAGGTGACCGGACCCTGAGGAAGATTATGGAGAAGGACCGATTCCAGACCTTGGGGGACCTGCGGAAGCAGTGGACTGAGTCTGGAGTAGAAACATTCAGAGCCACCGTGTACAGGCGTGTGCAGGAAATGGGCTACAGGTGCCGCATTCCCCAGGTCAAGCCACTTTTGAACCAGAAACAGCGGCAGAAGCGCCTGACCTGGGCTACAGAGAAGCAGCACTGGACTGTTGCATGTCATTCGGAAATCAAGGTGCCAGAGTCTGGAGGAAGACTGGGGAGAGAGAAATGCCAAAATTCCTGAAGTCCAGTGTCAAGTACCCACAGTCAGTGATGGTCTGGGGTGCCATGACAGCTGCTGGTGTTGGTCCACTGTGTTTTATCAAGGGCAGGGTCAATGCAGCTAGCTATTAGGAGATTTTGGAGCACTTCATGCTTCCATCTGCTGAAAAGCTTTATGGAGATGAAGATTTCATTTTTCAGCACGTCCTGGCACCTGCTCACAGTGCCAAAACCACTGGTAAATGGTTTACTGACCATGGTATTACTGTGCTCAATTGGCCTGCCAACTCTCCTGACCTGAACCCCATAGAGAATCTGTGAGATATTGGGAAGAGAAAGTTGAGAGACGCAAGACCCAACACTCTGGATGAGCTTAAAGGGGTTGTCCAGGTTCAGAGCTGAACCTGGACAGCCCTCCATTTTCACCCAGGCAGCCCCCCTGACAGGAGCATCGGAGCAGTTCATGCTCCGATGCTCTCCTTTGCCCTGCGCTAAATCGCGCAGGGCAAAGGCATTTTTCAGAGTTCCGGTGACGTACCGGGGCTCTCTATGGGGCTGACAGGAACCCCGGTGACGTCACCGGCACTGATGGGCGGGATTTGGCTCTGCCCTAGCCAGTAAAACGGCTAGGGCAGAGCTAAAGCCCGCCCCTCAGAGCCGGTGACGTCACCGAACACACTGCTGGGCGGAAGTTACCGCCCGGCAGTGTGTTATTGTAAACACAAGAGCCCGTGCCCTGCGCGATCTAGCGCAGGGCACGGGAGCGCATCGGAGCATGAGATGCTCCGATGCTAGGCTCAGGGGGGCTGCCGGGGTGAAAATAAGGGTATGTCCGGGTTCAGCTCTGAACCCGGACAACCCCTTTAAGGCCGCTATCGAAGCATCCTGGGCCTCCATAACACCTCAGCAGTGCCACAGGCTGATTGCCTCCATGCCACGCCGCATTGAAGCAGTCATTTCTGCAAAAGGATTCCCGACCAAGTATTGAGTGCATAACTGAACATAATTATTTGAAGGTTGACTTTTTTTGTATTAAAAACACTTTTCTTTTATTGGTCGGATGAAATATGCTAATTTTTTGAGATAGGAAATTTGGGTTTTCATGAGCTGTATGCCCAAATCATCAATATTAAAACAATAAAAGGCTTGAACTACTTCAGTTGGTGTGTAATGAATCTAAAATATATGAAAGTCTAATGTTTATCAGTACATTACAGAAAATAATGAACTTTATCACAATATGCAAATTTTTCGAGAAGGACCTGTATATAAAATAGTTTTTTTGCCTAAATAAAAGCACTCACAGCTATGCGGATGTGCTAGCGGCGATCTAGCAGCACAAGTCCGCAGCTCTATAGGCAAAATCCAGGTGACAGAATCCCTTCAAATAACTACAACTCCCAACATTAGATTTAGGCCTCATGCACACGACAGTTTTTTTTCTCGGCCCGCAAAACGTGGTTCCGTTGTTCCGTGATCCGTGGCCGTTTTTGCTTCCGTTGTGCTTCCGTGTGTCCGTGTTCCCGTTTTTTTTGCGGACCGTCAGAAATCTAGGAATGGTAAAAAAAATGTCATTTTAATATCTCCACCCAGGATACTGGTATAAATCAGGGGCACCTGAGTATGCATTTGTGGCCATTTTCTGTAGTCTTTCCAGAGTACAGAGGTTATTTGGCTGCTCTCTTTGCTGTATCACCATGTCTGATTCTGAGGACGAGGTCTTGCTGCATTGGCTGGTTTCTCGGCGTTGGGGACAGCGCACTCCTTTGGTGAATGAGGAACCGAGGAGAAGGCGACGATTTTGGGTCCATCCGATTGTTTCCCAACGGCACCGGAAAGGACACTTCCATACGCTATACCAAGATCTTCGCCGCCATCCGGAGAAGTTCTTTTCCTTCTGTCGGATGTCAGTGGGTACCTTTGACCGATTGCTGTCGTCTCTACGTACTGTCCTTACCTTTATGGACACCAATATGAGGCGCAGCATTACTCCTGAGGAAAGGCTCATCGTCACGTTGAGGTAAGCAGTATAGTACTTGTTAAGTTTCACCAGAAATGTGCACTGCTTGTGTTAGGAGTAACATGTGCTCCAAAATGGCTGCTGTGAGACATGTGCTACTGTTTGCTGAAGTAGCATTTCTTTGCCCTTTTTTTCTTTTGGGGGGGGGGGGGGGGGGAGTTTAATGGTTTGTTTCTTTACACATTAATCCCTGTTACATGACCTAACATTTTTGGTGTTTTTTTTACCATTTGGATACAGTTCAAAACTTGTGTTCAGCTATCGTCCTCCAGACACTCCAAAAATACACTGCACTCGCCAGGCGTTTGCTAAAAATGGTGTTTAATACACTCAGTCCGCCGTCATTCAGCAGCTATAACCTTCCTTTCAGAGTTATTAATCTGTCAACAATTTTCATCCTATACTGTCGAGTGCCGTGGTTTTTGATAGTGTTTGAATGAAATTGGTCCCTCTGTCAGGATCTCTCTCTGCGTGCACCACCTTGGTCCAAGTCGATGTACCGGTCTGGACCCTATTTGGGATGATTGTGCTGCTGGCAACCCACGAGATTTCCAGCTATCGTCCTCATCATGCATAATGTTCACATAATTGTGCACTTGCACAGCATTTACTGCATTAAAAAGGGTCTAAACATAGTTGTTGTCACTTAGTTGTGGTAGTACTGCCCACACACAGGGCCTTGAGTGCCGACTATGGCACCCGTCCCATAGGTTCCCCACCACTAGACATATGGTGTTTTCAATCGTGGAGTGTATACAGCATTATACTAGAATCCTGAATCTGTTCTTACCTGCGATTTGTTGATGACTGGTTTTTTTTTTTTTCCCCTTTTTCCTACAGATTCCTTGCCACTGGGAACTCTTTTGCATCCCTGCATTTTGAGTTTCTTTTAGGGACCTCAACGATCTCGAGAATTGTACGGCACACTTGCCATGTCATCTGGCAGCAAATCCGAGAGACGGTGATGCCACAGCCCAAGGTGGACGATTGGCTTCGGATCGCTGAGGGCTTCCAAAATTCTGCGCAGTTCTCAAACTGCATCGGGGCAATGGATGGCAAGCACATCCGTGTGAAGAAGCCGCCACACTCAGGGAGCCGTTTCTTCAATTATAAACAGTTTTTCTCGGTAGTGCTGATGGCTGTTGCTGACAGTCATTACCGGTTTATAATGGTAGATATCGGGTCCTATGGAAGCACTGCGGATGCTCGCATCTTTAGTGCTTCTAGAATGGGTGAGCGGCTTCGTGCCAACCAGCTTGCCCTGCCCGAGTCCAGAAGACTGCCCGGATATGCAGGTCCGCCGGCTCCGTTTGTCATCGTGGCGGATGAAGGGTTTGCATTGACTCCACATGTTATGCGGCCCTTCCCAAAGCGTGGTTTGGATGTCAGGAGGCGTATCTTCAACTACCGGTTGACTCGTGCCCGTCGGTATGTGGAGTGCGCTTTCGGGATACTCTCTAGCAAGTGGAGGGTGTTTCTGTCATCCATACAGATGGATCCGGAGAATGCTACCCTGGTGATTCAAGCTTGTGTTGTTCTACACAACTTCACCAGGATTCACGAGGCTTCCTCTTCTCTTGACATGGAAGATCTTCCTACGTCATCAGATTTGGGTTTGGAAAGGACCCTGCATAGACGACCTGGGACTGCAGGCATTGCAGTTCGGGAACTCTTTGCAGACTACTTTATCAGCCCAGAGGGGTCTTTGCCATGGCAGAGGGACGCTATTCGTGGCAGTTTTTGAAATCTTCTGGGCTCTTTAGTTTTTATTTTTTTCTAGCTAAATTACTAAAAATGATTGTGTTAGTTGAGTGTAGGGACTCGCAAGATAATGAGGACCCTTGACGTGGGCTTGCGGGCTGAGATTTTTTGGACATCACATATTTAAACATACATCAAACTAAATATTATTGATGTTTCTGTTTAAATGGAATTTTTCAGAAACATCTTGATATTTTGCTCTTATGGTCCAAAAAGTTTTCTAATACCTCATCTGCACAGGAACCCTAAATAAAGATCTTTATCGTCCAAATAAAGTGTGGCTTTCTGAGATACAGTGTGTGTAGCTTTTGTTTTAGAATGCATTTTAAAATGTACATGTTGTGTGTAGTGTGCAAATAAAACAATAGTCAAATTTTTTGGGACCCAAACCAAACTTTAGTCAAAATAAGGGGTCACCCAAAACACTGGCAATGAAAATAATCTTACAACACACAAATAACATAAAAATAAAGTGCTTAATATAAAACAACCCTCCCAAATTACAAATCAAGAAGGTCCCGCGTGAATGAGCCCGGTGCAAATGTGGACCGTGGCCTAACCTGGGCCTGTGTTGGGGCACCAGTTGGTAATTGGGGCTGGTAAAGGGGCTGGCCCCCAGATGAATAGGCCCCTGAGGTGGAAGGTACTGGGGAAGGGGGGGGGCATAAGAAGGGCCTTGGGTGGGTTGGGGTGGGAATGAATATGGCGCAGGATTTGGCTGCTGGCCTGCATTTTCAACCTGGAGTTTCAATGCATGCAATGGCCCAATGAGGTCTCCATGGTTGGGGCAAGTAAACATTTTTATGACCATGTTTAAGCAAGCCATGCAGTCTGGCTGCTCATTCGCAGGGACCTGCTGCAGTAGCGGCCCCAGTCCCCTCAACATTTTCTCCTCCTTGCCATCACTCCTCCTCTGGGCCAGAAAATCGATGACTCGGGCATCAATTACTTCCCGACTCTCTGGCACAGAGGAAGAGGGAGGGACACGGCGGCGATGTCTGGGCTGGGGTTGAACAATCCGCGGTGGACTGGATAGTGGTTGGGGGGCTTGGCTCTGGGTGGAGTCCTCGGGGTCCTCAGCCGGCGTGGGAGCAGGACTTGTGGCGGGGGAGAAAACCGCAGGGGTCTCACTCCCAGACGTCTCCGAATCAGCCGAGGGATCCAGACTGTCCACAGTTCTGAAATGGAATTTCAAAAAAAAGTACATTACATTTTGGCCTGGATTACATTTATAAATACACAGACTATATATTAGTTAGAATCTGGCGTGTGTCTCCAAATTAGATACAGAGTGGTAGCATAGATCAGACATTTGATTTTAATTACTCACTACTAGCTTAGAGGTGAACAGTGCAAAATCGAGAAAAATAGTCATTTTACATGTAACGCTAGCAGAAGTCTTGTAAAGGCATAATGTTACTGAAAATGGCAAACATTGTTGGCCGTTTGGAGCTGTCCAACAACAGAAGAGGATTCAACATTCAAGGGCCGAAACCAGTGCCAACGGCATCTCGTCAGGATGTGACCCGCTACCACCATCCAAAGTATCAAGCGGAAAATAGATTCGAGTATACGATCATTTACTAAGAATGTACATGTACCAGCCCTCAATTGACCATGGTGAGAGTATTACTTTTAATCCTGCTGGTCAACCGTAGTTGGAACATCATTATAATCCATTTTCTATGGATCCGGATTTTTGAGATTTTCATTGGTTTCAGAAAGGAATCAATGTTGGCTTTGGTTCAGTACCATTTAAGCAATATAAATGACAATACCAATACCTAAGGAGTTCCATTTTCAAATACATACCAAAGTAAGGGAATCGGTCTGTATTAAACCAAAGTCGCATTGTCCCAAAACCAAAATATGAAATACATATTCGGCCCTCCTATTCCAAGAGGAGGCTTTTTGCAAGCTAGGGTAAATAGGAAACCAATCCTTGAAATAGGTTCAAACCAATCAATTGGTGTGTGACTTCTTGCGGGCAAACTAGATGATCTACTGTATGAGGAAATAAAGCGTGCAGTGTGCACGTGTCATCTGCCTTCTCTTATTTCTTGTTCATATTGCAAACATCTTAGTCCCTAGACGGACAATAAATGTATTGTACACCAAAAAAACAGAGAGGGGAGGCGCAATCTGCACACTACACGTGTCGTTTCATCAAACAGATCATAAGCGGTGGGCCCTGGATTAACCACACCCCAAAAATAATGTAGACAAACAACACCAGGCATGTACAAACTGTTGGCCACCAGCTGATGCACAACTACAACTCCCAACCGGACTGGTAAGTTTACAGCTAGTCAGCTATGCTGCGAGTTTGCGTTGTTATACAGCTGGATGGAGTCAGTTATGACATGGCTGCACTAGAGAAAGTATAGATCAACAATACAAGAACACAACTGGATCCTTTAAATTCTGGTTCAGTTTTACCCGTCTACATACTACCGAAAGTGTGCCCTTTCAATACATTCATAGTAAAAACAGAAAACTACTTACGGCCTCAAATCCATTACTGGCCTTAAGAACTGCAGCTGGACAGTGTATATGTAGGCCCGTTTTTTGGAGGTTCCCTCCCCACTCCGGCCTTTGTTGCTAACCTCTCGCCGGAATTGGTCCCGGCAACTCGCCCATCTTGTTTTGGTTTGCTTGACTGTTTAAAAATGAAATGAAAGACAATTGTGAGATCTACATTTTTTTTTGAAAAACTACATTTTTTCCAAAAAAAAATAAAAAATAAAAAAGGGAAAAGCACATGATACAGTCCAGCAGGTGTGTGGATGCAAGCTATTAGGACTAATAAACGTTACAATATGTGAAGGAGACAACTGTAAGATGCGCAATTTCAAGGTAAAAAATAGCCAGACGTTATTATACATGAGTACTGAAAGCTGTCGCAAAGGGCAGGACAGCCATTTAAATATGGAAATGGAATTTAATACACGTCTCTATAATAAGCCAGGTACAGGGCTTTCGGATAAATGAGGCGGTACAACAAAGAAAACACTATGGTGCCCTCTGGAAATTACAAACTACATATTTGGCCCACACAGAGGAAAATGACAGCACATCTACATTGCTATCACTTACCTAATTCAGCACGACCTCGGCTATCCGCTTTGGCCCATTCATGCTTGCGTAGGCTCCGGGCCACTTGTTCCCATGAGGCCTCCTTTTTAACCCGGTCGCAATACGAGTTGGCCCGGATGTCCCAAAGTTCGGGCCTCTCCTGGACCAGGGTTATCAATTTTTCAACATTACACCTTGGCATGGTGGCTGCTGAAAACTTGAAAAATGGCTGCCTCACCACACACCAGCTTGTCTGCACAGGAGGCTCGAAATTACCATATCCTGTGACCATATACTTCCTGTATCTATTTTTTTAAGAATTTATTGGCACAAGTTTTGGCAGACAATTTGACCATGTCAGAAGTATGAAATAAAACGGGCGCGGACACGGGCGCGGCCGCGGATGACAAACGGGTGTGCAAACGCGTTTTTCACGGCCCCATTGACTTGAATGGGGCCGTGAACCGTTGGCCGTGAAAAAAATAGGACAGGTTATATTTTTTTCACGGCCTCGAAACACGGGTCACGGGCGCGGTGTAAAAACGGTGCACAAGCCGAGTTTTCAACGGCCCCATTGAAAGTCAATGGAGCCGCAGAAAAAAACGTCTAACGGCACAACGGCCACGGATGCACACAACGGTCGTGTGCATGAGGCCTTAATTGTATTGCCGTCCTGAGGATGGTAATACAGTTGGATCTATCTGGCAGGCAGCACATTCAGGGCCTGGGACAAAACATCAGGGTCCCAGGCACCGAATGCTTTAACATAGCAACGCCCTGGTTAACAAAGTTTCTAAATTCTGTTTTGAATAATTTAAGGGGTGTAGTTTCTAAATAGGTGGTTTATGTTATGTAAGCCCATCAAAGTGATTTCAGAATAGAATTGGTCATTAAGGGTCCATTCACACGTCAGTATTTTAACCTTTCCAGAAAAACGTTCCTGTTTTTTGCGGATCCGAAAATCTGGATGACATGAGGATGCTTTTAGCATGTCTTCCGCATTTTTGACGGATCCATTGACTAGAATGGCATGACGGAACGCAAAATCGGACAAATAGTAGGACAGGGTATATTTTTTTCCTGTATCCGAATAAACGGAACCCACGGAACGGAACGGAATCACGGAATCGGAGAGCACCATGTGTGCAGTCCGATTATTTGCTGATTCCATTGAAAATGAATGGATCCGCATAACGTTCCGTTTTTAATCCGAACGGATGCGGAACACCAAAACAGGCGTGTGAATGGACCCTTAGGGGGTTGTCCAAGTTATGAAAAAAGAATATAGCACTGTAAGGGCTCATGCACACGACCGTTGTTGTTTTGCGGTCTATTTTTCACGGATCCATTTGTCCGTATCTGAGGTTTTTTTTCTCTCTGATTTAAGTCATCTTCCGTTCTGTTATTCCACAAAACATATCCGTATGGCTTCCGTATTTGATCCGTTTTTTGCGGATCGGAAATGGAAACAGTAACTTATTAATCACCAAACACATGAGCAATATGGGCTGGGCATAGCAATATGGATGACATACGGATGGGTTCCATGTGCGTTCCGCATTTTTTGCGGACCCATTGACTTGAATGGGGCCTCGGACCGTGATTTGCACACGGAGTAACCAGTATTTTCTACAGCCCCATTGAAGTGAATGGTTCCGCATACAGTCCGCAAAAAAAACTGAACAGAAGCAGAAAGAAAATACGTTCGTGTGCATGAGCCCTAAATCTGATGGTCAACAATATATACATAAGCTAAGCAAGTTTTAGGCAAAAAAAAAATTATATTATATTTCCTCATTTCCCTAGTTCTCTTCTGGCCCATTGTTTAACTGCAGGTGAGGTTTTCCTCATGAATATTTGTGCCCCTCCCTCTACTCTGCAAAGGGAGTGAATACAAGAGCTGCCCTGAGTGACATGTCTGACTGCTGGGAGACTCTGCAGCATGTTGTATGTGTAGGACTACATGTCCCACCTGTACAATGACACTGCTGATACACACAGGATCTTCCCACTACCTCTTCGTGTGCAATGTTCTGCAGAACTCCTCCAGTCTGTCAGCTCTGTGTCCTGTGTCTCTTCAGTGCCTGCAGCCCTCTCTGCTGCTGAAGGGGTTAATATTTCCTGAAGTATCCAGAGGGAGGGAGACACAGGGCAGACAGAAGCAGCTCAGCCAGTGCAGGAGGCGTGGCCAGCACAGTGACCTGTACAGACACATATCTGCTTTCTCAGGCTTGTGCACAAAACATCATCAGAGAAGCTGACATCACAGGTCATGTGACCCTTACATTTGCCTAGTTGGAAACATACAAAGAACAAAAAAACTCAGACAACCCCTTTAAAAAAGTCAGTTTTGGACATTTTCTTCAAAATTTTAAAAATTGCTTCTAAAATGCTGTGAAACATCCTAAAAAAAAAAAATTTACATTTACAAAAAGATGCCAACATATAGTAGACATATGGTGAATGTTAATAATATTTTTTTTTAGGTGTCACTACCTGTCTTAGGCCCCATACACAGGACCATATGTTCGGTTCACATCCGATCTGCATTTTTCAGGAGGAGACCCATTCATTTCAAAGCAGCTACAAAAGTTGTGGACAGTACACCGTGAGCTGTCCGCTCCGTATGTCTGTTCCGCAGACCCACAAAAAAGATAGGACATGACCTATTCTTGTCAGGTTTGCGGACAAAAGACATTTCTACAGTAAGAAATGGTGGCATGCACACAGGCAGGATCCATATTTTGTGGATCGACAATTTGCGGACCACAAAATAGATATGGTCATGTATATAGTAACATATGGGGTCATTTATCAAACTGGTGTAAAGTAGAACTGGCTTAGTTGCCCATAGCAACCGATCAGATTCCACCTTTCACTTTCCAAAGAAGCTGTGAAAAATGACATCTAATAACTATAACCTGTAATTTCATTCCGCTCCATAAGTACATCCAGACCCCACTTGAACTCTTTTAGTGAGTTCACCAATAGTAACATAGGGGGTCATTTATGAAACAGAAATACGCCTAAGGCTACATGCACATGACCGTGCCGTTTTTTGCAGATCCGCAAAAAACTGAAGCCGCCCGCGTGTCTTCCGCAATTTGTGGAATGGAACGGCCCATTGTTGACGTGCCTATTCTTGTCCGCAAAACGGACAAGAATAGGACATGCTATATTTTTTGGGCGGGGCATTGGAACGGAGCAACGGTTTCGGACAGCACATGGAGTGCTGTCCACATCTTTTGCGGCCCCATTGAAGTGAATGGGTCTGCACCCAAGCCGCAAAAACTGCGTCTCGGATGTGGACCCGAAAAACGGTCGTCTGCATGAGGCCTAAATTAGGTGTATTTGTGACGCTGATTGCCGTGCGAAGGCCCTTTGCGCCACAATCTGCAACTTTTCCTCGCTCACTCCAGGTCTAAAAAAGTGGGAGTGGCGGAGAAGGGGACAGGCCGCCAGGCCCGTCTCATTCATCATTTTCTACGCATGTAAGGAAGCTGTCTTACATTTAGACCTGGCGCGGGATGCGCCAAAGTTATGTAGAGGCCGGCGCCTCTTCGTAACTTTGGCAGATCCACCGTCAGATATAGGGGATATTAAGACCGGCGTCTAAAACACTGATCTCAATAAATGACCCCCATAGTTCGTAAGGGCTGAGACAACGGAACCAGGGATTCCCAACTGGTTTCTCAAGCTGACCACTGACAGATCTAAACTGTGTAACATTTGCAATCTGACGAGTCCTGGGATATTCAGCTTAGAATGGCCATTGACAAGCCCTTAAAAGAAGGGAAAATCAAATTTAGAAATGAAAATTTTTCCCAATTTCTATAACTTTTGGATTTCTTTAAATAAATGAAAGTAAAATATATCGACTCACATTTACCACTAACATGACATACAGTGTGTCACAAGAAAGCAATCTCAGAATCGCTTGGATAAGTAAATGCATTCCAAAGTTATTACCACATAAAGTGACACGTTATATTTGCAAAATTGCCGTAGGCTCTGTAAATAAGTTATTCAGTTACATGTCTTTATTACCGTATTTTCCGGTGTATAAGACGACTGGGCGTATAAGACGACCCCCAACTTTTCCAGTGAAAATATAGGGTTTGGGCTATACTCGCCGTATAAGACTACCCCTCTTCCAACGCTATTTACTTTGGCATCAAGATCTGCAGGTAATTGTTGTGCAGTTTTCGTCTTTTGCCTCAGTACCATACTATGCCTTTCCAAGAATCTAGTACACCAGGATGCAGTGGCCCTAAATCTGTTGCTGTGATCTGGGGTAGATTTGGCCACTGAAGTGCAAACAAACGTATTTTATTTTGTGTCACTACATAACCGTTTTGGCAATGCTCATTTACCATGTCTGCTACATGTTTTTCGAGTTCTGGCCAATGTGGGGTGCCTCTCCTTAATGCACACTTACCCCTTGGCATACTCTTTAATGCTTTTTCATTTGCTTTCCAGTCCCAAACTATTTTTTCTGTTACTCCATATTGTCTTGCAGCAGCGCAGTTATTATGTTCCATGGCAACGTTTACAACTTTAAGTTTGAAACTGGCTTCATATTTCTTTCTTCTTGCTGGTAGAGCCATGATGGGGTCTTGACTGTTAGCCATTTGTATACTGTACTGTATGTACTGGTGCTGTACTGTATGAACCGATGCAGATACTGGTGCTGTACTGTATGAACCGGTACAGATACTGGTGCTGTACTGTATTCACCACCACATGTATCTGCTCCCCAGACAGACTCTGTTTTATCACCACAGATAAGATGCACACCAAACTTCTTTAGAGATCCGCCGTTCCAACATTAGAAGAATTTGCTGAAGTGCTCCTGCTTCCCCCTGCCTTCCCTCAGAATCGCCAATCCAACCCAGTATACAACAACCAGCCAATCACAGCAAGCGATGTACCGGTATTTTCTGTGCACACTGCATACAAAGCCTGCTTGGATTGGGTGGGTCAGCTCTCCCTGCCTGCCCCGCCCCCCCTGTCTTTAAGACGATCCGAGCGGTAGTAGTACCCAATGTGATACTGCCGGCATGAGAAAACCACTGAGAGCAGGAAGAGGGGGCTGCTTCAGGAGCGGCTGGCCGGGATGCAGCACACGGTGGATCAGCTAGAGGGCGCCTGTCCCTGAAGCTGGAGAAGGACAGCTTCTCCAGTCCGGCTAGGAAGTAATATATACAGTAGAATATACAGAATATGCAAGCTTGGTTGTGCAGGTGCTTTGTGACTATGACAGTGCCTAATAACACATTCCCTGCATTATTCACTCTGCTAGCTTCGTATTATGGTTACATAAAACATGTTTATGCCAGGGCTTATATGAAGGTGATATTCAGTGTCGGACTGGGGTGCCTAGGGTCCACCAGTAGAATTTATTTTGGGGACCCACCATACAGATACATTTAAATATAACCTGTACACACAGCAGCAAGATGCTACCAGATGATTGAATATGGGGGTCCCTGCAGCACCTTTGAGAAGGTAGGTCCTGGGGAGAAGAGGACACTGGCTAGCATTCCTCTATACCTAGAAGTCATCTCACCTCTGATCGTGTCTATAATAATAAACTGGGGAGTTTCTTTAATAATCTATCAAGTGTTTTATATGAACATAGGCTGGTTGAGGCGCTGTACATTGAATATATGCAGTAAGTCTACTGTGTTATGTGCCACTTGTGCAGGGAATGGGAGACTAGGGGCCGACCGGGGGATTCACCTGTACCCCTGTAGGCCAGTCCAAGCCTCTCTGTAACAGAATGTTTATCTGGGTTGATTTTATCATTTATGCCAAGTAAATTATATGTCGTTTTGGGACATTTAGGGGTCTTCTTTGAATATATTGGTGGATTGGGGGAATTAACTCTATATTTCCTGCCTTGATGTAAATTGTTTGATCAATTTACCACCTTCTTACAAATAATTTTGTCTAGAGATGTTAATCCATTTCTTTTATTCCACTGATCCCCCCCCCCTTCCTCCCCACCACCACCATAATACTATGGAAGCTTTTATTGCAACCTTTTAAGAAGCCTATAAATCTGGTGTAATGTGGCTCCCTATAACCCCCAACATTTCCTTTATAGAGGATCTCAGATCAGAAAATAAATTCATTTGGCCACATAAATCATATCAGGCCTGCGCAGTACCACCAGAGGGCAGGAGAAGTATTTATTGAGGCCTCCCTCAGATCCCTGCAGACCCCAGATCAGACAAAAAAATAAAATAAAACTGACCTCTCCAGCTCCAGACAGATCCTCCACTCAGAAAAAATATGGGGGATTCATCCCGCACAACCGTATGCAGGTGCACATTGCTATGGCGAAATACAGATATAAACGCAAAAACACAAATGCAATCACGCTCTGCAACCAGCACTCTGCCCTGCCTCTATGCTGGATGTTGAATGAGGCATTGGTATACATTTTGGCCAAAGCGTAATAAGCCACTCACCACGTCAAGGTCGCCTTCATGAGTGGTCCCTAACACTAGTTCCTACCTGTTATGGGCCATGATAGCCACACAAAGTCCAGGGAGCGCAGGCACAGCATGCACGCCAGGCACACTCTGCTTTTAACCCCGTCCGGTGCCATTACAGCTTTTATCGGATTCAGGGATGCAAGTACCAACATGCATGCTGAGCCCACTATATACTTCTCCTGGAGCCTAATGGCTACTGGTAGGTGCTATATAAGCAGACTCAGTTTTATACTGACTTTAAAACCAGCCTCCAGGGCAGACTAACTTGTCAGGTGTGCATGACTGCTTGGAGATCGCCACGCCTCCACTCAGCAGCTTGACTTTTCATGCTGCTCTGTACTGTGACCTGACATCTGCACAGTGTCAGGTGAGAGGGCATGTGTACGTCTGACCTGACTCTGTACGAAGTCAGGACACCTGCCGCAAGAAGAGCAGAGAGAGGTGAGTGACCCACACTCAGGGCTCCCTGGCTCGCAGCTGCAATGTATTAATGAGCAGTGATGGCCAGTTCGCAGTGTTCGCTCGCGAACACATGCAATCTGCCATCTTAGCTGACAAGTCCAGCGAGGCACAGGTAAGTCCTTACGTGTACCTGTGCGCGAGTCGGTCTGAAATGAAATGCAGAGCGAACACTTCGAACTGGCCATCTCTATTAATGAGCGCTTCCACAATGTTAGAATTATTGGTGTAAACCCTGCAGAGAAAGCAGTGGGGCTAGTGGATGCTGTGGCTGTCAATTACAAGCAGGGACTCACAGCAGTGGGCATTAGTGCTGATTTTTCTGAGGTGAAGTGGACTACAAATCCCATGAGTACTTGCTCCTCCCTGCAGCCAATAGCAAAGGGACCGGGGGAAAGACTAAGGAAGGAAAGGGAACAGCTGCCACCTTAGAGACAGCAGCATGGCCAGCAGATAGAGAAACTATGATCTCCACAGACAGAAGTGTGCCCTGCTTCTGTGCAGACATTAAAGCACAGTCCTGACAGCTCCTGTGATTCCTGTATGAGAAGATAAAGCTCAGCTGCTGTATTAACCCTACAGCACAGTCCTGACAGCTTGTGTTTCCAGTGTACAAAGAGAAAGCTCAGCTGCTGCATTACCACTACAGCCAAGCATGGATCCCAGGAGGATCTTCCCCCAAACTCCACTGCCATCAAAGCCTCTGAATGCTGCCGCCCCCAGCTGGTTCCCAGGCAGGACAATTATAAGTGCACCAACATTAGCATGCCAACATTTTCTGCAACCGGGCCCCAACGTTCGGACTGGGTTAATTGCTAGACAGTAGGGTACAGTAGGCTGAAAACTAGAATTAGATAGCTGGAAAGTGCATACTGTCTTTATCTTCCGAAGGAGAGTGTGTGGGATCACCATCACTGCTTACTGTTACCGATAGCCCACCCCCTTCACCAGGTTCTTTTATTAGACAGAATTGCAATCTGTGCTTTGTTCCTTTTATTGCATTATCTTTATGTTCACCAATACATTTCACCATTGTTCATAATTTCCCAAATAAATCTGTTGATATCTCCATTCTTTTTCTGAGTTATTACTATGGAAGAAGTGTATGGGCTGTTTGACTCGATGATAACCCCAGTGTCCAACAGGACTCTTAGGTGCTGCCTGACATCTTCAATGTCTGCAGAGTTAGCCTTCGGAATCTTTATCAGAAAGGCTTCTCATCATTCATCCTTTCTCACATAAGCAGCTAGACAGGCTGGGTGAATGGTGAGAGTGTGAATAATTATCTCCCCCGACTTCTTGCCACCACTGTGTTAGTGTACGGAACATGTTTGCATTCGTCCCCACTATTTCGGGGACACAGAGACATGGTCCTGAAGGCTCTGCATGATCACCTCAGGCATCTTGGGGTTGAGAAGCCGACTGTTCTAGTGGTAGACAAATTCTACTGGCCAAGAATGTAAGCCGACATTGAGGGTTACTGCAAGTCCTGTGTTGAGAAAGACTCTGCCCAATCGATCAGCTCACTCTTGTCAACATCACAAGTGAGGGCCCACTAGATCTAGTGTGCATTGATTTGGAGATATCTGGCTGTGTGTGTGGCTTACCATACTTTAAACAAACACACTGTCCCTAACCAATATATGGTGCCCAGGATTGAAGAAGCTTTGGATTGCTTACAGGGTAGCCAGTGGTTTACTGTGTTGGATCTCTGGAGTGGCTACTATCAGATACCCATGAGTAAAGAGGATCAAGAGAAGACCACTTTTATTTGCCCCATTGGGTTCTACCAGTACCAGAGGATGCCCCAAGGAGTTAAGGGTGCTCCTGCCACTTTCGAAAGGTGCATGGATAAGGAGATGGGGGACATGACCTTCTGGGAAGTATGACCAAACAGATGACCTGATCATATTTGGGCAAACCCTAGAAGAGCACAACCAAAGTCTGTTCAAGATCCCTGCTTGCAATGAGGAATTTGAGAAGCTTAAGTCCTGAGTAACACAGGCCCTGGTGTTGGCTTATGCAGACCCCAAAAAGCCATATGTGCTGCATGTGGATGCTTACTTTGAGGGGCTCGGAGCCATCCTGTATCAGAAACACAATGGTTTTCTGTGACCAGTCTACTACGTCAGTCGAGGGCTGACTCCCAGTGAGCGCAACTACCCAGCGCACGAGCTATAGTTCCTAGCGTTGAGGTAGACAGTAGTGGACAAGCTGCACCACTACCTCTATGTGGTGTATTTTGAATTCCATACTGACAGCAATCCCCTGACCTATGTAAGAACCACAGCCAAGCTGGATGCTACAGACACTGGTGACTTTCCTCTCTTGCAGCTTGAAGTACCGTCCAGGATCCACCAACATTGATGCTGACACTCTATCCCATCTGCCCTGGCCCCTACCCTGTGATGAAGAGGCGGTACAGATAGACGTCCCAGCCCCTGAAGTGAAAGCCATGTGTCGCTGATATCAATTCAAGACTATCCCCAAACATGGCTGTGTCAGATTCTTAGAGATTTCAGTGGAAGTCTTTCCAACCTTGTTTTGCCAGTTTACTTAGGTGAATGCTTGCCTCAATTAACCAGAGACCAAATGGAGAAGGCCCAACATGAACATCCTTATGTGGAGGTGGTCCTCTGGTTGGTAAAAAGGGGCCTGAGAGGAATGCTCTGGAGACAGAAGAGAACATCTTGCTTGCCAGCCAAGTGGAGTTCCAAGAAGTGAGGAATTGGCTACTGTATCAGGTGACCAAACGGTGAAATGGTGAGATCCGAAGACAGTTGGTGTATCCCGCTTGTTTCAGGGACATGGTCCTGAAGGCTCTACATGATCATCACAGGCATATTGGGGTTAAGAAGCAGACTGGTCTAGTGGTAGACAAATTCTACTGGCCAAGAATGTAAGCAGACATTGAGGGTTATTTTAAGTCCTGTGCAGGGTGTGTTGAGAGACTCAATTGATCAGCCCACTCTTGTCAACATCACCAGTGAGGACCCACTAGATCTAGTGTGCATTGATTTCCTCTCCATTGAGCCTGGCAAGGGTAATATCAGTAATGTATTGGTAGTCACTAACCAATTCACCGGTTATGCCCAAGCCTTCTCCAGATGGTAGTCACTGTGGCCAAAACATTGTGGGAGATGTTCTTTGTACATTATGGACTGCCAGCCCACATCCACACTGACCAAGAAAGAGACTTTGAGAGCCGGCTGGTTAAGGAGTTATGTGAGATCTGTGGGATTGAGAAGTCTAGAATCACACCTTTCCACCCTCAAGGGGATCCTCAACCAGAAAGGATCAACCATACCCTTCTCAACATGTTGGGCACTCTAGACCCAAAGCAAAAAGCACGCTGGAGCAGGCACATAAGTCAGCTAGTTCATGCCTATAATTGCACCAAAAATGAGGTACTCCCCTTACTTCCTCATGTTCAGGAGGGAAGCTTGACTACCAGTGGATATTAGTTTTGGAGTAGCACCTGACCATTTTTCTGGGAAAAATCTGAAGTATGTGTCACAGTTAAAAGAAAAATTGAAGGAGGCTTATAGATGGGCTGACCAGGCTTCTGGTCGATCAGGAAAGCGAAACAAGATCCAGTATTATGTTGAGTCAAAAAGCAGGTTTTGCAGCCTGGGAATAGAGCCCTCATTCAACAGTTGGGCCTTTCCGGAAAGCACAAGCTTGCTGATCGTGGCGTCTGAAACCCTATGTGGTGGTAGAAAAGATCCCTGGTGTTCCAGCATACGGAGTGAAGGTGGAGAGTGCAGGTAGGGCCATCAAAACCTATCATAATCACCTGTTACCTTTGGGTCAGACTGTCTGATGGCGATAGTCACAACCAGATGGATCTAAGCCAACCACCCCCTGGCCTCCAAGGAGGAGTCGCCACCACCGAGGGATCAGTCTAAGGCCTCTTGGACACGGACGTATTTTCTTTCCGTGTCCGTTCCGTTTTCTTTGCGGACCGTATGTGGAACCATTCACTTCAATGGGTCAGCAAAAAAACGGAATGTACTCCATGTGCTTTCCGTATATCCGTTCCGCTAAAATATAAAACTTGTCCTAGTATTGTCTGTATAACAGACAAGGATAGTACTATTCTATTAGGGGCCAGCTGTTCCGTTATGAAAAATACGGAATGCATATGGACGTCATCCGTATTTTTTGAGGATCCGTTATTTGCGGACCGCAAAATACATACGGTCATGTGCAAGAGGCCTAACTGTTGCTCCTGAAAGAAGTGACAGTGATTCAAGTGATGAATGGGGTCTAGACTATGGATGGGAAAGCAACCCCAGGCCCTTTGTTCAGGACAGTCTGAATCAGTTGCTTGATGTAGACCAGGCATGTCCAAACTGCGGCCCTCCAGCTGTTGCAAAACTACAACTCCTAGCATGCCCTAATAGCTGTAAGCTATCCAGGCATGCTGGGAGTTGTAGTTTTGTAACAGCTGGAGGGCCGCAGTTTGGACATGCCTGATGTAGACTATCCAGAAGAATCCAGTCCAGAATTTAGCTCGCCCTGTCCATAGTCAGGGGAGAATTCAGAGGAGATGGAGCTACCAGATGAAGAAATAGCTGTGATGGAGCCCGAGTCTGAAAGTCAAGAGCCAGGGGTTGAGGAGGATGCTTCCATAGTAAACTGTAATGATGCTAACCTATGATAGAATGGGGCATGCCACTGAGGTTCCCAGAGTGATATACCCATATTTCATTAACATGTGGCCTTATTTCTCACCTGTGCCTATGTGGCTTGCAAAAGGTGTGTGTGTGACTGATTGAGGTGTTAGTCAAGGTGCTTTCACGCATGGTTGCATTTTAGATGGCGAGTCTTCACTTTGTCCTTGGACACTAGCTGTGATTCACCAGAGGGAGAGTGTAACCCCAGCATAGAAAGTGGGGGGTCTAGTGGATGCTGTGGCTGAAAATTACGAACAGGGGCTCACAGCAGCAGGCATTAGTGCCGATTCTTTTGAGGTAAGGTGGACTACAAATCCCATGAGCACTTGCTCCTCCTTGCAGCCAATATCAGGGGGACCAGGGTGATAGGCTAAGGAAGGAAAAGGAACAGCAGCATGGCCAGCAGTGTGCCCTGCTTCTGTGGAGACATTACATCACAGTCCTGACAGCTCCTGTGATTCCTGTATGAGAAGAGAAAGCTGCTGCATTAACCCTACAGCACAGTCCTGGCAGCTCCTGTGTTTCCAGTGTAAGAAGGGAAAGCTCAGCTACTGCATTACCACTACAGCCAAGCCTGTATCCCAGGAGGATCTTGCCCCACTCCACTGCCATCCTAGCTTCCTAGGCAGGGCAATCGTAAGTGCACCAACATTAGAGCGCCAATGTTTTTTGCAACCAGAACCCAACGTTCGGACTAGGTTAATTGCTAGATAGTAGGGTAAATTAAGCTGAGTGCTAGGAGTAGATAGCTGGGAAGTGCATGCTGTCTTTAACTTCCAAAGTAGAGTGTGTGTGACTACCATCACTGCTTACTGTTACATATATCCAATTCCCTGACCAGGGGTGTTTGTTAGACAGAATTGTAATCTGTGCTTTGTTCCTTTTATTGCATTATATTTATGTTCTTTACCATTGTTCACCCTTTCCCAAATAAATCTGTAGATCAGTTAACTCCTTTCTGGGGTGAGTGTGTACTGCGTTCAGGGGTTTCCCAAGTCGGCCCCTGGGGGAAGAGAAAGACCCTCCTGCTGTCCTATAAAGCTCCAAGCAATATTTGGGTGGAGGCACTGGGTCATAGTGAGGTGAGAACCACCATACACCCTGCCTATCGGGGGATGCCCAAAGGGGTGTTACATCAGTAACGATTAGAAAGTTTTCTATTTACTGACACATTGTGCCCCCCACCCATCGAGTAGTGAGGTGGCACCCTAGGCAGACGCCTACCTGTCATCCTGGCCCTGATGACATCCGTGTGCTGTCTTTTTTTTGAACCAAAGAAAGGAATGGGTCTGTGTGCAATTAGCAAAAAATATGGACAGACGCAGATGCAAAATATGGTCGTGTGCATGAGCCCTAGTAAGGGGAAGATTAATAGTTAGGTCCTTATTGATGCTGAAAATTACAATTTATAACTATGGCATGAAGAACAGAGAATATCAAGAAACCTATAAAACATTTTTACAAACAACATATGGTTGCAAAGTTGCATCATAGTCTGAAACAGGTTTAATGTGTGGGAGACAAAGAGTTGAAAACTGGCAGCAATGACACCTTACACTCACTAAGTCCACAATGATCTTAAAGGGAAAGTTCCTGTTACAAAACATTAGCAGTGGAGGTCTGCGGCCTCCTGCAGTCACTAGGAGGATGCATACCGTTCATCTGACTGTCTCCAATGTAATAATTAATTTCACCTGCAGCAACTACTTCTAGGTGTTTCCATCCAGGGACAGATTGGCCATAACGGGCCACTTTTAGTATTTTTTCCAGGGCCACTTTAAGTTCCCAGTCTGCCCGTTTCCATCCATAGTCTGTTCAAACCGCTGGGACCTCCACCGATCATGAAAATGTGATTGGTTGTGCCACCTATAATGTTTTTTTTTTTCTTTGCAGAGGTAGTGGTTATCCAAATTAGCATAGTTGTCAAAACTCCTGAATTTTCTGGGATAGTGCCTACTTTTATGGGCAGTCACAGCAAGCATTTGTTCCAGGGACTGTCCTGCAAACACAGGGTTGGATTTGCAAAGGGGCATATTTTGGGACTCTGAACTACACAGGTGCTTCCACTTTGGGTCTAAGGTTTGTATTTTGGGATCTGGAATCTAAATATTGGGGCCCGTGTTCTAAATTTGGGGGTCAGGTATATCCAATCTTTATAAAGTTTGGTATAGCTCCTGCAGGGTTTGCCACTCTGTGTTTCGAAACCCCTTAATGTCACTGTTACGTTCCATAGCTGTCCCATTCAGGACTGTGAACTGAGTGGCAGCTTCTATGTGCACTGTAATGGTGGCCATACTATTGTTACCTAGCTTTCCAATACCCAAGTTTCTGAGAGAGAGGCAAAACAATATGCTACAGCAATGGCTTCATCCTCTTGTATACAATGCATTCGGAAACTCTTTAGAACATTTTTTTTTTTACATTTTATGTTGCGGCCTTGTGCCAAAATAAAAAAAATAAAAAAAAAAAAAATTTCCCCATTAATCCACAAATTCATTGTTACACAATGTTCAGATTTACTAAGCCTCCTGAATATTTAGGGGGTAATGTACCAAGATGAGACTTATGAAAGTTTCAGCCTAATTATATTTATTAGAAAGGTTCTGTCAGTTTGTACTCCACTACAGGACACTTTTTTCTCTCAAAAAGTCACAGTGATAACTGGCAAAACGGTAGCGCCAAAGTACGTCATAAATTTGGCTTAGATGTCTACTCCATCAACAAAGCAGGCAAAATCATTCTGCTTTTCTGGCACAGAACACTGGATACATTACCTCCGTAGACAATCAAACACCATGTCTGATTTGGTGCATCTTTAAAAAGTCTGGCCTAAGCAGGTATTTATCAAGTGCACTGCCCCCAGAAAAATGAAGTGATTTTTCTTGTGTCAGTCGAGTAGGTATTTGTGCTACATTTTGGAGGTATTTGCAATATTTTTAGGTGGCTTATGCCATACCCGGCAGTTTACATTTACTAAGGAAGGAGGGGGAGGGGGGGCAGATGTTTTGTTAAAGAAAGTCAATTTTTAGCAAAATTTATCATTGCGCCATTTTGCTAAAAGTTGAAAGTATATTCCAGCCTCTGGTGGCATACAAACTGAGGGAACCTTTGTAAGGCTACCTTCACACATGCGCTTTCCCTTTCCGCTATTCAAATCCGTCATCGGGTCTCAGGAGGAAAACGCTTTAGTTTTGTCCCCATTGTGGGGTTTCGCTCTGGTAGATAGGATAAGAGGGCACAGAACAGAAGCAAAAAGTTCTTAACGCAAAACGTCAGTGTTTATTCACATTTGAGGCAATTGCACAAAACAGCACATAACTTTGCAGTCTTGGTGTTAATTCACACACAATGGAAAGTTCATATAACACAAGTCACCTTGCTGGCAGTTCTGCCTTCAGTAGTTCACAGCAGGCTTTAGGGGGCCTGTTTCCCCAGCGTGTGGCTCTCAGCCCTCCAGCACGGCACAAATCTTCAGATCCAAAAAACAGAGACATCTCTGCTGAGCCCAGCTGCCTATTTAAGGACAGCCAAGTGCTGCCAAAACCCAGACCGGCACTTAAACTCTGGTCCGGTATTTGACCTCACCTGGCTGGAAACCAGCCCAGCCGCACATGCTGGGAGGAAAATACCTGCCTTGCCAGACACAACCCCTCACTGTGTCACACCATTCATTGTCAATGGGGACAAAACTGAACTGAAGGGAACAGAGTGCACCAGAATGCATTTCGTTCCATTTCATTGTGGTCCCATGGCGCACACAAAAGCGCAGCAAGCAGCGTTTTTCTGTCCGCGATGTGGTGCGGAGCAAGATGGATCCATCATGACTCACAATATAAATCAATGGGGACGGATCTGTTTTCCCTGACACAAAAGAAAACAGATCCATCACCCATTGACTTACAATAGTTTTAGAGATGGATCCATCTTGGCTATTTTAGAGATAATACAACTAGATTTATATTATCAGGACGGAAGCATTTTTGCTGATCCATGACGGATCAATGAAAACGCAGATGTGAAAGTAGCCTAATAAATGCGACTAGAATTCAGACTGTCCACAGGTATTTCATGCAGTAAATTGGAAAAAAATGACATGGGAGATTTTGTAAAATTGTTATAAGAAAAAACTCCAAAAAGACAGTAAAAAGTCGCAATAGGGTGCACGAGCCCATGTGAAGTCACGCCCCCATCCCATGAAGCCACGCCCTCATCGCCACCGGGGGGGGGGGGGGGGGCATTCACAGTAGTTATTAACCTCTTTCAGCAAGGGGGACTGCTGAATGGGGTTAATAACTACAGTGAAGGGCCTAGCCGTCCGGGCAACCCCACAGATCATCCATAACAGATCCTCCTCCCCATAACAGTGCCATCTACAGATCCCCCTCCCCATCACAGTGCCATCCACAGATCCCCCTCCCCATCACAGTGCCATCCACAGATCCCCCTCCCCATCACAGTGACATCCACAGATCCCCCTCCCCATCACAGTGCCATCCACAGATCCCCCTCCCCATCACAGTGCCATCCACAGATCCCCCTCCCCATCACAGTGCCATCCACAGATCCCCCTCCCCATCACAGTGACATCCACAGATCCCCCTCCCCATCACAGTGACATCCACAGATCCCCCTCCCCGCCGCTCACAGGAGTGTACATTAACATTTTAAACTGTAATCCTAATCGGTATCCTGCAACTTTAACTTTAAATCCGCGCTCATCTCTAGTCTTTATCTTAGGGTCTTTTCACACGTCCGCAATTTCGTTCCGCATTTTGCGTAACGGAATTGCGGACCCATTTATTTCTATGGGAATTGCGGATCAGCACTTCTGGGTCCGCAATTCTGATTCCGAAAAAAATAGAACATGTCCTATTCTTGTCCGCAATTGCGGACAAGAATAGGCATTTTCTTTTAAGTGCCGGCAATGTGCGGTCTGCAAAATGCGGAACGCACATTGCCGATGTCTGTGTTTTGCGGATCCACAAAACACACACGGACATGTGAATGGACTCTTTATTTTCAGCTAGTCAGCTCCAGTAACAGTCAGTGCGGGCGGTGCTCACTCACTGATGTCACGCGCCTGCGCCGCATAGTGGGAGGAGCAGGCACCTGACGTCAGTGAGCGAGCGCCGCACCACACTGCCTGCTGTTACTGGAGCTAAGAATGTAGTAATAAGATGAGCGGCTGATTTCAAGTTAAAAGTTAAGTCTGCAGGCGGATTAGGATTACAGTTTAGAGTTAAATACAGGTCCTTCTCAAAAAATTAGCATATTGTGATAAAGTTCATTATTTTCTGTAATGTACTGATAAACATTAGACTTTCATATATTTTAGATTCATTACACACCAACTGAAGTAGTTCAAGCCTTTTATTGTTTTAATATTGATGATTTTGGCATACAGCTCATGAAAACCCTAAATTCCTATCTAAAAAAATTAGCATATTTCATCCGACCAATAAAAGAAAAGTGTTTTTAATACAAAAAAAGTCAACCTTCAAATAATTATGTTCAGTTATGCACTCAATACTTGGTCGGGAATCCTTTTGCAGAAATTACTGCTTCAATGCGGCGTGGCATGGAGGCAATCAGCCTGTGGCACTGCTGAGGAGTTATGGAGGCCCAGGATGCTTCGATAGCGGCCTTAAGCTCATCCAGAGTGTTGGGTCTTGCGTCTCTCAACTTTCTCTTCCCAATATCCCACAGATTCTCTATGGGGTTCAGGTCAGGAGAGTTGGCAGGCCAATTGAGCACAGTAATACCATGGTCAGTAAACCATTTACCAGTGGTTTTGGCACTGTGAGAAGGTGCCAGGTCGTGCTGAAAAATGAAATCTTCATCTCCATAAAGCTTTTCAGCAGATGGAAGCATGAAGTGCTCCAAAATCTCCTGATAGCTAGCTGCATTGACCCTGCCCTTGATAAAACACAGTGGACCAACACCAGCAGCTTGACATGGCACCCCAGACCATCACTGACTGTGGGTACTTGACACTGGACTTCAGGCCTTTTGGCATTTCCCTCTCCCCAGTCTTCCTCCAGACTCTGGCACCTTGATTTCCGAATGACATGCAAAATTTGCTTTCATCCGAAAAAAGTACTTTGGACCACTGAGCAACAGTCCAGTGCTGCTTCTCTGTAGCCCAGGTCAGGCGCTTCTGCCGCTGTTTCTGGGGAATGCGGCACCTGTAGCCCATTTCCTGCACACGCCTGTACACGGTGGCTCTGGATGTTTCTACTCCAGACTCAGTCCACTGCTTCCACAGGTCCCCCAAGGTCTGGAATCGGTCCTTCTCCACAATCTTCCTCAGGGTCCGGTCACCTCTTCTCGTTGTGCAGCATTTTCTGCCACACTTTTTCCTTCCCACAGACTTCCCACTGAGGTGCCTTGATACAGCCCTCTGGGAACAGCCTATTCGTTCAGAAATTTCTGTGTCTTACCCTCTTGCTTGAGGGTGTCAATGATGGCCTTCTGGACAGCAGTCAGGTCGGCAGTCTTACCCATGATTGCGGTTTTGAGTAATGAACCAGGCTGGGAGTTTTTAAAAGCCTCAGGAATCTTTTGCAGGTGTTTAGAGTTAATTCGATGATTAGGTTAATAGCTCGTTTAGAGAACCTTTTCATGATATGCTAATTTTTTGAGATAGGAATTTTGGGTTTTCATGAGCTGTATGCCAAAATCATCAATATTAAAACAATAAAAGGCTTGAACTACTTCAGTTGGTGTGTAATGAATCTAAAATATATGAAAGTCTAATGTTTATCAGTACATTACAGAAAATAATGAACTTTATCACAATATGCTAATTTTTTTAGAAGGACTTGTATATGTGAGCGGTGGGGCCGGTGTAGCGCAGGAGAGTCAGAGCGCCGGCCGGCCCTGCCAGTGCCAGCAATCATTCGGGGCACTGGTCAAAACATCCGGGGCTCAAGCCCCGAATGTTTTGACCTAACGACATCCCTGAGTCACATGCTGATAAATAAGTTTTTACCACCTTTTAGTTGGCTTATTTTGCCCCCTTGTTAGGGAAGTTGAAAGAAAGTGTTAAAAACAATAAATGTGTTGCAAGGAATAACCACTGCTTTTTTGGAGCAAATTGTGGCCTATTTTGATTAGCAAGTCTCCCCTGGAGAATTAGGCCTCTTTCACATGGCAGGGTTCTGGCCATAAATTTACATCAACATTTGAAAGCCCCAGGAGTGTGTGGAAAACACGAAAGAGGCACAGATCAGTTCACTCTATTTCCTCTGTTTATGTTCCATTCTTCGCTTTTGCTTACGAATACTGGTGCAAAATACTGCTGTGTGAAAGAAGCCGTTGCGTACCTGGCTAGGGTATGTGCATTTGCTGTATGTTTTTTTGTGTGGCCGATATCACCATAAGGACGAAAACAGGCATTTTGTATCATTTTTCTGCACTTTGTAGTTTTAGCGCCCCTTTTTGCACATGCAGTTGTTGTAGCAAAACTGTTTTTTGCCTACTAGTGTTTTTTTTCCCCTCCCCAAGTTGTTGAGAGGTGTTTAACCTCTTGGGGACACAGGGCGTACAGGTACACCCTGATGTCCCGGTACTTAAGGACACAGGGCGTACAGGTCATCATTTAGCAGGCACTCTGTGACAATGCCGCAGGGGGTCCGGTCCTTTGACAACCCCCCCCCCGTATCAGCGATCACTGCAAACCACAGGTCAATTCACACCTGCGATTTGCAGCGCTTTCGGAAGTTTCTGATCCCCGCGGTCCGTGACCGCGGGGATCAGAAACTTCAAAATGACACATCCATTCATTTTTAAGGAGTGCAGGCGTGCGATCATCCGCCGGCCCCCCTCTCTCAATTCCAGGATGGCTGTGCGGTTAGCAGAGTATCAGCACATTGCTGACACTCTGCTTGAAACGGCAGACATCTGTGCTGGCACAGATGTCAGCCGTTTAACCCCTTCCATGCCGCACTCCTTAGGGACCGCTGTATGGAAGGGGTTAACAGGGAGCTCCCTCCCTCTCCCATCTGTGCCGTTTCAGCCCCCGATTCTATGTTTCTGCATTTAAAGAGGACCTTTCACTCGTATACAAACTAAAAACCAACTCTATCTGTGGGCAGAGCGGCGCCCAGGGGTCCCCCTGCACTTACTAGTAAGCCTGGGCGCCGCTCCGTTCGCCCGGTATAGGCTCCGGTGTCTCAGCTCCGTCTGTTGTACTGGACTGATTTTTTGTAGGAGGCGTGTCCCTTGCTGCAGTGCTGGCCAATCGCAGCGCACAGCTCATAGCCTGGCTATGAGCAATAGCTGCGATCTGCGGTAGTTAACCCCTCAGGTGCCGCGGATCGCAGCTACCGCTCATAGAGGTCGGGAGCCGGCTATGTCATTCTGCAGCTCCCGCCTCCTGTATATGAATAAATGAGAGATTAAGCTTCATTGGTGGCGCAGTTCTGCCCCCCCCCCCCCCCGAACCCCAGTATTAGACATTGGTGGCGCAGTGCGCCCCCTCCAATCCCCCCTAGTATTAGATCTCTATCAGGGTGAATAGGACAAGGGTTCTAGTCCCTAAGGGGGCTAAAAGTTAGTAAAAAAAACCAAAAACAAAAAAAAAGTTACAAAAATAAAAACACCAAAATATTAAGTATAAATGAAAAAGAAAGATTTACAAAAAAAAATAAAAAATACACATTAACAATAAACATTAGTTTTCAGCAGATTTGTGTAGGAATTTATTTATTTTTTTCAAAAATGAAAATTCCCAGAATATCGGTATAAATTATCGGCTATCGGCCTGAAAGTTCACAAATTATCGGTGTCGGTATCGGCCCTAAAAAATCAATATCGGTCGATCCCTACTGCACATACAACGTCTTCTATATGATCTTCTCCTTTTTATTACATTTTTTACAAACTAGGACAATAAAATGTTTTAGTGAATTTTTATCATTTTGCATATAAAGCAGAACATGCAAATGTAACAAGAAAACATAAAAAAATAAAAATAAAATACATACTTCTTGTATACAGACCTGAGGTTGTAGAAGCAGTAACAATTGCAGTAGGCATCACTGAGGAAAAAAAGAATGTTGCAGCCAATCACAGTGCAGCTTTTAATCCCCAACTTGATCTGGAAAAAGAAAGGTGCAGTTTGATTGGTTGCTATAAGCAACAAAGCCAGATAGTGAGCTTGTATGTATGGGACATAGGCCTATGGTGTGTCATGGCTTTGTAGACACCCTTCCACCACCACAGCAGTTTCTATCATACAATGCAGAAAGCAGCAACCTTAGGTCATCAATATCAGATTGTGGGGCGATTTGACACCCAACACCCCCACCAATCAAGTGTTTGACTTTGCAGTGACCAGCCAGGTTATTGCAGCTCAGCTTCTATTCAAGTAACGCTCTGATCAGTGGAGGTCTGACATGCTGTGGTAACGAGCACAAGCATAGCTAACAGGGCTGTGGGCTCCATTCTTTATGTTCGTTTTTGTGCCGACTCCAGTCGTTTGGTGGGGATGCTGGGTGTCAGGTCATCAGATCAGAGGGGGCCTATCGTAAGGTTAGGTCTTCAGTATCTTTATAACAGGAAACCCCCATTTAAGGTGTTCGTGTGACAACTTACAGGTTACCAGGGAAACTCCTTAATAATATCCAGAACCCCCACTGATAAGCTGTTTGAGAAGGCATTGGCACTCGCAGTAGCGGCCTTCTCGAAGCTTAACCTAGACCAGTGATGGCTAACCTCCGGCACTCCAGCTGTGGTGAAACTATGACTCCCAGCATGCTCCATTCATTTCTATGGAGTTCTGAAAACAGCTAAGCAAGTGTGCATCTTGGGAGTTGTATAGAAGAGGAGGTAGCGTTTAATAAGACTTAACGTTTAATAAGTTTACAAGTAAAATATATGGACAAACACATAAATCAAAAAAGTGTGCACACCAAAAACGTGTCACAAACACCAAACACATAAATAGTCACAATAGGCAACCACAAGACTATGGTTAGACCCATGTGAACAGGGTAACACTGTATCCCACCGCAGGTATAAATTCCACAGAAATATAAAAATATAAACGGGAACAGTCTTACCAGTGGGTGACGCTCATCTGGGTATGGTGGCACAGTCCCAAGAGTCAGTGTTACCTGGTGGAGCAGCGTCCAAGCGAGGATCACTGTCCCTACACACCCCTGCCAGGCCTATAGAGCCCTATGACCCGGCTAGGGGTCGCACGACCGGGGGCTGATCCTACAGTGATGGACTCCCAAAATGACCCTAACTAGGGGTACACAGTAGATGAATTTGCGGTCATGCGCAAGATCCCTACGCGTTTCGTCAATTAATTAGAGTCCCAGACTCATCAGGGTATCTCAATTGAGGACAATTGGTTCCTCGCATCAATTGATGTAGAGGCCCTATACTCCTCAATACCCCATGAAGCAGGCATCTCAGCCATCAGTCATTTTTTGAGAGCAAGGGGCCAACAGTTCTTGAGCCATAACGATCTCATCATTGAACTCCTTCAGTTCGTACTAACACGTAATTGTTTTCTTTTTAATGGCACGTACTTCCACCAGCTCAGGGGTACTGCGATGGGCAGTTCTTGTGCGCCATCGTACGCAAATCTGCTCCTGGGTTGGTGGGAGGAAACCATGGTGTTCAGTGACCCCCCCATGATCGGCCTCAATAACGTGGTAATGTGGGCACGCTTCATAGATGACATTTTTGTCATCTGGAGCGGACCTGAACGGTCATTTAAGGAATTTGTGGCTGGCCTTAATAATAACCAGATAAATCTGCGGTTTACGTCAGTTATTGAAAAGGACCATCTGCCATTTTTGGACATCTCAATCCATAAAGGTGTGTCGGGGCAAATAGAGACCTGCGTCTATCGTAAGCCGACATCCACCAACTCTTTATTAAAGTGGGAGAGCAACCATCCAGGTCCCCTTAAAAGGGGCATCCCCACTGGGCAATATCTGCGTCTTAGACGTAATTGTTCAAACGATACAGAATTTATCAAACAGGCAGGCGACCTACGCAGTAGGTTCCGTGAACGGGGCTACCCAGATAAGGTTCTGCGTATTGCCTTCCAGAAAGCACTGGCTCGAGAACGTATTGACTTGCTCCATGGCACCAATCACCCAGAGAGAAAAACCGCAAACACCATGAGAGTGATTGGTACATTTGACACGGCAGCTGGTCAAGTCCGAAGCATTATAGCGAAACATTGGGAGACCCTCCTAATGGACCCGGATTTGGGGGACGCACTCATGCCCTACCCATCCATTACTTATAGGAGGGGTAGGAACTTGAGAGACCGCTTGGTGCATAGCCACTTCGTAGGGGCTTCAAGCCAGAAGACTTGGCTGGGTGGTCCTGTGAAGGGCTGCTATAGGTGTGGCAGTTGCAGCTTTTGCAACGCTATACAAACTGGTAAGCTCTTTTCTGATCGTGACAATAGGTACAATCATCACATAAATGGCTTCATTAATTGCCGTACGTCTGGATTGGTGTACCAAATCACATGTGAGTGTGGTACCCAATACGTCGGCAAAACAAAGAGAGAGTTTCGCCGCCGTATTGGGGAACACCTGAACGATATCCGCAATAAAAGGGACACATCAGTGGCAAGACATGTAAACGAGTGCCACCAAGGTCAGAAAAGTGTCCTTAAATTTAAGGGCATTGAAGTAATCACCAGACCCCCTAGGGGAGGGGACTGGGATAAACGCATCCTGCAGAGGGAGACCTGGTGGATATATAAATTAAATACCCCCAGCCCCAATGGACTCAATGAACAGCTGAGTTTTGGATGCTTTATCTAATTGATATATATATATACTTTCCCCCCCCCCCCCTATGCTCACTATACAACACAGCATCTGGTCAATATGTCTTTGTCATACCGTCTGTGCACATAATCCTTCATGCTGTGGATGAATTAATCTAATGCTTCTTCTCTGCCTATATACTTTTGATGTACTTATGTACTGCTGTCAGATCGGCGGTTCTGCCAGCTTTCATCTATTCTCATATACATATTGTTTATAACAGACCTCTAACCTCAACCTATCCTAAGATCTGCTACCGCTTGTAGGTATTACCCAGCCTTTTAAGTCCTCTCTTCTGCCCGATGGGCTGTGCACACTCCTGCTGGAGTAACCGCCCCTTTTCTGTGACGTGCCCTGTAGCCGTTCCCAACACGGCATCATCAGCACGTCAGGGCTAGCCGCGCCCCCATACACGCCCCCCCCTGGTTAGGCCGATCATGTGATGGTGATGTCACATGTATCCACGCCCCAGGGGGGCGGGGCTAGCGCGCATTAGGACGCACATTTAAAGTGTGGACGGCGATACAAGCCGACTGCCGCCACACGTGCACAGGGAAGCGCCATACGTTGCCCCCTCTTTTTGCTTTGACCAGGACCAAGGGACCCCCATTATCTGGGAATAGGGCCTGTTTCATATTAGCGACACGCTGCTCAGTAGCCCTTACTAGGTCCCCTCTTTAGTTCTAGGTCATTGCTGCAACATCTTTTCCATTAGCATGGGGATTGTCTGTATGTGACATCAGCCGATGAGGATACACTCCCTCCCATGCTGTCCCCTGATCCCCTGATGAGTCTGGGACTCTAATTAATTGACGAAACGCGTAGGGATCTTGCGCATGACCGCAAATTCATCTACTGTGTACCCCTAGTTAGGGTCATTTTGGGAGTCCATCACTGTAGGATCAGCCCCCGGTCGTGCGACCCCTAGCCGGGTCATAGGGCTCTATAGGCCTGGCAGGGGTGTGTAGGGACAGTGATCCTCGCTTGGACGCTGCTCCACCAGGTAACACTGACTCTTGGGACTGTGCCACCATACCCAGATGAGCGTCACCCACTGGTAAGACTGTTCCCGTTTATATTTTTATATTTCTGTGGAATTTATACCTGCGGTGGGATACAGTGTTACCCTGTTCACATGGGTCTAACCATAGTCTTGTGGTTGCCTATTGTGACTATTTATGTGTTTGTTGTTTGTGACACGTTTTTGGTGTGCACACTTTTTTGATTTATGTGTTTGTCCATATATTTTACTTGTAAACTTATTAAACGTTAAGTCTTATTAAACGCTACCTCCTCTTCTATACATATCCATAACTGTGGTAGCTAGCGAGCTTTATTCACTTACCCTCGCTGGTTGGGCATTTTTTTATATATGCATCTTGGGAGTTGCAGTTTTACCACAGCTGGAGTGCCGGAGGTTAGCCATGTTCATCGGTCACAAACTAGGCGCAGGTCAGCGCCCTGCACTGGAACTTATCAGCTACACTATATCACTAGCTAACCTACACTGACTATCTCCCATCTCCCACTATCTGTAATATATATATATATATATATATATATATATATAAAAGCTAACTATCTATCTAATGTAATGACACAGCAAAGCACAGAGCACAGCAATGACACTGCTGTCTCTCTCTCAGAACTGCATACAATGGCTGCTGGGGAGGTTCTTATATAGTAAGGGGTAGGAGACTTTCTATTGGTTGCTAGGGATGTTGCTAAGCTCAGACAAAGATATTGCAGCCTTCTCATTGGCCCACAAGCAAAAAGCAGTAGTACTGATAAAAAAAAATGAAAAAAATAAAATAAAAATAGAATATTCGCGATTACGAATATATAGCACTATATTCTAGATTTTCGCAAATTCTTGAAGTACCGATATTCGCTATAAAAATTTGCAATTAGAATATTTGCGATCAACATTAGCCTGCACACGGCCAGCATCCGTATTTTGAAGATCCGTGGTTTGGCATGAGACCATATAGTGATATTGTTGTGGGGTCCTCTCATCACGGAGTCCTACTTCTTCTATCCATACAAGCCTATAAGCGTGAGGCCATATAGTGATATCGGTGTGGGGTCCTTTTTATCATGGAGTCCTACATCTTCAATCCATACTAGCCTACAAGCGTGAGGCCATATAGTGATATCGGTGTGGGGTCTTCTTATCATGGAGTCCTACATCTTCCATCCATATGAGCCTACAAGCGTGAGGCCATATAGTGATATCACTGTGGGGTCCTCTTATCATGGAGTCCTACGTCTTCCATCCATACTAGCCTACAAGCATGAGACCATATAGTGATATCACTGTGGGCTCCTTATCACGGAGTCCTACATCTTCCATCCATACGAGCCTACCAGCGTGAGGCCATATAGTGATATCACTGTGGGGTCCTCTTATCATGGAGTCCTACATCTTCCATCCATATGAGCCTACAAGGGTGAGGCCATATAGTGATATCACTGTGGGGTCCTCTTATCATGGAGTCCTACATCTTCCATCCACACCAGCCTACAAGCAAACAAACAAATGTTAACACGTCTCTACAATTTATAAAAACACAAAGCCACAACTAGCGCAGAGGAAGAGACCGGCGGACCATGCAACAGGTCCTGGTACAGAACCCCCTACTGCTGGGACCCCAATAAACAGTAGAATGGGGAGATCTTAAAGGGAACCTGTCACTGGGATTTTGTGTATACAGGACATGGGTTGCTAGATGGCCGCTAGCACATCCGCAATACCCAGTCCCCATAGCTCTGTATGCTTTTGGCCGGATGCACACGGGCGTGTTCCGCGGCCGAGAGCGGTCCGTGGTAACACGGCCTGGATTCCTGTTCAGAGCAGGAGCGCACGGCGTCATTGGTTGGTATGACGCCATGCGCTTCATGCCGCTGCTGTAAGGTAATACATACTGTACAGCAGCGGCATGAAGCACACGGCGTCATACCAACCAATGACGCCGTGCGCTCCTGCTCTGAACAGGAATCCAGGCCGTGTTACCACGGACCGCTCTCGGCCACAGAACACGGCCGTGTGCATTCGGCCTTTATTGTGTAAATTTTTTTTTTTATCCATATGCAAATTAACCTGAGATGAGTCCTGTCCCTGACTGACTGAGGCAGCAAAAAACGATTTCAATCAGTCCCAGAAGAATAGCAGGGTGCCAGCTTGGTCCCTGCTCCATCCAAAGTTCTCCTGTGCTCTTGCTGGGCCCCTGTGATCAGACATTACACCTATCCTGAGCATGACACCACACAGAGGAGACTGCTCCCTCTCACCGTCCTGCACTTTCTCAGTCTCCAGTCCACAGACTTCTATCGGGGATAAGCCCCTCCCCTTCCGACCACGTGACCCCCTCCCAGCTGCTCGCCTGCCTGTGTGTGCTGCTGTGTTCCTGCATCCTGGTATCTCGGAGCCTCCATCCTGTTCGCCAAGTGCCCGGACTGAAAACAGGAAGTGAGTATGAGGCCCGGCCCTATGACAGGCAGGCGGTGATGAGTGAGGGCGCCCCCGGCTTCTGCACGTCCGCACTGCTGGCGGGGCGCCCCACCTGTCACACCTAAAGGAGGAGTAGTCAGGAGCTGGTGGTACCCAGACGGATGACTTCTCCATGGGTGGGAGTCTGACTGCTACGGCCCCGTCAGCTCCCCCTCTATAGTCAGTAGGCCCCAATGATGTGCCAGATGTCAGCAGCATCTTTTTTTTTTTACTGGCCTGGCATACAGCATGGGCATCAGTGTGCCACCAGATTCTCCTTAGAAAAGCCTACTGTAATTGGCTGCTGCTGAGGAGCAACTGAGAAGCAGGTGTCAGAATTTGAAATGGTGTGTGTGGCAAAGCTGTGCCTACCTACCGTCTAAGGGGTTGTCCCGTGACAACATCGGATAAGTGTCTGATCGGGGGGCTCGCCCCCGGGTTCCCCATTTGGATGGAGCAACAGACACTTATAGGTGTCTTCTGCCCCGTTTAACCATGTGGATAGGGGGTAAGTTGTCACGGGACAGCCCCTTTAAACCATAGTGCCACTCCAAACTGCAGGTGATTGTAAGGGCACGTCCAATCCTATACATCGCAGCGGGTGAAAATCCGCACCGCAGGATGTAGATGAGATATCTCCAATCACATCCATCTGGTTGGTACTGTAAAGCGTTGCTGCACATATCCACAGCGTTTCCCTCATGTGGATGTCCATGAAGCTACTCTTACAGGGCTCTAGGAAGCTGAGCATCGAGGAACTGTTTGACCAGAACTTTACTTACAAGTAAATTTTTATGCTCATGAAATGAATATTTCTCTTCTTAAAAGTGTTTTCCAGGATTTTTGTACTTGAATAGGGCTGAGCTGCTCTTAGGACACGTGACACATGAACGTCACTCGGCATAGGAAAAGCATAGGGAAGGCTGCGACGTTCACAGGCGCGCCGCTGCCCTCTCAAACAGCTCATGGGCAGGGGTCCTGTGCGTCAGATCTCCACCGATCAGATACTGATGACCTATCGGATCTGTCACCAGGACATTGAGGAATAAATCAGATCTGTCATCAGGACATTGAGGGATAAATCAGATCTATCACCAGGACATTGAGGGATAAATCAGATCTGTCACCAGGACGTTGAGGGAAAAATCAGATCTGTCACCAGGACATTGAGGGATAAATCAGATCTGTCACCAGGACATTGAGGGATAAATCAGATCTGTCACCAGGACATTGAGGATAAATCAGATCTGTCACCAGGACGTTGAGAGATAAATCAGATCTGTCACCAGGACATTGAGGGATAAATCAGATCTGTCACCAGGACATTGAGGGATAAATCAGATCTGTCACCAGGCCATTGAGGGATAAATCAGATCTGTCATCAGGATGTTTGTGATAAATCAGATCTGTCATCAGGATGTTTGGGATAAATCAGATCTGTCATCAGGATGTTTGGGATAAATCAGATCTGTCATCAGGATTTTTAGGGATAAATCAGATCTGTCATCAGGATTTTTAGGGATAAATCAGATCTGTCACCAGGACGTTGAGGGATAAATCAGATCTGTCATCAGGGTGTTGAGGATAAAGCAGATCTGTCATCAAGACGTTGAGGGATAAATCAGATGTCACCAAGATGTTGGGGATAAATCAGATGTCACCAAGATGTTGGGGATAAATCTAATCTGTCATCAGGACATTGCCGATAAAGCAGATCTGTCATCAGAACGTTGAGGGATAAATCAGATGTCACCAGGATTTTTAGGGATAAATCAGATCTGTCATCAGGACGTTGAGGAATAAATCAGATCTGTCATCAGGAGGTTGGGGATAAATCAGATCTGTCATCAGGATGTTTGGGATAAATCAGATCTGTCATCAGGATTTTTAGGGATAAATCAGATCTGTCATCAGGATTTTTAGGGATAAATCAGATCTGTCATCAGGATTTTTAGGGATAAATCAGATCTGTCACCAGGACATTGAGGGAAAATCAGATCTGTCACGAGGATGCTGAGGGATAAATCAGATTTATCACATACACTGCTCGGTCAGCAGCCTGTTGGTTCCTCTACCTCATCATGGAATGGAAAAAGCTGTCAATCATGGCTAAAGTGTGTGTGGGACGCTTGTGTAGATGTGCACAGCAGCCCTGTCTACATGTTTCCAAATAGAAACCGTAGAGAGACCCTGCTGCTATGGAGCTTTATAAGAGGGAGCAACCGGTGAGGGGTTGTACCAGCTGTTGTGAAATTACAACCCCCAGCATGCATACTTGCTCACCAGATCTGGGAACTCCCATAAATGAGAGCGATCTTGTAAAACAGAGAATTCGGAGACTGCGCTTCCTAGTTTAATTCTCTTCGACAGTGGGACATTAGACAGAGGTTTAGTGGGCACGGCCTAAAGAATCCATAGCCTACAGTGACCTGCGGTGTGGATCTGAAATCTCAGCATGTCCGTGTATGCAGCGGGTTTCACCCTTTGCAATGGGGAGAGTGGCATCCACTGTCATTACTGCGGCGAGTACCAATATGCATGTGGTTTTTGCAGCAATGTTGTGGCTCCATAGTTGACTGTTCTGTTGTGTTTTCAGTCCCATGTGGATGTACCCTTAGGGCACATCCGGACGTAGTAGTCAGAAAATTCTGCTGCGGTTTACACAGGGGTGCACCTAGCCGTTCTGTTGCCTGAGGTGAAAACTGAAACAGCCCCCCCTCCCTAATGCCAATTTCTTAACCTAACCCCTTCCCTTTAGGCCATGGGCCTTCAGCCTCCCCCTCTTGCCCCTACCTGGTGCTGCCTGAGGCGATCGCCTCACCTGGCCTCATGGGTGGTGCACCCCTGGGTTTATGCCACAATCAGGCGACAAAAAACACATGAATTACATGTTTTTGTGCTGCAGAAATGGCTGTGGGTTTCACCCTTTCCGTTGCGGTGAAGATCCGCAGCATAAATTGGCATGCTGCACATGTCACATTTGTATCGCGGGTAAATTTATACTGCGTTATATTTTACGCAGCGTGTGGATGAGTTGTTTCTCATCCTTTTACAGCATATCCTCATTGTTTTGGTCACGTGTGGACGTATCCTTAGTGTATATCTGCAAGGATTTTTTTGTGTAGAAAATCTGCTGGATAATCCAGTACCAGCTAAACCTATGAGATTTTCAAAATCTCGTGTACCTGGTACCGAAATTTTCCATGTGGAAATTAGCCTATGGTGCAGATATTGAAATCTGCAGCATGTCAATTGTTTATGTGGATTTTTAGTGCAGATTTTACTCTTCGCAATTCGAATGGTGAAATCTGAAGCAAATCCCCATAAAAATAAGCCAGTAACAAATTAAGATTTTGGTGCAGAAATTCAGTGAAACCGACGTCAAAATCCACGCAGAAAAAACTTCAGGGATAAATATATGCTGTAGATTTGTGAAAATGAGTTTCTTTCATCTGAATGAGGTGGTTTCTGCAGAGAACATGGATTTTTGCAGGCCCTATAGAACAGTCAATGGAATTTCTTCTAGAAAGGGACACTAAACCCTGAAACACATAAATGCATAATGCATAGTGCACATATAGCAATGTCTACAAGGTGCGCCCCAAACTGCTGTCAAAAGAAGTTTAGGAGCGATCTTGCAAAGAACTTTCACCTTCTCCTAGTCCTCTCCATCTTCGGCTACAGAACGGCTAGGTGCACCTCACACACTCACACTCTCAACAGAAAGTTCAGGAGAGGGCCACTAACCTGGCTGTGACATTAGTGATGTGCTAATGTCAGCTGAACATAACTATATTAGTGCCATCTCACTGCGTGCTGCCGTTATTGAGAAAAAAAAACGTTTATAATATGCAAATGAGCCTGCCTAGCCCTGTCAATCAAGTGTAGCAGGGCGTGGCCAGAGGTGGGAAAACGGAGCCTCTAGGAGCAGGAGAAACCCCCCCCCCCCGCTCCTAAAGTCTTATTTGCATATTATAAAAGTTATTTTCTCTCATTAACAGCGGCACGCAGTGAGATGGCACTAATATAGTTATGTACACCTTCGGAAGCATTTTTTTTATGATTGCATGTTACTCATTTTCGGCTAAAAATCATTTTTTCAGTTGGCCTTTATTAAAAATATTGAACTGTTCTGTGACAAAGAGTTAACTGTTTTTCTAGCTGTGTGACTGGTACTTTCACTTTCACGTTGTTCTGGCCATCTAATAAACCTTGGGGGTCATTTATCAAACTGGTGTAAAGTAGAACTGGCTTAGTTGCCCATAGCAACCAATCAGATTCCACCTTTCATTTTTCCAAAGGAGCTGTCCAAAACGAAAGGTGGAATCTGATTGGTTGCTATGGGCAACTAAGCCAGTTCTACTTTACACCAGTTTGATAAATGACCCTCCCTCTCAGGTTAATTTGTATATGTATCAAATCGTATTTTTTACACAATAAAAGCACACAGAGCTATGGGGACTGGGCATTGCGGATGTGCTAGCGGCCATCTAGAAACCCATGTCCTCAGCTCTATACACAAAATCCAGGTGACATGTTCCCTTTAAGCCACATTCTTATCAGTAAGATAAGAACTGAGTTATAATGAGTGTTTATAAGGTCAGAGAGCAGGGATAAGGAGTCTTCTCCTGATCTGACAGAAAATACAGAAAATCCTAACGGTGCAACTAGAGCATCTCAGCTCTGTACAGAAAAAAGGACGCCATATTTTTAATGACCAACTTAAAAAAATTATTTTTAGCTCAAAATGAGTGCAATGCAATAAAAATAAATTGACCCCAAAGGTGTATATAGCCTTCAAAGTATACTTTTTTAATGAAACCCTATTAGCAGTCCCTCTTACAACTCCACATAATGTGCTACTTGGCTTTCCTGGAACCCTGAATGACAACTCAGCCTGGCCTTGCTACAGCTTGGAGGATTTGTCATTTGGATTTTTTACTCAGCTTTTTTTTGTAGCCCAGCTTTTTCACAACCCTGTGTGGCAAGTTGGTCTAGCTATGTGAAGGGATTTATCACTACATAACTAGGTAAATTTGGAATTTAGCAGGAATTGGGAAAGCTGGTTAACAACCTCTGCAGAGATGTAATGGAGGCCACACCTGGTATATACATTCTGTATACACTATACACCCATGAATATATACCACATACATGTTTCCCAGCTTTCCAAAGCTGCTGAAGGGCAAATCTGCACAATTATGCAGTAAAGGGAATAACTATCACTGCGTAAATGGGCAGATTAGCTATTCCGCTGTATATACTATGGCTGATACTATGTATACACTACAGCTGGTACTGATGGGACTATGACTGGCACCATTGCCCAGTCTGCTTTGTATTATTACTAAGAGTTTCCTTCTAACAAAACAGCCACACTCACTCTGTAGACAAAATATGTGTCATACTAAACTCTGTCCCCTCCTCCTAAACTTCTTAGGTCATGTTTACTAGGATAGGAGGGGGGAGAATGCATGGCTGCAGCCTGAGAGAACAATGCTCTGCTCTTCTTTTGTATTTTTCATGGTCTGCAATTGTGATATCTGACGATATAACACATAAGGAGATCATGTTAGGTTTTGTTGGTTGTTCTTTTTTTGTTTGGATTCTGGGTTCAGTGGTCCTTTAATGCTACCTTTACTCTTTTTTTTTTACTGGTTAAGAAAAAATAATTATTTTCACTTTAAAATGTGTCTGTAATTGGGAATACACATGAATTTAGACATGTGGAGGCCTATCAATCAGGTAAAGAGTTCATGCATTGCCATAAAGCCTACCATCCTACGAATTGACTTGTTTTACATACATGATGCCTGTTGAATTAGTGCATTCGGTTTGAGCGTGATCTCTGACTTGTTTTTTATTCTGCAGGTTGAGTATGAGCACAGCTGAAGACGAGTCTGGATCAGTGAAAGTACAAAGCACAAGGAGCGCTCTCACACTCACACAGGATCTGGATGGAAATTTAATCCTCCATTGTCCTCAAAATGGTAAGAGTGATTTCTCTTTCCTGATCCGATACAGGGAAACATTTGTTCAAGGCTCCATTCAAATCATGTCTTCAGTGTCTATTTGATGTACATACGCCAGTGAAATCTCATTCTAAAAAAATATATAGAGCTGGATACTATACCTTTTTGGTGGTATACCAGCCAGACAGAGACTAAAAGAACACTCTTTCCACCTTCTTCAGATGAATGGAGGCCGATAGATAGACTTGGCATGTAGGTTGGGAGCTTTATTTGGCATACACGCTAACTGTACGTCACTAATATTCATTCAAACCTGAAAATTCAGGTGTGTATCCACATAACATTGCTATCCTATTCCTACCATCACAACTGTGGGGTCCACGAGGTTCAGAGATGAGGTTTAGTGTAGAAGCATCTGGTGGCCAATGGTCCAGTTAAGCAAATACTGAAAGTGAATCATAGTCCCACTGACATTTTCACTTTTAAGACGAGATAAACTGGCTATATACATTAGAAGTTTGGCTCATGCAGGATCACTGGAAAAAAAATTATACTTTACGGAAGAAAGCTAAAAACCCAGCTGCATAAAGGTATGCTGAAGGTTTAGCAGCCCCCAAGTAATGACAAGTTCCCAGATGGGCTAGCCTCGGCTGCACACAAGCATAAATCAGCCTTGGTCACTTATGGCTCTGTTGCTGGTTGTCCTTCCTTGGACCAACCACTGCTTACAGGGAACTCTCCACGAGCCCTGCGGTTTCTTAGATGTTCTGTTCCAATCTTCTAGACATCACAATTTGACCCCATTCAAATTTCCTCATATCCTTGCAATTGCCCATTTTCTTGCTTCCAACATATCAACTTCAGAGACTGACTGTTAATTGCTGTCTAACTCCCAGCCTTTGAAAGGTGACATGTATAAAATGATATGCAATTTGTTATATTTATATATCCTTAGTCTATCACAAATGTTCTTTACTTATTTTCATTTAGTGTCAGAACATGACCAGAGCTTTGAGGTGACCATGACAGCTACTACAGAGGTAACAGAAGATGACAATAATGAAGACTCCATAACTCAAATTCAGGTAAAACAACCTTAGGTACTACGTGTTTGAGATTACACAGCCGAGTCTCATTATTATGACCACGTCCTACTTTATACGTTGGCAGTATGTAGCTCATGAAGGAAGTCACGTGGTGAGCTATCTTGATGAGTATATAACATGTGTGATAGGCTGTCTGCACACTTATCACTCACTGTGGTCATGGGTAAAAGGGCTGATTTAGAAGAGATGCAAAAAGGGATGATTACTGGCTTTCAGGCCAAGGGTGACAGTATTTCTGAAAGTGTGCAGTTTGTGAGATGTTTGCTGCTGTGGTGAAAGTGTATGGTGAGTGGACAAATGGTACAATTGTGAATGAGTGGAGTGAAAACTGTGGAGCACCATGTGCTATTGATGTTAGAGGAAAACATTGGCTAGGAAGGCAGATGCCATAAAGTGAAGCAACTCACGGCCAAAATGAACCAGAGGGCTACCAGACATATGTCTACTGCGTATGGGGCTCTGAAGAAGACGTATAGTCATTGCACCTCTGTTAAAGTTTCATCAGCAGAAAAGTCTTGAATTTTTGCAGCAGTATCGCAATTAAACCTCCATTGATTGGTAAAGGGTTGCCTTGTCCAATGAGTCACATTTTCTGCTTCATAGAATGGATGGACGTTGGCGTGTAAAGCGATAAACATTAGAGAACACGCTCTGAAACCATTGCCGGAAGAACACAAGCTGGTGGTGGCAGCGTTCTGGTCTTGGTCTTTAGGCCCTCTCATCCATGTGGAAGGCTCTCTCAACTGATTTAATTATGAATACATCCTTGCAGATCACATTTACCCATACATGCTGATTGTCTTCCCTGGGGTGGATGGGATCTTCCAGTAAGACAATGTGACGTCACATGGCTAGAAATGTCCAAGATTGATTGGAAGAGCATGACCAAGGCTTCCAAGTACTACCCTGGACCCCTATTTCCCCAGACTTGAACCCAGTTGAGCATCTGTGGGATCACCTTGATCGCTCTTTGGATCCTCTCCCATGCACCCTCCAGCAGCTGTGAGATGCACTGCAGTCAGCATGGCTCCAGATATCTGTGATGGCCTACCAGGACTTTGAGTCACTCCAAGCCTGTCTTGTTGCTGTCTGTGCTGCACACAGCGGTTACTCTGGATATTAGCTGGTGGTCATAATAATGTGACTTGAATGTGTATATGTTGTTTTACTTCTTTATAAAGATTTATTTTTGATAACAATCATTTCTGAGCCTTTTCTCCACCTGATCGTAATCTTGTAAACTAAAATTATCATTAATATTTCAGTTCTAGTGTCAGATGTACCCATAAAGGTGCTCATACATGTTGAATAGCTATCCACTTTCCTGACACACTTGATTCTTTTGAGCATGTATGTGTTTTCAGTGGGGAGGGAGGAGAAGGCCGTTGCCAGACACCTCTGACCCATATCGGGTGTTGAAATATTGCTAGGATATGCCTCAAATCTCAGATAGGTGCAGGTCCCAACTGTGGGACCGACCCGCTTTGTCTCCAGAACTGAGCCCCTGAACTGGAGGGAGAACAGCCACTTGTAGTGGCCACAGTCCATTCACTGCTAAGGGAGTTCTGAAAATAACTGAGTAATGGCTTGGCTATTTTCAGAAGTCTCATAGCAGTTAATGGAAAGGACGTTGCACATGCACGATGGGTTCTCCTTCACTTAGGGGGCCCCATTTTGGAAATGGGAGCAGGTCTCCGAGGTGGAACTTGCAGCTGACATTTGTGACTAGTAATATGCCATAAATGTGGAGATGGGGAAAACCCATTTGTATTGTCAGCCAAACTCACAGAAAACAACAAAGTTAGGCCTCCTGGGCCGTGATAGCGAGAGCTGAGACGCGCCTCCTGGGCCGTGATAGCGAGAGCTGAGACGCGCCTCCTGGGCCGTGATAGCGAGAGCTGAGACGCTGTCACGAACCTCCCAGGGAGCCAGTAGTGGGATGAGGAACCCACTGGCAGTAAGCAGCTGACAGCCCAGAATGCGGTACAAGTTTAGGGATAATCCAAGAGGGGTAGTCAATGTCCAATCCGGGTCGAGGCAGGCAGCGAAGGTTCAAGGCGGAAGACAGTCCAGGGGTCAGTAGCCGGGAAGGATACAAAGAAACAACAGGCAATAGAAGGATCTGCAGGGAGGCTAGGTGTTCACCATAAGGTGGAATAACTCAGCAATGAACCAGAGCTCAGGCCAGGTCTTTATAGCCAGGGAAGGTAGGAACCACCCTCCCCAGGAACCAATGGCAGGCGAGGAAGGTGGAAGGTGTGTACTGGGAATCTCCCTCAGCAAGGCTCACACCTGACAGCCGGATAATGCAGGAACTCTATGCACCCGGAAATGTGCGAGCAGCCTGTGTACTGCGCACACGCCGTGCACCCGCACCTCGGGCACCAGGTGTTCTACCGAGCTGAAGGGGAACCCGTGCCCTGCGCCGTGCCCATGGTCCCAGAGTAGGGGTAACACCCCCTGCTTCCTGACAGAGCCCCCCACCAAGGAGCGGCCTCCGGACGCGACCCTGGGAAGGCCTCTCGGGGTGAACCCGATGGAACGCCCGCACCTTGGCGGCCGCATGGACATTCCCCAAGGGCTCCCAGGAACGCTCCTCGGGACCGTACCCCTTCCAGTGGATGAGATACTCCAGGACCCCACGCCGGCGGCGGGAGTCCAGGATCTCCTGGACTTCATACTCATCATCGTTATTCACCTGGATGGGAGGTGGTGGAGCAGGTGCCCGGTCCGGGAATGGGTTGGCACGGTGTGGTTTCAACAAGGACACGTGGAATACCGGGTGGATTCCCAGGGAAGTAGGCAACTGGAGCTTGGCTGCAACGTTGTTGACCATACTCACGATCTCAAAAGGACCAAGGTAACGGGGTCCCAGTTTTCGGGAGGGACAGGACAGCTTGAGGTGCTGTGTGGAAAGCCACACCTTGTCCCCGTCTTTGTACCTGGGGAATTCTGTGCGTCTACGGTCTGCCTGCATCTTGTGCCGCTGCTGAGCGGCCTGGAGTTGTTGCGTTAGGGTCCGCCTCAGTTCTCGTAGGAGCCGGAGCCGTTGAGCCACTTCAGGCACTGGGACATCAAGGGGGAGATCCGGGAGAGTTGCGGGATGATAGCCATAGTTGGCATAGAATGGTGAGAGCCCGGTGGAGGAATGAAGCTGATTGTTGAAGGAAAATTCCGCGAAGGGGAGATGGCTCACCCAGTCGTCTTGTAGATGGGATGTGTAACAGCGAAGGAACTGTTCGAGAGTTTGGTTGGTCCTTTCGGTCTGCCCATTGGACTGGGGGTGATAGGCAGAAGACAGGCTGCGAGTGATATGAAGGCTACGGCAAAACTGGGTCCAAAAGCGGGAGGTGAATTGTGAGCCCCGGTCTGAGACGATGGAATCAGGGAGCCCGTGCAACCGGAACACGTGTTGGAGGAACAACTCTGAGGTTTTTTGGGCCGTCGGGAGACCGGAGGTCGGAATGAAGTGGGACATCTTGGTACATCTGTCCACCACCACCATGATGGTGGTACAGGCTTGTGAAGGCGGTAAGTCCACAATGAAATCCATGGCTATGTTGCGCCATGGAAGGGTTGGCACTGGCAGAGGCTGTAATAACCCAACAGGTTTTGAGGTGGGACGTTTGTAGAGTGCACACACGGAACAAGACTCTATGAAGGAGCGTACGTCGGCTGCCAAAGAGGGCCACCAAAACTGACGTAGGATGCATTCCATGGTGTTGCGCCTACCTCGGTGGCCTGCTGTGGGGTGGTCATGGTGATGCTGTAGTACAGGCAGTCGCTGGGAGACTGGGACGTAGATCCACTGTTGGTGGTAACAAAGCCCCTGCTTCATTGGCAGATGGGCTGCCTCCTCTGGAGCTGGCATGCTGGCCCGTCGGATCCTCTCGATCAAGGAGTGTTGGGTGGCTAGAAAGTATGCGGCTGGCAGGATCGGTTCCGGAGGTGCAGGATCGGCCTCGGAGGAGCACATACGGGACAAGGCATCAGCCTTGCCGTTCTTGGATCCCGGTCGATAGGTAATCTGGAGGCGAAAACGGGAGAAAAAGAGAGCCCACCTGGCTTGTCGAGGACGCAGTCGCTTGGCACTGCGGAGATATTCGAGGTTGCGATGGTCGGTGTACACCACCACAGGGTTTTCGGCTCCTTCCAGCAAATGTCTCCATTCCTCCAGGGCGTCCTTGATAGCGAGCAGCTCCCTCTCACCCACATCATAGTTGCGTTCGGCCCCGGTGAGTTTGCGGGAATAAAAGGCAACGGGATGGAGAAGCTGCTTCTCCCCTTGGACCTGGGAGAGAACAGCCCCGATAGCCCCCTCGGAGGCATCGGTCTCCAGAAAAAACGGGCAAGAGGCGTCCGGTTGTACCAGTATAGGTGCCTGTGTGAACAGCCTCTTAAGGTGCTGGAATGCCTGTTGGACCTTCGGGGTCCATTCAAACAGGGTGTTGCTCCTGGTCAGAGCAGTGATGGGAGCGCAGATCGCTGAAAAGTTCCGAATGAATCGGCGGTAAAAATTGGCAAAACCAATGAACTGCTGCACCATCCGCCGATTGCGGGGGACAGGCCAATTCTGGACGGCCTGGATCTTCCTGGGGTCCATCTCCACTCGACCTGGGGATAGGATGTAGCCCAGGAACTCAATGGACGAGACTTCGAAGGTGCTTTTTTCAAGCTTGCCATAGAGACTGTGGGTCCGCAGACGTTGGAGCACCGATTTGACATGCCGTTCGTGTTGTGGCAGTGATCTGGAGAAGACAAGGATATCGTCCAGATATACCACAACATGGGTATCCAACAGGTCACGGAAGACGTCATTGATGAAGCACTGAAATGTGGCAGGGGCGTTACAGAGCCCGAAGGGCATGACAAGGTACTCGTAGTGCCCAAACCGTGAGCGGAATGCTGTCTTCCACTCATCCCCCTCCCTGACACGAATCAGATTGTAGGCCCCACGGAGGTCGATCTTGGTGAAGAAACGGGCATCCTTGACTCTGTCCAGCAAGTCGGGAATGAGAGGGAGTGGGTACCGGTTTTTCTTGGTGATGTCGTTCAGGGCCCGGTAATCGACACAGGGCCGGAGACCCCCATCTTTTTTCCCCACAAAGAAGATGCCGGCCCCAACTGGAGAGGTCGAGGGACGGATGAACCCCTTCGCTAGGCTCCCCTCTATGTAGTCCTTCAGGGCCCTGGTCTCGGGTTCGGACAGATTGTACAAGCGCCCGTACGGCAGTGGGGCTCCAGGGAGCAGGTCAATGGGGCAATCATAAGGCCTGTGTGGCGGCAAGGCGTCTGCTCCTTTTTTTTCAAAAACGTCTGCATAGTCCCGATATTTGTCAGGTAGTCTGTGTTCAACGGTGCCCAGAACCGCAGGAGGGCTTGGAGCCGGAGACGCGTGAACAGGAGAACCGGAGGGGGGCGTGAAGGTGATGGAGCCAGAGGTCCAGTTAATCGTGGGGTTGTGTCTCCTAAGCCAGGGGATGCCTAAAATGACTGGAAACAAGGGGGAAGGCACGATGTCCCACACGATCTTCTCGGAATGGTAAAGGCCGATGCGGAGGAACAAGGGATGTGATTCCATGGCGATAGGTCCCGTCTTTAGGGTGCTGCCATCCACCAGATGCAGCTGGGATGGGTTCTTCTTAGGGCGCAACGGGATGCCTAGTTGGGAAGCCAGATCCTTGTCCATAAAACAGCTGCTTGCGCCCGAATCAATGATGGCAGAGAGATCAATATTGTTGTTGCCCAGCTGCAGGGAAACAGGGATGGTGAGATGAGACAGGTTGTTATACATAGGTAGGTTAATGCATACCGTGGGTGTCTCCGGCCTACCTTCGGGAGGTTTGATGGGACAGTCCTTCAGGAAATGGCCCGGTTTTGCGCAATATAAACACAGATGCAAGGTTCTTCTCCTGGTTCTCTCCACCGTGGACAGGGGACCCCGAACAGCCCCGATCTGCATCGGCTCCTCCTGGTTACCGTCTGCTGCCACAGGAACAGGAAGCCTTAAGGGTTCCGACCGGCGCTCCGTTAGAGGCGGGGTCTGTTGTCGCTCCTGTCGTCTTTCCCGGAAGCGGCGATCCAGGTGGGTTACTGAGTCCATCAGGCCCCCCAAGGAGCCCGGCACCCCAATGCGGGCGAGCTCATCCTTGAGCTGCTCGGACAAACCGATGCGGAATTGGTCAATCAAGGCCACCTCGTTCAAGCCCGTATCCGGGGCTACCTCACGGAATTCCATGATGTAATCCTCCACTGGACGTCTGCCCTGGCGGAGGGTGCGCAAGGTACCCCTGGCGGTTGAAGAACGCAGGGGGTCATCATAAAGTCTTTGCATAGCTGCGGCAAAGGACTTCCAAGATGCCAGCACTGGGTCATCGGCTAGTAGGAGTTGGTGCGCCCAGGTCTGGGGAGGCCCTGAGAGCAAGGAAATTGCCGTGCGTACCTTGACGAAGTCCGTGGCATATGTACGTGGCTTCAGGGAAAACAACAGCTCGCAGGAGATGATGAAGGAGCGGTACTTCCTCCGATCTCCTGAAAACCGCTCAGGGAGGCTGACTGACGGCTCGCTAGAGACCACTTCCAGGGTGCGCGCCGGCGTAGGGGGAGGCGAGGGTGGTAGCGCGGTGCGCTCTGCGATGCGCTGCTCCTGTGTGGCAACCCTCTGCAGCAGGTGCTCATGACTCGCTTGCATCTCCTGAAAGGCCTGCGTCATGAGGTTAAGTTGCTGGGTCATGGCCGTCATGGGATCCACTGCTTTTGCGGGTTCCATGGTGAAGGCTGAGTTATTATGTCACGAACCTCCCAGGGAGCCAGTAGTGGGATGAGGAACCCACTGGCAGTAAGCAGCTGACAGCCCAGAATGCGGTACAAGTTTAGGGATAATCCAAGAGGGGTAGTCAATGTCCAATCCGGGTCGAGGCAGGCAGCGAAGGTTCAAGGCGGAAGACAGTCCAGGGGTCAGTAGCCGGGAAGGATACAAAGAAACAACAGGCAATAGAAGGATCTGCAGGGAGGCTAGGTGTTCACCATAAGGTGGAATAACTCAGCAATGAACCAGAGCTCAGGCCAGGTCTTTATAGCCAGGGAAGGTAGGAACCACCCTCCCCAGGAACCAATGGCAGGCGAGGAAGGTGGAAGGTGTGTACTGGGAATCTCCCTCAGCAAGGCTCACACCTGACAGCCGGATAATGCAGGAACTCTATGCACCCGGAAATGTGCGAGCAGCCTGTGTACTGCGCACACGCCGTGCACCCGCACCTCGGGCACCAGGTGTTCTACCGAGCTGAAGGGGAACCCGTGCCCTGCGCCGTGCCCATGGTCCCAGAGTAGGGGTAACACCCCCTGCTTCCTGACAGACGCGCCCCCTTAGCTGCAGCAAAAGAAACTCCCCTTGAGCTTTCAGCTTGATTATAAATACACTTGAAACCAGAAGTTTACATACACTATATAAAAAGACACATATGCACGTTTTTCTCAATATCTGACATGAAATCAGAATAAACATTTCCTGTTTTTAGTTAATTAGCCATAATTATTATTATTTGCCAAATGCCAGAATAATGAGAGAGAATGTTTTAAGGCATTTTTATTACTTTCTGCAAAGTCAAAAGTTTATAAACATTTCATTAATATTTGGTACCATTGCCCTTAAACTGTATAACTTGGGTCAAACGTTTTGGATATCCTTCCACAAACTTCTCACTATAGTTTTTTTTTTAGAAGGCTTTATTTTTCAATTTTCACAGAAATAAAAAACTTTAAATAGGGTAACAACCCCCTCAACAAGGTACAACCTTGAACATCACATTCAATAGACAGGCAAAATAATAGGATTACATACAAAACTAAAATGTCCACAAATGCAAAGACTATAATGTAGTTCACCTCACATAGAGCAGCATCATTGTCATGAAGTCGAATTGTTCCATTAAGACCTTTCACCATCCACACACACGTTCATACTGGCAGTGACCTGGACATCTCAAAAAACTTCTCCAGACCCATTACACAGTGACCGAGTTTGCACTCCAAGTATCCCAGACTTTCCCAAATTTTCCCGGTACGCCCCTAGCTTCGTAAGTTAACTTGTATACTGATAATGTGGCGTTGATAAGCTGGATTCAATGAGACAATGTTGGTTTCTTGGGGGGATTCCAGTTTAGCAGAATTGACTTTCTCGCATAAAACATCAGCAACCTGTAAAGGTTTGGTATGCTTAGTTGGAATAATATCGTTAACAAGACCTAGCAGACTAGCTTCAGGTGCCACAACTGCCGGGAGCCCAAGACAAGCATCCAGATAGTCATGTACCTGCGTCCAAAATTCAGCAATAACCGGACACTCCCATACCATGTGCATTAGGGTCCCCCTGCCATTTCCACACCTTGTACACGTATCTGAAGCAAGTTTATGCATGCATACCAGTCTCACTGGTTTATAGTAGACTCTGTGTAACCATTTCGTCTGAATCAGCTGATCCCGTGCACAAATCGCCGCCCCTCTCCAAGAGGCCGACAGCTCCTTCTCATGACACTATTCCAATGCGGGAATATCAACTTCTCACTATAGCTGATTGGAATTTGGGCCCATTCCTCCTGTCAAAACTGGTGTAACTTGAGTCATGTTTGTTGGTCACCTTGCTCGCACCGGCCTTTTCAGCTTTGCCCATACATTTTCAATAGGATTGAGATCAGGGCTTTGTGATGGCCATTCCAAAACATTGACTTTGTTATCCTTAAGCCACAAGAAGAAAAACTACCACAAGAGGACACAGTTTTAAATTAGAGGGGCAAAGGTTTAAAAGTAATATAAGGAAGTATTACTTTACTGAGAGAGTAGTGGATGCATGGAATAGCCTTCCTGCAGAAGTGGTAGCGGCAAATACAGTGAAGGAGTTTAAGCATGCATGGGATAGGCATAAGGCTATCCTTCATATAAGATAGGGCCAGGGACTATTCATAGGATTCAGATATATTGGGCAGACTAGATGGGCCAAATGGTTCTTATCTGCCGACACATTCTATGTTTTTAACCAGTTTGGCAGTATGCTTCGGGTCATTGTCCCTTTGGAAGACCCATTTCCACCCAAGCTTTAACTTCCTGGCTGATGTCTTGAGATGTTGCTTCAGTATTTCCACATAATCTTCTTTCCTCAAGATGCCATCTATTTTGTGAAGTGCACCAGTCCCTCCTGCAGCAAAACAACCCCACAACATGATGCTGCCACCCCTGTGTTTCACAGTTGGGATGGTGTTCTTAGGCTTCCAAGCTTCTCCCTTTTCCCTCCAAACGTAACGATAGTCATTATGGCCAAAAAGTTCAGTCTTAGTTTTGTCAGACCACGGGACATGTCTCCAAAAATGTAGGTCTTTGTTCCTGTGTGCATTTGCAAACATTAATCTGGCTTTTTTATGTTTCTTTTGGAGTAATGGGTTCTTCCTGGCAGAGTGGCCTTTCAGCCCATGTTGGTACAGTACTCGTTTCACTGTGGATATTGACACAATCTTGCCAGCTTCCACCATCATCTTCACAAGGTCTTTTGCTTTTGTTCTTGGGGTTGATATGCACATATTGGACCAAAGCACGTTCATCTCTGGAGCACAGAACCCGTCTCCTTCCTGAGCGGTATGATGGCTGGACATTCCCATCTTGTTTGTACTTGCGTATAATTCTTTGTACAGATGAATGAGGCACCTGCAGGTATCTTGAAATTTCACCCAAGGTTGAGTCAGATTTGTGCAAGTCCACAATTGTCTTCCTTAAATCTTGGCTGATTTCTTTAGACTTTCCCATGATGCTACACAAATAAGCAGTGTGTTTCAGGTATGCATTTAAATATATCAATAGGTGTGTCTCTAATTAACTCAGATATTGCCAACAAACCTAACAGAAGCTTCCAAACACATGACAACATCATATGCGCAGTCCAGAATTGTTTAAAGGCATAGTAATCTTTTTTTGTTTCAATCATTTTTATTGGATTTTCAAAAGTCTTGCATGTTACAATAAAGATGCATTTCAGTAACATTTATAATATTTGAGTTATTACAAACATAATAACAGTACATTGACATAAACTTGACAATACATAACCCCACTGGATCTGATGGTCGCCATCCACATCTGGAACCCACATTTGAATACTTTATCATAAGCTTTAACAAGAACAAAAGCCTTACAAATCTGGTAAATAACAAAAAGGTATCCACCCACTCCTCTTTATTACCAAAATATATATTTATGCTAGGTGAATGCAGGCAGTCCAAAGCGCGAAGTATATGCAACTAGAACATAGTACAACATGCATCAAGCACCAAGCATACGTAACCCCACATATCTTGTCATCATCCCATTTTGCAATAAGGGGAATTTATCCACAGTTGCCATTTTCTCATGAATTTTTAGTAGGAACCATTACCTAGGGCAATGATTTTTTCATAGGCAAAAGTGGTGTTTATTGCGGATATCAGATCCTCTATTCTAGGCACTTCTTGAGATTTCCATCTCCGCAATAACAACAGTTTAGCCAAGACACAGAATATGCATACCAATTTCATGTCTTCTACTGGGAAATCCCTATTAAAAGTCCACCTAAACATCTGCAGAAGTATTAGGCCCAGCAATTCCCCACAAGCTTTTCAGTATCCTTTAATCAATGGACACTGCCAAAGAATGTGGAAAAGTGTCCCCCCACATCCACATCCCCTCCATTATTAACCAGACACTCCTGGGTACATGTATTTTAAAGTTTCCGGTCTGTAGTACCAGTGCAAAATTGTTTTTAGAGCCGATTCTACATGGGTGGAACAGTGTAGATGAGAGTGGATTGCTTTTATAGTCTTCTGCCAATCTAATATATGAATGTTCAGAGATCTCTCCCACTTACGCATGGGATGAGATTTCTTGAATTGTGCTGGCTGGAGTAATTCTTCATATAGCAATTTTAGCCCTTTAGTGTTATTAGACAAATAAATCATACCCACTTGGTTGTAGCTTAAGTTAGTAGGGCGTAATGTTTGCAGCAGGTGCCTAATTTGGAGGTATTTAAAAAATTCTGACTTTGGAAGATTAAATTGTTCCTTCAAAGATTGAAAGACTGTAGCCTCCCAATCTCATACAACATCTCCACTCTACCTGTATCTCCCAGGTGCCAAGTAGATAGATCTGTATGAGGAAGCAAAGCTCTAACCATAGAAAAGGGTAAAGAAGTTAATACTGGCTTGTTCCCCTCATTAGCAATGCTATGAAATTGTTTCCAGGCTGCTATGGATGCCCGAATTACTGGAGTAAAATTGCTTGGAATTGGGATATCCCAAAAGGGTAAGTGTAGTAAGTCTGTCAGATTAAAAGGCGCTGCCTGTGTTTTTTTCATCTGTACCCATGGAATCTCCACCCTTTTCTGCCTCCAATTTCTAAGCATAGAAACCAAAGAGGTTAAAGTAATACATTTTCATATCCGGTACTGCAAGACCCCCCCATTCTGCAAGTCCTATGGGTGATGCTTCTAGCTACTCTCGGTTTTGTGTTCTTCCAAATATATTTAGACATCATACTCTGCACCTTATTGAAGAAACTGTTCGGTAACAGCATTGGGATAGTGCGGTACATATAGAGGAAATGGGGGAGGATAAACATCTTAAAAGCTGCAATTCTGCCTAACCATGACGTTTCATGTTTGTGAAAGTTTTCCAGATCTTTACCAATCTCCAGAAGCAGAGATTCATAATTGAGCGTATATAGCTTTGACAGAGAGGGAGTCATATTAGTGCCCAAGTATTTTATGCTCTCCTTACACCAGTCAAAATCCCAGTTCTAACGAAAGGACATAGTTAAGGTTTCTGGGATATGAATTGGGAGTGCCTGTGTCTTGGAGGAGTTAAGATGATAATACGACAAGTCACCATATGTTTTTATCTGGTTCATAACCGCTTGCAGTGATATCTCTGGTCTTGTCAGTGACAAGAGAACATCATCTGCGTATGGTAAAATTTTATGTTCCTAACTCCCAATTTTTACTCCAGAGATCTGGGGATCCAGCCTAATTGCTTGAGCCATTGGTTCCATGGCTACAATTAATGGGGACAGTGGGCAACCCTGCCTGGTGCCGTTCGTCAGTTCAAACGCCTGTGACAGAGCCCCATTAACTATATGCTGGCCGTAAGGCTACTATACAGAGCCTCTATTGCAAGCATGATAGGACCACTAAATCCCATAATAGAAAGCACCGAAAAGGCGAACGACCATCTAATCCTGTCGAACGCCTTTTCGGCGTCCAGGGCCAGGACCAAGAGGGGACTCCTCCTTTGTGTGGTCTGTTGAAAAATACCCAACATTCTCCTAGTATTAAAATAGGACTGACGGGATGGAACAAAACCAGTTTGGTCCGTATTGATTATGGATGGAAGTATTGTAGCTAACCGAAGAGCCAAAAGTTTAGCGTATATTTTTACGTCTTGATTCAGCAAAGATATGGGCCTAAAATTTTGGGGCCTGTCAGAGGGTTTACCTGGTTTAGGCAGGGAAATAATCGTAGCCTGTAAGTTTTCTTTAGGAAAGGCTCCAGAGGAAAATGCGGTCTGGCAAAAATTACGCAAAAAGGGACTCGGTATGTGCGAAAACCATTTATAGTAATGACTAGCAAACCCGTCCCGACCTGGTGCCTTATCCCGGGGTAAGGAGGTTATTACCTTCTCAATTTCCTCGGTTATTTGGGCATTGAGGGCCTGGAGTTGTACACTTGTTAGGGTTGGCAGGTTTAAAGAGCTTAGGTACTTATACGTCAACTCGGACAGGTTTGGGGGAGTTGGTGTTGTTTCTTTAAGGTTGTACAGGTCATGGTAGTAGGACTGGAAACCCTCTGCAATGTCCGACGGTGAGTACATCTTGGTTTGTGTGCGGGCAGCCCACCATTTTGTCTGGCAAAGGACATCAGTTGCTCCTTAGTGGAGTAGAAATGAACCCTAGCAAGAACATCTCTTGGGATATTTTCCTCCAGATGTCTGGGGCGAGGGACTCTGTGAGCCCGATCGATTTCTAAGTCTCTGTCACTACAATGAGTCAGAGCACTTTTAATCAACGCTTTCACATAGGAAGGGATATCTTTGGCTGCCACAGCCTCTGGAATGCCTCGCAGCTTAATGTTGTTGTGCCTGCTGCGGTCTTCCAAATCCGCCATCTTGTTTTTAATTGCCTCAACTTCTGCTTCTAAGGCATAATGGGCGTCAATGAGATCATTATGAGAGCCCGCAAACTCTCCAAATTTGCGCTCCAAATGGTCTGTTCTGTCCCCAATGTCCTCCACCTCCCTCCGCAATGGAGCCACTAAGGAGCGCATGTCATGTAAAAGAGAGCGCCTCTGGATTAAGAGCATGTCCCTCATAACAGCGTCAGTCAGGGCCATATTATTAACTGGCAATGCCAGAATTTCTGCCTCACCCGTGTCCTGTGGGCCCCCTTGTGCTCCCAGAGTACCTGCAGTGGTAACATCTGTCTCGGACGATCGGGTGCCTTTCGGAGTATGTGGAGGGTCCGCTGGCCCCCCGGCCATCTCTCTCCCGGCATCTTGGATTGAAGCTGCCGCATCACTCACTTCCTCCTGGCCGGCATCTAAGCTGTCCTCGGGGAAACCCATACCTCTGACCCCTTCTTAGAGTCTGGGCTTGTAGTTGATTGCGGGCCTTCCGTATGCTCACGTATCATGGCATTTCTGTCCCCAGCGCCATCTTGAGATCTTCCCGCTTCATTGTTTTCTTTTTTCGTCCCGTCATGCTCCGATAAGGTTCCGGGACTGGTTCCTCCACTTTTGGGTGGTTCACCGTGGAGTTAGTCGCTATATAAGTCGCTGGTTTGTAGTGCTATCTCCGGAGCTGAAGCACACTACATCCGCGCGCCTCGGCAGCCAGACCACGCCCCCCAAGACATAGTAATCTTAGTGTATGTAAACTTTTGACATTGCAGAAAGTAATAAAAATGCCTTAAATGCTCAACCTGCAGCCCTACAGCTGTTGGAAAAACTACAACTCCCAGCATGCCTGAACAGCCTACAGCATAGCATTGTGGGAGTTGTAGTTTTACAACAGCTGGAGGGCCGCAGGTTGAGCATGCCTGCCTGCCTTAATACGTTCTTTCTCTCTTTATTCTGGCATTTGGCAAATAAAAATAATTATGGTAATCCTAATTGACCAAAAACAGGAAAGGTTTATTCTGATTTCATGTCAGATATTGAGAAAAACATGCATATGTGTCTATTTATATAGTGTATGTAAACTTCTGGTTTCAACTATATATCACAGCAATGAATTAGGGAGATCTCTGGATCCATGTGAGATACAGGGCTGGTTCTAGCATTTTTAGAAAGAGACTAGCAGAAGGACCTGGCTTCGCACTGGTATATTTAATCTATTTAATTTAATGTTTGTGTATGTCATTAAAGATATCGACAGTATCCCCCTTAACAGTGACCTCTACAGTACCCCGCCCCTTAACACTGACCTCCATAGAGGACTGTGACCTCCACAGTTCCCTGTCCCCTTAACACAGACCTCCACAGTCACCGCCCCCTTATCAGTGACCTCCACAGCAGCTTGCCCCTTTAAAAGTGACCTCCACAGCGGGCGCCCCTTCATTAGTGACCTCCACAGTACCCCATCTCCTTAACAGTGATTTCCACAACACCCCGTCCCCTTAACAGTGGCCTCTACAGCAGCCCGCCCCTAGGGTGGCCAGATGTTCGGTTTTAGGCCGGACAGTCCAGCTTTCAGACTCCCTGTCCTCCGTCCGGCGCAGGGCCTGGATGCATACAGGGATGTTCTTTTGAACCGCTCACTCTCAGACAGCAGCACTGTGCTGTCTGAGCGTGAGCTACAAGGAGAAAGTCACCGTCTCTCCCACCCCTGCAGCTGACAGAAGTTGATTTTAACCTTCATTTTTTCAGTCCCCTCGGCTGCGGACAGGGCGTGGTTTAGCAGGACCTGGGGGCGGGTTTGTTAAGTCTGCTTTTTTAGGGTGGCCTGAATGGCCACCTTTTCTGCCCCTGAACTGTGACCTTCACAGCAGTCCACTGTGTGTATGTGGAGACTAAAAGCCTGTGAGCTTCTATTGGCTGATAAGGGTCATGTGACCAGGCTTCTATTAGCTAATGCATTTTTTAGGAATGTCTCACGCAGGGATATATTCTTTTGAACAGCTCACTCTCAGACAGCAGCACTGTGCTGTCTAAGTGTGAGCTGCAGGGAGAAAGTCACCGTCCCTCCCACCCCTGCAGCTGACAGAAGTTGATTTTTACCTTCATTTTTTCAATCCCTGTCGATTGCGGAGTGGGAGGGAGTGTGGCCTATCCAGATTGGGGCGTGGCTTAGCAGAAACTGGGGGCAGGGTTTTTAAGTCCGTCTTTTGAGGGTGGCCTGAATGGCCACCCTACCTGCCCCCTGAACTGTCACCTCCACAGCACTCTGCTCCCTTAACAGTGTCATCCACAGCTCCCTGCCCCTTTAAAGCTGACCTGCAGCAGCGAAAAAAAATGGCTGGGTTGTTACGGAAACCTGTGTGTATGTGGAGACTAAGGGCGTGCGAGCTTCTATTGGGTGATAAGGGACATGTGACGACCATGTGTATGGCAGTCGGGATATGAAGAGGAAAAACCTGCAGGCTTCTATTGGCTAAAGTACGTCATGTGCCATATTTACATTTTTGGGGAATATCTCAGGAATGGTACGTCCTAGAGAGCTGTGACCCCCATAAGATTTCTTTCCAGGAAGCAAGGGATGTGTATACCAAGTTTCGTTGAAATCGATTGTTGCGTTTTTGAGTGATCGCGGAACATGCATATATACGCCCTTCTATATATATATATATAAAAAGAAAAATGTGTGGCAGCACCAATCTGTACCACAGAAGGAAATTAGGGTGCTAGGTCCAGGGAATTCACTGCTTACCCTTGTATTTAGACGAAAACGGACAGCAACTCCAGATAGTACAAAATTGTATAATTTATTGGGCCACAGTGGCACAGAGGCGACGTTTCGGCTCAAAATCCAGAGCCTTTCTCAAGCATATATATATTGTCATGTACTACATAATTTTCATTTTTTTTTTTTATTAGTCATGGGATAACCCCTTTTAAGAGGGGATATAATGTTTTACTTGTAAAATACTTTTGGTCAACAGGGTGTGTTAATATCTTTGGGTATGTAATGAGGGTGGTTCTACTCCTTTTTCTAGATTCTTCAGAACGAACAACTTGCAGACATCTCTCCTGCAGGCAATGATGAGGTGTCAGCAGTCAGTCGTGCCTGGTTCACCAGCAAAGAAGACAAAGATTCTCTCGCCAACAAAGGTGAGCCTTGTATTTACCTTCATTAAAGGGGCACACTTGATTCATTTTTCCATCACAGTATGCACTGCTCGTATCCACGTGGAAACGAGCAGTGTATAATGTGATGGAAAAATGAATCCAGCCAGCAAAGGAGGCAATATGGACACTCACAATACATTAGTAAGTGCCTTATATTAACTTTCTCTACATGATAAATGCTAATTGCTGACGGGTATTTTAATTACATACTGTCACAAAGATACAGTAACCTTCAGCGCACGAGACTTGAGCTTATACATTGCAGACATAACTTTCTCTACATGATTGATGCCAGTTTCTGAAGTGAGACAACCCCTTTAAGCTATGTTACACACTAAGGAAGTGATCTGGTGGTGAAACTGTTTCATGTTGCCTCGAGTTCACATTGTGCAGGTGTACAGTAACCTTCCCACATGCAGTTTCTGTGCCGTTTTTTTTAAAAACCATTATTGATCCAAAATAAAGTATTAAGGATGGACTTTTATACTTCTCTCTTTTTTATCAACACCTACTGTATGTGTTGCTGAAAAATCCACATGTAAATCTAGCCTTAGCTGGTGAAATCTGTAAAAATAAAGATAAAAAAAACATTCACATATGACTTGGATTTCCTCATGCCTTATCTTTTGCTCCAGCCGGCATATATGTTCATGGAGCCCTGCCATGTTTGCGAGGTTCTCCAGTTAAGTCCCCTTTTCCAGTTTCCATTAACATCTTTTAATAAATTAATTCATGAAGGTAGCTGTAATTTTGTGATGTATTTCTTTTACCGTTATTGCTCCTATCTTCCGTTCTGGGCTGTGGTCACATGACCATGTCCATGCTATTCTTTATTTCCTGTGATGTTATGTCCCTACAGGGGCAATGATAGGGCCATGTCTATGTCACTAGCTGGGTGGGGGGTGCTATAAACTGGCTGGGCGTTGTGAGGGACGGTGCTGGGGGTGTGGTAGAGAAAGGAGAAGCGCATTAAATGTGGCTGGGTGCCGGTGTCGGCCCGCTCCATTCTCCTTACACCACACCAAGATGTAACTGTATATTGTGGTGGGTCTAAGTTTATAAGGAACTTTGGCTCTGATTTATGAAACTAGAGAAAATTGCATCTTTTCTGGGGGGTTTTCACTTGTAAGACAAATTTATTAATAGGCCTAAAGCTATTTTTTGCTCCTGCTGACTCAGTTTCAGAAATTCATCGGTTTTTGGCCTTATTTATCATAGAGATTGTCTCGGCTCCCCTTCACTCCTGACCTGCCGTAGCTTTGGCAGAAGAAAATAAGTCAGGACATCATAGCTTCTCCGTGCTAAATTCAACAAGTGCCGTAATCCACTTTCAGCGCTTTGGCTAAACACAAAAATAGACAAATTTAATAGCTATTTACACCTTTTGAGGCAATTTTTTTATGATTGCATTTTACTCATTTTGGTTTTAAAATAATTTTTTCAGTAGGTCTATATTAAAAGCCGTTACTGAGATACAGGGTTAAATATTGCTCGGTTTGCAGATTGTCAGTTTCAGTTTTCTTTTAAGGGCTTTTTCACACCTGCGTTCTTGTCTTCCGGCATAGAGTTCCGTCGTCGGGGCTCTATGCCGGAAGAATCCTGATCAGTTTTATCCTAATGCATTCTGAATGGAGTGAAATCCGTTCAGGATGCATCAGGATGTCTTCAGTTCCGGAACGGAACGTTTTTTGGCCGGAGAAAATACCGCAGCATGCTGCGCTTTTTGCTTCAGCCAAAAATCCTGAAGACTTGCCGCAAGGCCGGATCCGGAATTAATGCCCATTGAAAGGCATTGATCCGGATCCGGCCTTAAGCTAAACGTCGTTTCGGCGCATTGCCGGATACAACGTTTAGCTTTTTTAGAGTGGTTACCATGGCTGCCGGGACGCTAAAGTCCTGGCAGCCATGGTAAAGTGTAGCGGGGAGCGGGGGAGCAGCATACTTACCGTCCGTGCAGCTCCCGGGGCGCTCCAGAATGACGTCAGGGTGCCCCAAGCGCATAGATCACGTGATCACATGGCATGTCATCCATGCGCATGGGGCACTCTGACGTCATTCTGGAGCGCCCCGGGAGCCGTATGGACTGTAAGTATGCCGCTCCCCTGCTCCCCACTACTACTATGGCAACCAGGACTATAATAGCATCCTGGGTGCCATAGTAACACTGAAAGCATTTTGAAGACGGATCCGTCTTCAAATGCTTTCAGTACACTTGCGTTTTTCCGGATCCGGCGTGTAATTCCGGCAAGTGGAGTACACGCCGGATCCGGACAAAGCAAGTGTGAAAGAGGCCTTATCCAGTCATCTGACAGAAGACTATGGCTTAAATATGTGTTTATGAGGTCAGGAGATCAGCAATAAGAGCTACACTTGAGTTTCCAGATGACTGGATTCAAAGAACTCAGAAACTGACAGCCTGCAAACAGACTGTTTTTTAAACCTGTATTTTAGAAAAGGCCAAATATTGAAAAATGATTTTTAGCACAAGATGAGTAAAATGCAGTCAGGTGTACAAAGCCAGGCAAACTTCAAATTGTCCCCTGTTGATAAATCAGGGCCTTCATTTCTCGACTTTTTTCTCCACTTTCCCACAGAATAAGTTTGACTACATAACAAGGAAGTAATCTTTTCCTTGTCACCCAACAAGGTACTGTGCATGGGCCTTGTGCCTTCCAGTAGATTGGCAGCTACTAGTTTGGTGCAAGTCCTTTGCGCCTGCCACTGTACCATTGTTTGTAGGATTTCTAATACTTTCAGACTGAGCTCCATGCTAGGAAAACCCGCCACAGACAGTTACCATTAACCTGCTATATCCAGGCTTTCCAGTCACCTCAGATAGATTTTGGAGAGGCCCAGCATTGTTCAATGGTAGTTGTAGCATGTCTTTAGATGTCTATTGCTTCCTTCATTTATTGACTTGTGTGATTTTTAAGGTCACAGATGGAAACAAGGCATGTGGTCTAAGGAGGAAATTTCAATTTTAATGAGCAACATTGAACGATACCTGAAGGTAAATTAATATGTGCCAATGTATGAATGCAAAACCAAAGGCACCTCATCCTGCCTGATAACCCTGATACATGATTATTTACTGAGTAAAGGTGTCTTTACATGGGACGATACAGGAAGCGTTCCTTCCCAGCAATCGCCTGCTCATCGGTGAAGGAGACCACTGCATTTCCATGCAGTGATCTCCTCCACAGTATGGACAGGAGTGATCGCTAATGCCATCACTTGTCCCCATACAGACTCGTTGTTTACACAGCATCTTCTGCTGCCAGCAACAAATGTTTTTTGGGTCCTGCATAAATGATCAATTACCCGATAAACGAGCGTTTAGGGCCCTAGCCTTATACCAATCCTTTACTGATTACTATCATTGTTAATTTAGTCTCACGGTATTAAAGATGCAACTGAAATCATTTTTGAGATGTCCAAGGACGAGAGGAAAGATTTCTACCGGACAATAGCATGGGGCTTGAACCGTCCTCTCTTTGCCGTGTACAGGAGAGTGCTTCGCATGTATGATGACCGGAACCATGTGGGAAAGTAAGACTTTTTTTCTTATTGTAAGTATATAGTTAGCATTGTACTTGGTATGACTTATCATTTTGTCACATTATTCTATTCTGTTGACAGATCTGTCAGCAGACTATGCTAGCCTACATAAAGCTGGGCATACACATAGGGTAACTGTAGGCCAAACAGTTATTTTGCCGACAACTCTCTCTCCTCTCCTGATCCTCCCATACATATGCTTGCATAGAGGGGAGAAAGCTGCTGCCCGACATTGCTAACAGTGACATATCTGATCAGAACAAAAGGATCCACAAACCGACCCTAATCAGCCCATTGTTGAGTGTCGGGAGGCCCCATACATATTACATGGTCATTGGAAATCAGTGGGTTCGACTGACATAGATCTAATGCATGTGGGAAAGGGCAGAGGGAGAACCAAATTATGTGTACGGGACAATACTTTTTGTGCGCCATGTTTGTTAATAGGAGAACGGACCTGTACCTTACATAGGGCAGTATAGACTGATGACAGATCCTCTTTAACGCTTTAATGACCAGACCTGAAAGGGCCATAATGACCAGACACTTTTTGCAATTGCGCACGTGTGGTGGATTAACACCTATACCGTTTTTATTTGTTGGGCTGCCAAATTTATTTATTTTTTTTGGCTGCAGAAAAAAAAAAAAACTTATTTTTTTCCGTGACACATAAAGCTGTTTAATAGTATGTTTTTTTTAACCACTTAAGGACCACAGGTTTATACCCCCCTAGTGACCAGGCCCTTTTTTACAAATCGGCACTCCACAACTTTAGCAGTTTATCGCTCGGTCATGCAACTTACCACCCAAATGAATTTTACCTCCTTTTCTTCTCACTAATAGAGCTTTCATTTGGTGGTATTTCATTGCTGCTGACATTTTTACTTTTTTTGTTATTAATTGAAATTTAACGATTTTTTTGCAAAAAAATGACATTTTTCACTTTCAGTTGTAAAATTTTGCAAAAAAAACCACATCCATATATAAATTTTTCGCTAAATTTATTGTTCTACATGTCTTTGATAAAAAAAAAATGTTTGGGTAAAAAAAAAATGGTTTGGGTAAAAGTTATAGCGTTTACAAACTATGGTACAAAAATGTGAATTTCCGCTTTTTGAAGCAGCTCTGACTTTCTGAGCACCTGTCATGTTTCCTGAGGTTCTACAATGCCCAAACAGTAGAAAACCCCCACAAATGACCCCATTTCGGAAAGTAGACACCCTAAGGTATTCGCTGATGGGCATAGTGAGTTCATAGAACTTTTTATTTTTTGTCACAAGTTAGCGGAAAATGATGATTTATTTTTTATTTTATTTTTTTCTTACAAGGTCTCATATTCCACTAACTTGCGACAAAAAATAAAAAATTCTAGGAACTCGCCATGCCCCTCATGGAATACCTTGGGGTGTCTTCTTTCCAAAATGGGGTCACTTGTGGGGTAGTTATACTGCCCTGGCAATTTAGGGGCCCAAATGCGTGAGAAGTACCTTGCAATCAAAATCTGTAAAAAATGGCTGGTGAAATCCGAAAGGTGCAATTTGGAATATGTGCCCTTTTGCCCACCTTGGCTGCAAAAAAGTGTCACACATCTGGTATCGCCGTACTCAGGAGAAGTTGGGGAATGTGTTTTGGGGTGTCATTTTACATATACCCATGCTGGGTGAGAAAAATATCTTGGTCAAATGCCAACTTTGTATAAAAAAATGGGAAATGTTGTCTTTTGCCAAGATATTTCTCTCACCCAGCATGGGTATATGTAAAATGACACCCCAAAACACATTCCCCAACTTCTCCTGAGTACGGCGATACCACATGTGTGACACTTTTTTGCTGCCAAGGTGGGCAAAGGGGCCCACATTCCAAAGTGCACCTTTCGGATTTCACCGGTCATTTTTTACACATTTTGATTGCAAAGTACTTCTCACACATTTGGGCCCCTAAATTGCCAGGGCAGTATAACTACCCCACAAGTGACCCCATTTTGGAAAGAAGACACCCCAAGGTATTCCATGAGGGGCATGGCGAGTTCCTCGAATTTTTTATTTTTTGTCGCAAGTTAGTGGAATATGAGACTTTGTAAGGAAAAAAATAAAAATAAAAAAAATCATCATTTTCCGCTAACTTGTGACAAAAAATAAAAAATTCTAGGAACTCGCAGTGCCCCTCACGGAATACCTTGGGATGTCTTCTTTCCAAAATGGGGTCACTTGTGGGGTAGTTATACTGCCCTGGCAATTTAGGGGCCCAAATGTATGAGAAGTACCTTGCAATCAAAATGTGTAAAAAATGGCTGGTGAAATCCGAAAGGTGCAATTTGGAATATGTGCCCTTTTGCCCACCTTGGCTGCAAAAAAGTGTCACACATCTGGTATCGCCGTACTCAGGAGAAGTTGGGGAATGTGTTTTGGGGTGTCATTTTACATATACCCATGCTGGGTGAGAAAAATATCTTGGTCAAATGCCAACTTTGTATAAAAAAATGGGAAATGTTGTCTTTTGCCAAGATATTTCTCTCACCCAGCATGGGTATATGTAAAATGACACCCCAAAACACATTCCCCAACTTCTCCTGAGTACGGCGATACCACATGTGTGACACTTTTTTGCTGCCAAGGTGGGCAAAGGGGCCCACATTCCAAAGTGCACCTTTCGGATTTCACCGGTCATTTTTTACACATTTTGATTGCAAAGTACTTCTCACACATATGGGCCCCTAAATTGCCAGGGCAGTATAACTACCCCACAAGTGACCCCATTTTGGAAAGAAGACACCCCAAGGTATTCCGTGAGGGGCACGGCGAGTTCCTAGAATTTTTTATTTTTTGTCGCAAGTTAGTGGAATATGAGACTTTGTAAGGAAAAAAATAAAAATAAAAAAATCATCATTTTCCGCTAACTTGTGACAAAAAATAAAAAATTCTAGGAACTCGCCGTGCCCCTCACGGAATACCTTGGGGTGTCTTCTTTCCAAAATGGGGTCACTTGTGGCGTAGTTATACTGCCCTGGCAATTTAGGGGACCATATGCGTGAGAAGTACCTTGCAATCAAAATGTGTAAAAAATGGCTGGTGAAATCCTAAAGGTGCTCTTTGGAATGTGTGCCCCTTTGCCCACCTTGGCTGCAAAAAAGTGTCACACATCTGGTATCGCCGTACTCAGGAGAAGTTGGGGAATGTGTTTTGGGGTGTCATTTTACATATACCCATGCTGGGTGAGAGAAATATCTTGGCAAAAGACAACATTTCCCATTTTTTTATACAAAGTTGGCATTTGACCAAGATATTTATCCCACCCAGCATGGGTATATGTAAAATGACACCCCAAAACACATTGCCCAACTTCTCCTGAGTACGGCGATACCACATGTGTGACACTTTTTTGCAGCCTAGATGCGCAAAGGTGCCCAAATTCCTTTTAGGAGGGCATTTTTAGACATTTCGGTCCCAGACTTCTTCTCACGCTTTAGGGCCCCTAAAAAGCCAGGGCAGTATAAATACCCCACATGTGACCCCATTTTGGAAAGAAGACACCCCAAGGTATTCAATGAGGGGCATGGCGAGTTCATAGAAAAAAACATTTTTGGCATAAGTTAGCGGAAATTGATTTTTTTTTTTTTTTTTTCTCACAAAGTCTCAATTTCCGCTAACTTGGGTCAAAAATTTAAAACTTTCATGGACTCAATATGCCCCTCATGGAATACCTGGGGGTGTCTTCTTTCCAAAATGGGGTCAGTTGTGGGGTGTTTGTACTGCCCTGGCATTTGAGGGTCTCCGCAATCATTACATGTATGGCCAGCATTAGGATTTTCTGCTATTCTCCTTGTATTGAGCATACAGGTAATGAGATTTTTTTTTCCCGTTCAGCCTCTGGGCTGAAAGAAAAAAATGAACGGCACAGATTTCTTCATTCGCATCGATCAATGTGGATGAAAAAATCTCTGCCCAAAAAAAAAAAAGGAGGGGAAAGGCGTCTGCCAGGACATAGGAGCTCCGCCCAACATCCATACCCACTTAGCTCGTATGCCCTGGCAAACCCGATTTCTCCATTCACATCAATCGATGTGGATGAATAAATCATTGCCGGGATTTTTTATATTTTTTTTATATATATACAAAGTGTTTGCCAAAGCATAGGAACGCCGCCTCCTCCTCAGCTCGTATGCCTCGGCAAACGTATCTGTCACTGCAGAGGAGAAAATCCCGTCTTGCAGCGCCGCATACACCGACTTTTGTGTAATCTGACAGCAGCGCAATGCTTCTGTCAGAATGCACATCAGTGCTGCAGCTGCTTGATCGCTTGGTCCACCTAGAAGGTAAAAAAAAAAAAAAAAAAAAAAAAAAAAACCAGGCCGCAACGCAATAAATTTATTAACATTAACTTTTATAAACTTTTGAAACAGAACAATAACTTTTTTGCTTACCGGTGATTTTTTTTTTTTTTTTTTTTTTTTACCTTTATTGAACAAACCTCTCCTTCCCCATGGGACAATGTGCAAAGCGCAAATCGCCCAGAGATGCGGCGAAGTACATTATGCACTTTGTCCCAGGTGAAAGGAGAGGTTTGTGGCAGCTCTGTGTGAAAGGGCCCTAAGACCCCTGTGTGCCTGTCCTGTGTACGCAATCCCTATGCTAATAGTGTACCTGAGTGTGGAACTTGCGAAAACACTCCCCTATGCATAGGGCAGGCTGGTCAGGACAGTCAGGACAAAAAAAGGTGGTGTCACGCCTTATTCCACCCCTGCTACAGACACGACATCTTTTTCTTGTGGAACGTTGAGTTGGGGTACCAGGATAGACAGACGGGAAGTGTCTGCCATGTAGCCGGCTCACTACATCAGGGCCTTGGGGCACGGACCCTCCTGGATACAGGATTTCCGAAATGATCTCTTCCTGGAATTTTAGGAAGGATCCTGTTCTCCCAGCCTTACTGTAGAGAACAAAACTATTGTACATCGCCAATTGGATCAAATAAACAGACACCTTCTTATACCAGCGTCTGGTGCGTCGGGACACTAAATAGGGAGCCAACATCTGGTCATTGAAGTCCACCCCTCCCATCTGAAGGTTATAGTCGTGGACAGAGAGGGGTTTCACAATGACTCCAGTTGCCCGTTCAATTTGGACAGTCGTGTCTGCGTGAATGGTGGACAGAAGGTAAACGTCCCTCTTGTCCCTCCACTTCACCGCGAGCAGTTCTTGGTCACACAAGGCAGCCCTCTCCCCCCGTGCAAGTCGGGTACTAACGAGCCGTTGGGGGAAGCCCCGGCGACTAGGTCGCGCGGTACCACAGCATTGAATTCCGACTATATGTAAGTGCCGAAAGAGGGCCACGCTTGAGTAAAAATTGTCCACGTATAAGTGGTACCCCTTGTGGAATAAGGGTGACACCAAGTCCCAGACAATCTTGCCACTGCTCCCCAGGTAGTCAGGACATCCGACCGGCTCCAGTTTTGAGTCTTTTCCCTCATAGACCCTAAAACGATATGTATAGCCTGTGGCCCTTTCACAGAGCTTATACAGTTTGACCCCATACCGGGCGCGCTTGCTGGGGATGTACTGTTTTATGCCAAGGCGCCCGGTAAAATGTACTAGGGACTCGTCTATGCAGATGTTTTGATTAGGGGTATACGCATCTGCAAATCTGGATGACAAATGGTCTATGAGGGGCCGAATTTTATGGAGCCGGTCATAAGCAGGGTGGCCTCTTGGATGACAGGTGCTATTGTCCGTAAAATGCATAAAGCACATGATAGCCTCAAAACGTGCCCTAGACATTGCAACAGAGAACATGGGCATGTAATGTATTGGGTCTTTAGACCAATATGACCGCAATACATTTTTTTTAGTTAGACCCATGCTGAGGATAAGGCCCAAAAAAATTTTAAACTCGGAAACAGTGACTGGTTTCCACCGGAAAGGCTGGGCATAGAAGCTTTCCGGATTGGCGGTAATAAACTGTGTGGCGTAGCGGTTGGTTTCTGCCACAACTAGGTCATAGAGATCCGCGGTGAAGAACAGCTCAAAAAACTGAAGGGCCGATCCTAAATGAGCCGTCTCCACGCGAACTCCAGACTGGGCGGTGAAAGGGGGCAATACGGGTGCGGCGGAATCAGGGGATTGCCAATTAGGATTTGCCAGCACCTCTGGGAGACTAAGGGTTCTACGGGCCTGTGAACGCGGTGGCTGCGACGGGGGAGTTATTGCACGTGCCACCGTACCAGCTGGAACTGCCCTTCTGGTGCTCGCCACTTCACCAGGGAATACGGCAGTGCTGGTAGAAGGTCCAGGCTGTGCTGCGCTGCTGGTGTATGCCGCACCATAAACAAGATCAGCGCTAGCACCACTCTGCTGCAAATGAGGATCATCATGCAGGGTAGGCAGAACTCTTACATGGGATCGGGTACGTCTGGCCGTAGCAGGGACCTCTACCTCGTCATCCTCACTAGCCGTTAGAGTGCCACTGCTGTCCACAGGTTCATATTCTGAACCACTGGATTCAGCGGATAAGGCGTCCCTATCGCTTTCATCCATCACGGTCAGAATCCTGTAGGCCTCTTCAGCGGAATACCCCTTGTTTGACATTTTGGGTTCACTAAATTTAGGGGGTATTCCTCTGAGACTACCCAGGAAAAAGAGCAAACCTGCTTAGTAAAAAGGAGTGCTTGCGAAGTAAAGCTGCGATCGCTAATAAAGATCCAAAAAGCTCAAAAGTGATCTTTTATAGCGGCGCAGCGATTTTACGTTTTTTGCAGTGATCAGAAAAAAAAAATTCTGTCACTGCGGTGGGGCGGACTGAACGCAAGTGTGCGCACAAGATCAGGCCTGATCGGGCGAACACTGCGTTTTTTGTAGAACCTAAGGTGACCCTAATGTACTTATATAGATCTGATTGCGATCAGTATTGATCACTTACAGATACTATATAGTACTAGTGCTGATTAGCGACAGCGATGACGCTAATCAGCGACTAATCGGTGACTGCGGTGCGGTGCGGTGGGCGCTAAACTACCTAGCAAGTAGCTAACTACCTGGCAGGGGTGAGGGACCCTTACAGGGGGGGTGATCAATGACAGGGGGGTGGACAAGGGGGTGATCAGGGTGATCAGGGAGTCTAATATGGGTGATCAGGTGCTAAATAAGGGGTTAAATAAATGACAGGGTAATATGTAATGTGTAGTGTGGTGTTTGGTGCTACTTACTGAGCTGCCTGTGTCCTCTGGTGGTCGATCCAAGCGAAAGGGACCACCAGAGGACGAGGCAGCAGTTATATCAGACGCTATTTTCAAAATAGCGTCTGACATAACCATTTCATTGGACGATTCAAAAATCTACAGCCTGCCAGCCAATGATCGCGGCCGGCAGGCTGCAGATGAACTTGTGAACTATGCGTTCCTGTGAACGCGCGCTCCTGTGTGCGCGCGTTCACAGGAAATCTCGGCTCACGCGAGATGACGCCAATCGGCGTTAGCGTAGCCTGGGAGCGCCGCAGAGATGACGCCTTTCGGCGTTAGGTGTGCGGTAAGCGGTTAATTTATTTTTTATTCTTTTGTGTTATTTGGAGAAAACGGTACAAAATAATTGTTTTTCAAGTTCTAGCTCTTTAATAAATGTGGAAACTGTTTTCATACATAATATGTATAGTTTAGTGTGAACAGATCGGTGGGAGGCTGACTCCCGGCACCCCCACGGATCAGCTATTTGAAGAGACTGCAGTGTTTGTACAAATGCTGCCTTCTCTTCACGTTTGCCTGCTGTTTACATTGCAGAGGTGAGCAGGTGTAATTACCCCATTCACTTGAACAGGAAGGAGCCACCCCATTGAATTGGAAAGTGGATTTGTAATTCCACTGCTTGCTGCTGCAGTTGCGATAGCAAGTAGGTAAACAATGACGAGAAGGCAGTGCTCGTATGAGCGCTGCGGTCTCTTCATACAGGTGATCAGAGGGGGTATCGGGAGTCAGACTCCCATCGACCTGATATTGATGACCTGTACCGAGGATAGGCTGATATTGATGACCTATCCTGAGGATAGGTCATGAATGTAAAAAAAAAAAAGGGAAAAACTCCTTTAATAGGAAGCCAGCAGAATCTCCATAGACTCCATTAATAAACTATGTGGTATAAAACAGTAAAATCACCCTCTTTTCCAATGTTATTTATAAAAATACAAAACAATAAAAAATAAGCATAATTGTCTGAACTATTATAATATAAAAGTATTTATCCTGCAAAGAGAATGTTATAATGGAAAAAAAAAAATCCAAATAGCTGAATTGCTATTTATTGGTCACATTGCCCCCTAAAAAAAATGAATAAAAAGTATACAAAAAGTCATATGTATGCCAAAATGGTACCAATAAAAACTACAACTCACTCTGCAGAAAAAACAAGCCCTCAAACAGCTCTGTAGATGGAAATATACCGTAAGTTATGGCTCTCAGTCTTTGATGTAAAAAAAAAAAGTTTTTTTCTTTCACGGTTTAAATAGAAAAACAAAAACTAACATAAGAACTATATAAATGTTGTATCACTATATTTGTACTGACCTGCAGAATAGGGTCATCATGTCATTTTAGCACACATTGAGTGCTTTAAAAACAATGGCGGAATTACTCAAGAAAATGTTATTCCCAATTTTATTTAAAAAATATATTGTAATTTGAAGGGATTGTCTGAGTGTTTAAAAGTGGTGACCTATCAGGATAGATCATCATTATCTGATCGTGGGGGGTCTGACTCCCAGCTCTCCTGACGATCAACTGTTCTTAGGCCAGTGATGTCACATGTGCAGCTCAGTCCTATTGAATGGGGCTGAGCCGCAGTCCAAGTGACGATGATGTGCCTGGTAAGCTGCCAGGAGGCTGCGGCGGTCACTAAAGCAGCGCATTCTCTTCTAACAGCTGTTCAACGGGCGTTCTGTACGTCTGACTGCCACTGATCAGACACTGTCCGAGGGGATAGGTCATCAGTAGTAAACACTCAGAAACCCCTTTTAAATTGTGCCATTAAAAAATACAACTTGTCCCCTTATGTGCACTGTGAAAAGAAATGTAAAAAAAAAATATGGGTCTTAGAAGATCGGGGAAAAAGGAAATCAAAAATTGACATGGTCCCGAAGGGCTTAAAGGGGTTGTGCAGAGGTTTTGTATTCAGGATAGGTCATCAATATCAGATCAGCAGGGGTCCGACACCCAGCACCCCCACTAGTCAGAACCGATGACCTATCATCAATATAAAACCCCTGCACTACCCCTTGAATACAATTTTCTTAGATTGTTACTGGGTACATGTCTTCTGGCACAGCATTAGCGAAGGAAAAGTTGTTGCCTGTAATTCCTAAGGCATAAAAGGTGTCGCTAAATTGAGGTGATCTGTGGCACTACCCGGAGCTGTATTTTACTAGGTTGTGTTTGTGCAGCTCTATGGAGTATTTGATGCTGGCACCCTTACCAAGTCTTGAACGGCCAGCTCGTTGTTACCATATTGGTGATTCACTTAAGTCCAAAGTACCAGATATTATCAGACGACATGTATTCGGTATGACATCTCCCGGTTATTTGATGTGATTCTGTTTTGCAGGTACACCCATGCAGAAATTGAAAGGCTGAGAGAGTAAGTACTGCACAAGATCTATGCTCTATATTTTTATAGTTAGGGGTACAATTGAATCTTATTAAAGGGGTTGTCCACTATTAGTGTTGATTGCGAATATTCGAATCGCTAATTTTTATTGCGAATATTGGCACTTAGAGAATTTGCGAATATCTAGAACAGTGGTTCTTAACCTTGTTGGAGGTACTGAAAGGGTTTCTACCACTTGCATATCACATATTTGGTGATCAGACACTAGCGATCCGCTAGTGTCTGATGTAGCATACAAGCTAATTATTACCTTAATCCGTTCGGCCCATACCTCAAAAAAAGCACTTATATCTTTATGCAAATGAGCCTCTAGGTGCTATGCAGGCGTTTTTCCAGCACCTAGAGGCTCCGTCTACCTTGCAGTTTGCCGCCCATCGCCTCGCTCCAGCACGCCCATCTTCAACTCTATTCGATCCTCCCCCTGCTTCTGCCTTCCGAAATCTCGCGCCTGCGCCGTTCGTCGCGGCATTCGGCGCAGGCGCAGTCAATGTCTGACCGCTCCGTGCTCAGACATTTCCACTGCGCCTGCGCCGATGACATCGGCGCAGGCGCAGTGGAAATGTCTGAGCACGGAGCGGTCAGACATTGACTGCGCCGAATGCCGCGACGAATGGCGCAGGCGCGGGATTTCTGAAGGCTGAAGCAGGGGGAGGATCGAATACGGTAAGAGATGGGCGTGCTGGAGCGAGGCGATGGGCGGCAAACTGCAAGGTAGACGGAGCCTCTAGGTGCTGGAAAAACGCCTGCATAGCACCTAGAGGCTCATTTGCATAAAGATATAAGTGCTTTTTTTGAGGTATGGGCCGAACGGATTAAGGTAATAATTAGCTTGTATGCTACATCAGACACTAGCGGATCGCTAGTGTCTGATCACCAAATATGTGATATGCAAGTGGTAGAAACCCTTGAACCCCACCAGTTTCATATGCGCATTCACCGAACCCTTCTTAATTGTAAAAATTTTATATGATTTTTTCAAATTCAAAACATAGGTATATATTTATACATAGGTGCACTCCCATCACGTTCCGTTATACATGTGAATCCATATTGTACATATTCGTCCGACCACTTTCTTTTTTTGCTTGACATAGTTAGTATGAAGGGATAGGCCAAGCGATGTTGCGTGATCACCTGCAGCCAATGATGGACACGCGGGGCGAGTCGGGTGTGTGTCTTCACCTACAGGGCCGGACTGGGGATACAAAGCAGCCCTGGAAAACAAATCTATGTCAGCCCCATAAGTCACTGCGCCTAATATACTACTGCCCCACCCTCTCCACTATCTAATACACTGATGATCCCCCTTCCCCTAATACACTGATGATCCCTCCTTTGCCTAATACACTGCTAACCCCCCTCCAATACAATGCTGACCCCTTAAATACAATGCACAATAGGTCCTCCAAGCTCCTTTACTCTTACCTGTAGTACAACAGGTCAGCTTAGCTCAGTGATGCCGGTGTCTGTGTGCAGGAGGGACAGGATGCCGCCGCCACTATGCTGTGCAGTCACTAGATCCGCCGCCGCGCAGCCGCCGGATATGACGTCATGTCGTCATATGCCGCTCACATCCGGCGGCTGGCGGAAGCAAAATCATTGCGCTCGCTCGGCTCTTCTGATCATGAGCCGCAGCGGGCGCAAAAGGAGTCTGAGTAACAGGAAATAAATATTTTCCTGTCTTGTGGCAGCCACCTATCAAAGCGGCCCCCCAGGGCCGGCGGCCGAACCCGCAAGACTGACTCACCGAACCCCTGGGGTTCGGTCGAACCCAGGTTAAGAACCACTGATCTAGAATATAGTGCTATATCTTCGTAATCGTGAATATTCTAGATTTTTTTTTCCATCAGTAACCATGATCCCTCACTGCTTCTTGCTTGTGGGCCAAAGAATTTCCGTATCGCGAATTTTTATTGCAAATTGCCGATTTTCCAATCAAGGAAATAATGACTGGAGATCAGGAATTCGCAAATATAGGACGAATATTCGCAAAATATCACAAATTCGAACATTGCCCCTGCCGCTCATCACTGTCCACCATACTAAGCATGGAATTTCGCTAGGACAGGTAAAACGTATGGGTTGGTGGTGGCCAGACCGATGGGACCTGTTGCAGCTATTATAAGGAAGAAGCACAGCGGTCTCTGCATAGAACCACGTGCAGCCTGGTGCCGCGCAGGTACTGCAACTGGAAGTGTCAATGGTTGGATCTAGTGGTCAGCAAGTGCTGGCGTATTCATTGTAAAATAAAACATTATTCAGTTTTACTCTCTGTATTATAGTCATTTAGTGGGAATCTTCATAGTATAGTACCAGGGATAAAAATGTGTCCTGGTCATTGGATGCACACACGTGCACAGAACTCTGCTAACTGTACCCAGTGCTGTACCTGGGTGTCCGACACAGGACCAGGTCAGATCTTTACCCACTGAAAGCGAAAACTGTAACACTCTTCTGGGGCATGTCCACATGTGACTGAAATGCTGCAGATTTTCTGCTGGAAAGCCAAAGCCCAAAACAATCCACCAAATGGAGCGGGTTCTGTTGTGGATTTCATCGCTGAACTACTGCTCGTTTGACCCAGATTTTGCTCTTGGCGTTGCAAAGGGTGAAATCCACAATGAAAATCTACAGCATAGATTCACACGCTGCAGATTTAAAATCCGCACCACGGGTTCTGCTGCTGATTTAGGGTCCATTCACACGTCCGTAATTTGGGTCCGCATTCGTTCACTTTCAATGGGTCTGCAAATTTCAGGATCCGCAATTCCGTTCCTGAAAAAAATAGAACAGGTCCTGTTCTTGTCCGCAATTGCGGACCAGAAAAGGCATTTTCTATTATAGGGTCTGTGCGGATCACACAATCACACATTGCAGGTGTCCGTGTTTTGCAGACGTGTAAATGGACCCTTATCCATAGCACGTGGATGAGAATTGCTGAAAACTCCATCACTCACTTTGCTGGCACTGTAGATTTGACAGAAAATCGGCAGCATTTCGGTCATGTGTGGAGAAAGGTAGCAGTTTCCTGGACTTGCTGTGAATGGTCCAGTTGCAGCCTGAAAAAACTGATGATGGAATAGCATTTCTCTTCTGATATTTAGGTGTAGTGCCCCTTTACCAGAGTGGGCAGGGGGTGGGGAACAGCTACATCCTTTCATTATTCCCAGAGAGCAGTCTATTGTATAAAGAAGTCTAACTATTTAAAGGGGTTGTCCGCTTTTTTATACTGATGACCTTGTCCTCAGGTAGCGGCAGCATCCTTTTAGGATTCGCCGGAGTTGCTGCCGCTACCTCTCTTCATTTGCTATATGGTTGACTGCTGAGGATCTGCGGTCGTGGTTTGGCATTGTCGGGGTGGCCGTTTGCGTCCGTAGGTGCTGCTCTACAAACACTTTGCTTTCCTGAGGATAGGTCATCAGTATCAGATCAAGGAGAAGTGACACTGGTATGAACGCTTCTCATCACTGTTTACAAGCTCTCCATCGCAACTGCAGCGGTGAGCAGGTGGAATTACAAGTATGGCATCTCCATTCACTTCTATGGGGCGGTTCCCTCCTACTCACTTGAATACAAAGGAGCCGCCCCATTGAAGTGAAAGTGCAATTACGCTGCTCGCCGCTGCAATGGCGTCAGCGGACAGGTTAACAGTGAAGAGAGGGCAGCACTAGTACAAGCCCTGCTTTCTCTTCAATTTGCCGGGGTGCCAGGAGTCAGACCCCCACCGATCTGATATTGATGACTTGAGGATAGATCATCAATATAAAAAAGCGGACAACCCCTTTAAATCCGGAGTGTGGAGATAACCGATACTACTGTGCCACATGTAACTGCTGGCCGTCTTTGTCATACCCGGCTGTTAGTGATATAGTAGTCAGTAATCTGATACAAGGATTGATGCTGTGATATCTAATTCAGCTCAGCAGCAAGTGCTCAATATTCCTACAGCACCCATTTAATGTGTTTGTGTGTTTTCTGTCATATCTTTTTTTCTTATTCAGGCTTCGTGTGAAGCATGGGAATGACTGGGCTACAATAGGAGCTGCTCTGGGTCGCAGTGCCTCATCAGTAAAGGATCGCTGTCGGCTAATGAAGGAAACATGTAAAACAGGTGCACCTCTTTCCCGACTCTTTACAGTTGCCATTTCAGTATCAGTATGTATACTATGGCCAGCTAGTAAATGTGAATGGCTCAAGAAACACAGCATTTTCTCAACCCGCAGCTGACCCTAGAGGGAGCCTGAGTTATTATTTAGGTCAGTATATAACAGAACAGCTCCTGCACTCCCTCTAGTGGCGACTACAGATAGCCAAGACGTAGAGCACCTTGTTTTCTGTAAGCACTTTGGTTAGTCAGTCCGCAATCAAGCTTAAAGTAGTTGTGCAGGATCCTGAAAATGAAATTTTATTGTGTAAATCTTGTCCAATCTCCTACCATGCATATCAGGTTACAGGTCAACTTTTCCTGAATCTTCACTTCAATCTCCATGCCATGCTTTATTACTTTCAATCCGAAATTTCAGGTTGTGGGTCTAGATGAGCCACACTTCCCATAGTGCTGCAAAATCAGCCAGAAATGTAAACCCCTACCAAACCCTTCCCTGGGCCAAAAACTCTGTCCACTACACCTTCCATCATCCCCTTGCCGTTTCCTCCCAGCATCAATATGACAAGCAGTGGACTCTCACTATCCTGCTTGTGGATTGAGAGCATCGACCAGCCCATTCCAAGATCACCTGGGTCTGACAGAGGAAATACAGATGGCACAGTCATGTGACCAATCTCCCGATCTCTGGAGCAAGATAGAAAAAAGAAGCGCAATTACATTAAAGTAGTGCGCCTTTTGCCATAGCCTAATATGGAGTCGAACCTCTTAACAAATGGTTGGTATTTGGGTCACAGATCATATTCATGAGTCTATGCATGATTTTTAGGGAAATGGACTGATGAAGAGGAAAGGCGTTTAACAGATGTTGTACATGAACTTACTGGCACAGAGAATGGCGATATAGTTACACAAGGGGTCTCCTGGGCTTCAGTGGCAGAACGAGTGGGAACACGCTCTGAAAAGCAGTGCCGCTCTAAGTGGTTGAATTATTTGAATTGGAAACAAAGTGGTGGAACCCAGTGGACCAAAGAAGATGAAATCAACCTAATTTTAAGGTAAGGCTAAAGTTTTTGTTTTGGACACCATTTTAATTACTGTATTTCCCACACCATAAGACACACCTAGGTTTTAGAGGAATAAAAAATAAAAAAAATTCAGCAGGCGTCAGATCAGACTCTTCCACCAGACCTCAGATCAGACTCTTCCACCAGACCTCAGATCAGACCGCCCATCAGACTTCATATCAGACCTCAGATCAGACATAAAATAAATACATGAATTTGCCTCTCCTGCTCCAGGAAACACCGGCACTCCCAGACCCAGCGCTCTCTTCCTGCACTCGCCGCTCCCTGGTCTACTGCCGACGCCTCGCTACACTAGTGACCTTATGTCACACAGCACAGTGCGAGGTGCCAGCAGAAGACGATCAGGGAGCGGTGAGTTCATCCAGCTCAAGGATTCACCGCTCCTTGGCTCTACTGTATACTAATGAATACTTCCATAATGGAAGTGCTCACAAATATTTGCTTCGTAAGGCACGCTGATCCCCCCCCCCCCCCCCCCCCCCCGAACACACACACACACACACACACACACTTTTGGGGGGGAAAAGTGCGTCGTATGGTACAGGAAATATGGTAGATAAAAATGTTTGTTCATTTGCTTCAGCAATCCATCTCCCTATCATTCTTGGAAAACTACAAGAGTCACATAATACCTTTTTAAAAACCCTTGTCATTATATTCCTTCATAACTAGAATAGCAGAACTTGGCGTTTTGGATGAAAATGACATTAACTGGGATTTACTGGCAGAAGGCTGGAGCAGTGTTCGATCTCCGCAGTGGCTCAGAAGTAAATGGTGGACTGTCAAACGGCAGATTGCAAACAACAAAGATGTGTCCTTTCCTGGTATAGTAATTTTATTTCTGCTCTAGTGAATTGCATTTTGGGAAGTATGGTCTTTACACCATGGACTGTACAGTAACATAGGAAATATTGGGCCATTGTGTTATAGGAGATCAGGTAAGCTTGTTGACTTTTTTTGTAACCCCGTCAGAATTGTTAATGCAGCTCTGCGCTATAATGCATGCTGTAAATTAGGATCGGTTAACAATTAACTCATTTTGTATGAAGTTATTTACATTGAATGTTAGACAATAGCGATTCATCATAGAGGCAACTTAAGGTCCCGTTACATGGGACGATACAGCAGCAGACTGTCACCTGCTCGCCGGTGGAGGAGACCGCTGTATTTACATGCGGCGATCTCCTCCACGGTATTGGGGAAGCGATTGCTAATGCCACCTCTTGTCCCCATACTGACTAGTTGTTTGCATGCTGCCGATGCCGTTTACACAGCACCATCTGCTGCAAGCAAATAATCATTTTTCTTACCGCACAAATGATCTATTACCCTATGAACAAGCGTTTTGCTCGTTCATCGGGTAATCGGCTGAACATTTACACCGCTAGATAATTGCTAAAGATCGCTTTTATGAACGCTTGTTAGTTATAATTTGCGGGATTCTCCGCCTATGTAAAGAGCCCTTTAGAAGTTTTGATCATTGAGGGTCCAGGGCCTGAATGAAGTAGTACAAGCTCTCTGTCGAGTGCTGTGTCTGTTTTTGTTATAGTCGAACCATTCATTTCTTTTCGCTGGGGTGAGATGTAGGATTTTACTGCTCTATACAGTCTGACATGGCTGCTCAAGGAGAACAGGAACCAAGGACTTGTTCTAGTGCTCAGTGAGATCTCAAGTCCTGGACCCAAAGCGTCTGATATGTGCATGATGTAGCACACGTTTTCTGAAGGATCAGATGAATAATAGATTGAGTTGTTTAACCATTAGGCTATGTTCACACAGCTTAAAGGGTACCTAAGCTTCTGGCTAATGTTCCTTAAGACCTTTCCAAATGCCATAGACAACATTTTTGTAATGCATTGGATTAACTTATTTTACCTTCCTTTTGCCACAATACCTACCCAAAGGTCCAGCCAGTCCAGAGGCTTTTCAGTACTGAAAATCCCCCTTTTTTCGATGTTGCCTTTTGTAATCCATACATCTTCTCCATGTACAAAGTTGTATAGGTTGCAGTGTCTCCGAGTACGGGGAGTAGGACATGAAAGAGACACAACTGACAGCTCTCTATTGGCGCATGTACAGTTTTCTTTTTTAAATAATGGGCATATGGCATATTGTGGTATATTTGTTTTTGGGGTTTATGTCAGATAATGACAGGTACTATACTCGCTGACAAAAATAAAGCACCAAGAAGTTGTTGGAATCAAATAAACGTAATAATGATATATATAAGTGAAGTTTATTGGGGAAAAATTTACAATTAAAAGGAGGCTTTAGTACACTGTTGAGGCTCCTCTAGCCTGGATACAGTTGGGCATGGAGGTATACAGGCAGGGGCGGACTGAGAACTTAAAGTGGCCCTGGAAATAAACCTGAGAATGGCTCCATGTTGTAGGAAGATCCAGATTGACAGAAGGCAGAGGAACACAAGTAGGAAGGGACAACAGAAGTAGGTGGAGGCCAGCAGTACCTTAGTGCAGCTCACAAAGACCGCCCCAGCATAACCAAATACCACATAAAATACTGCCACCTGCATTGCAGTATTCCACTGTATCACTGTCCTGAGGATGGTGATATAGTTGAATTCAGGAGGGCACCTGTGGATTAATTAATACTGAGAGTATCAGATCATTATGTACACAGCTGGAGGCCATGAGGGGGGCTCGAGCTGTGTGTAGGTGAGAATTATCCTACTGAAAAAAAGAGTGGCCACATGATGTCCTGCACATATCACTGAGCCTTTAGTGTCCCTCGTATCGCCACTAGGGCTGACCGACTGTCATATGCAATGGCTCCCCATATCATCACACCAGCAGTTGGAGCAGTGCGTCCCTCCACAGAGAAGGCAGGATCCTGTCATGTGATCCCAAACAGATCCTGGAACGCTAAAGATGATACAGTTCCAGTCCATACCAGTTCAGATTTCTCATTCACGGCTCCACTGCAAACGAAAGCTGACTGTCAATGGTACGACAAGCAATGGGTGCCATGACACCAAATTTCCCTGGAAATGGTCTGGCCAAAAAAAGGGGTGTGTAATGAAAGTGTAAACTGTGGGAGCTGCTCATGCTTGATCCTTTCTGCTGCTGGTCTGTCTGGAGCCTGTTTGCCGTGTGTGCCCTCATGTGACCCCTGCTCCTAAGACCTCCTAACTGCCAGGTCAGAAAAGCCTAGATGGCAGGCAGTTTGTTGAAATGATCATCCTGCTTCTCTCAGTCCAATGTTGTGTACCCTCTGAAAGTCGGTCATCTGTGCTAAAAATGAGTGTGTGGTAGAGGCATGTCTAGCAGTCAGCGATCTCTCACCATAAGGTACACTACCTAAAAGTAACCCCTGAGAGCCTTTCTATAGGGCGGCAGGGGAATCACGTTTACACCCTCTTGTGTCATCCAGTGTCTTATCAGCCCACACCTGTAATCATATACATATCTGCCTGAAACATTACTGCATCATGAGTTTTGCAGCAGTCCGACTTTTTGTTGTTGTCAATGAGTGTATTATGATATCGGTATGAAGGGGGTGACGGCATGGACGCAGCAGTGATGCCGGGTAGAGGTAAAGGATGCAAGGATGTGAACAAGGGGGAATATAATGGGATTTAGAAAAATAAAAAAGGGGTGATACTGATGTGCAGTCATTGTGAAAGTTTAGGAACACTTTAATTCTGTGCGAGCAAAACCAGTGGCAGATGAGTAAGCTTCCTGCCTCTTGAGAACAGTGCATTTCTGGCGGCAAAAATATGCCAAATACCGGTAGCCGTTATAATCCTTTTTCATTGACTTCAATGGGGAACACAGCTACATACCCTTGAAAAAAGTAACATGCCACTTCTCAAGGGTATTTGGAAACCGTGTTTTTTTGCAGGGTATTTTCGTGACTGGAAACGTATGGATATAACCTTCGGTCCAGTAACCTACAGCAGGACAGCTTGCTGCGATTCAATAATTGTCTGGTAGTTCTTGAAAGACCTCAATAACAATAGTGCATTTCTGGTTTCAGTATTAATAAAAGGACTGAGACAGTTGCATGAAAACCAAACTACTCTCTTGGGGGCTCAGGAGCTAGAGAACAAAGCGGACATCCAGTCCCAGAGTGGGACCTCCGGTGTGCAGCATGTGCAGATACGAGTGGCTCAGCTGGAGGAGAGCCCAAGCCTATTGCAGATCCCTGTACAGATCACCCACCTTTGTAAGTATGGCCACCTTTGTAAACTGTACACACGCATATATTTTGGCACCGGCATATTAAATAGTGTTGGATTCGAATCGCGAATGTCGCCACTTTGAGAATTTGCAAAGATTTAGAATATAGGGCTATATGTTCGTATTTGCGAAAATTCTAGATATTTTTTTTTTTCATCAGTAACCTCCCTTCTTGCTTGTGGGCCAATGAGAAGGCTGCAATGACTTTGTCTGAGCTTAGCAACATCCCTAGCAACCAATCGGAAAGTCTCCTACCCCGTACTATATAAGAACCTCCCCAGCAGCCCTGGTATGCAGATCTGAGAGAGACAGCAGTGTCATTGCTGTGCTCTCTGCTATGCTTCACTACAGATAGTTAGTTAGCTTATACCGTATATATATAATACAGATAGTCAGTGTAGGCTATATCCTGATATAGGTTCTGCTGCCCATACATACATGCTACAGACATAGTGCTGTGATGTCACAACAATACTTAGTGCACCAATCAGTAATATGTAGTCAGACCTGCTCAAATGTGAAGTTGCACGTATTGCGCCAAAATATGCATATCATTAATTGCCGATTTGCGCAATCGCGAATATATTATAGCACTCTATCTGCATATAAAGCTATTCTATTGTTGTTCTGCCGTGCCAGCCATTTTCTCCGGTCTCAGGAAACTTCTAGCAGCTTGAAAAATGTAGGAAAAATGACCCACGTCTGTATTGCGCGCGCTATACGCGCATATTGCATTGCCGATTTTCGCAATCAAGAAAATAATCGCGAATTTGCCAATATATGATGAATATTCGCGGAAATATTCGCGAAATATCGCAAATTCGAATATTGCCCCTGCCGCTCATCACTAATATTAACTCCTTAATCTCTTCTGTCACTGTGCATAGTAAATCCCTTATGGGTAATATGTAGACACAGTACACAACTTACCACCTATAATCTAAGGGGCAGATTCACTATTTACGGAGCCAGATTTCTGGTGCAGAGGACAATCAACACATTGATTCATTTTTATTATGATTTTGTTTACCTCATAGGAAATGAAAGGGGGCATGGCTTAGTGGCAGAAGGGGCGTTGTTTTAGATTGCCAAACCTACCCCAAAATGTAGACCAATCATTCCAGCGCTAAGTAGGCTACCAGCGGGCTGGTATAGATTTCAGTTTAGGCACACGGACATCCAGAGAAGCGCCTAATTTATCATGAGGCATGGGCCCAGTCATAAATTAGGCTCAGTCTTTGGCAGTGCACGGAGATATGCTAGAACGGCATAAAACGCTGGTCTGTGATAAATTCCCTTCTTAACATACATAGGCTAACGGAGAGCCAGATTTATCCAGTATTGAGCCACTCTGATCAATTTTTGTAATTTTTGAAACTATTAGTAACTCTATCTTAAAGGGGTATTCCAGTTTTTATTCCAGTGCTACATGTGGCTGAGACTGAGCTGTAAATCATTCCAGTAGTGAGGGTGCGGTGTGGCTCTTTCCAGTGCCCGGCATGCAGACTTCCAGAAGGGGTCACGTGCACTGCCGAGGCCTTTGTTGTGATGTGTCCCCAAACGGCAAGTCATGGCTGGGTCATGCACCACCTGGGGACACATCACTGCTGAGTGTTTTTTTTCTTTAGGTACAGTGCAGTCCTGACCCATTTAACATTAACGTAACAGCTGGAATACCCCTTCAAAGGGGATTTCCTGGATTTTAATATTGATGAAATCTCCTCAGAATAGGTAATCAATATCAGATTGGCGGGGTCCTAAATCTGGCACCCCCACCGATCAGCTGGTTGAAGAGAAGGCCACACTCCGTGCCCGCTCAGCCTTCCCTTTATTGTTTACCTGCTCGGTGTCGACATCGCAGCGGTGAGCACATGTAATTACTAGTCGTCCCACTCACTTCTACGGGATGGCTCCTTCCTGTAAACTTAAATACTACAGAGCCGTCCCATTGAAGTAATTACGCCTGCTCACCGCTGTGATATTGTCAGCAAGCAGGTAAATAATGAAAGGAAAGCTGATCGGCGGGGGTGCCAGGTGTCGGACCCCTGACGATCCTGAGAATAGGTCATCAATATTAAAATCCTGGAAAACCCCTTTAAAGGGGTTGTCTCATCTCAGATAATGGGAGCATATTGCTAGCATATGCCCCCATTGTCTGATACATCAAGAATGGAGCCCTAAAAGTGGTGGAGGGTGCACTGCGCATGCGCAGCACTGGCTCGACTATTTCCGTTGGGCCCATAGAAGTGGTGGCCAATCATGCGTAGTGAGCTCCCATGCCCTTCAAAGAACTATCTCTTCTCTCACTTTGTCATCTCACTTCTCCCTCGCACACGCTCTCACTTTATTCTTTTACACACTTCTCTCACTATTCTGTCACTCTTTTCTGTAATCTCATTCTCCTTTCCTTTAAGTTTTCTTTATCCTGTCACAAGGTCTCTTCTTTTACTTTTCTTTATCCTCTAGCAGTCGCTTTTCTCTCACTCCCACTCTTCTCTCCTTTCTCTATGCTCTTACTTCTTTCACTTGCTCGTCTCTCCTTTCTTCTCTCATTCTTCAGTATACTTTTACTCTTTCTTCTTTCATTTGCTCTGTTCTGTCACTTCTCAGTGTCCTATCACGCTCTCCCTTCTCTCCTTTCACTCTTTGTCTCGCTCGCTTCTTCTTTCCCCCTGGCTTGTGTAATTTGGGTTGGGTTTACCTGTACAGATGTTTAGCACAATTTGACCAAGCATGGTGGACTTGTAATAAAGTCCTAATGCAGTCCACATGGAGTAAATAATACTAGCTACATAAATGTTTATTAGTAGGAAAACGCCATAATGAGAAAATGGCAGGTGTAATTTTGACACAATGGTAACTGACTATTCCACTCCCACATTAGCAAGATATTTCCTAAACTCATGAAGGCAACGCTCTGTCTGGCCTCCAGATAATGAAATACATAGCTACCCGTCTGAGAAGATGGCGGATTAGACCACGTAAAGCCGGCCCGAGTCTAGGTTACAACTAGTTCTGTGTCAGGTTTTTATCTAAGGAAGGCTTTACGTACATTTTCTAAAGATATATATCATCCAAAGATGTCCAAACCATATTTGGTACAATTCATCTGTTTTCTCAAGATACACTTTTGGCCAGTTTAGGTAATAAGTAGAGAGAGTGTGGCCACATTGCTTTTTTAATCTCTTTTTCATCAGTACACCAGGTGAAATAACTGGACATTTTACACCCAGATTTGCACTTATCACATCCCGATATTAATGCTCCATTTTTATTGCTTCATTATAGCCTCACCTGAACCCTCCTCTCCTAATGCTGACCAAGACACTCTGTCTTCACGAACACTGCAGACATTTGAGATCCTACCAGTAAGTGAATGGATAAATACATTTAAAAATATAAATTTTAAATTAAAACAAAAATACATATTTTTTTGTGGGAGTGCTTCTCTAAAGGGAATCTGTCACCCCAGTCTTGGACTATTGTAGATAAGGAGTCAAGATAACTATTTTATTTTCCTAATGCCTCAATGTTGCACCAAAATACACATTTGGGACCGTTGTGCTGTGCTAATATAATGAAGAGGGCACAGCAGTCCCAACAGTGTATTTCAGTGCAGATCTGAGTGGGGGAACAGGGGGCATTAGGAAAATAAGAAAAAAATAGTTATATGGACTCGTTATCTACAATACTACTCATGTATTAATGCAGATAATAGTCCAAGATCCTGGTGACATATTCCCTTTAAAGAAGCACTCCGACAAAAATTGTTATTCTCTGACCTATTAGAAAGGTACATGATGTAAATTGTAGCAAAGGTAATCCTCTTACCAGTGGCTGTATTTGTGAGTTACAACCTCCCTTCTGATCCTCAGCTGTGTCATGTGACAAACACTCTGGCTCTCCAACTGACACAGGACAAAAAGTCAGTTAATTCTCTATTCTTTTCTATAAGGGGTCATGCACATGAACGTATTTTCTTTCTGTGTCCGTTCTGTTTTTTTTTTGCGGACCGTATACGGAACCTTTCATTTCAAAGGGTCCGCATAAAAAAACTGAAGTTACTCTGGGTGCATTCCGTTTCCATCTGTCTGTTCCGCAAAAAGATAGAACATGTCCTATTATTGTCCGCATTACGGACAAGGATAGTACTGTTCTGTTAGGGGCCAGCTGTTCTGTTCCCCAAAATACGGAATGCACACTGACATCATCCATATTTTTTGTGCACTGCAAAATACATACGGTCGTGTGCATGAGCCCTAAGACTGACATTAAGGCTCCCATAGGAATATATAGAGAAACTGCTGTGTTATCTGGAGAGTCAGAATGCTGGTCACATGCCACAGCTGAAGATCAGAAGGGAGGTTATAAATACAGTCACTGGTAAGAAAATTACCTTCACTAGTTGACATCATGCACCTTTCTAACAGGTCAGAGAATTTTTTATTTTTTTTTGTGAGAGGGCATCTTTAAGAAAGAAGATATAATACCAGTCATCTCCTTTTAAATGACCACTCTTTATCTCTCCCTAAGTCCTTTTATTTACAGCCCAGCGGTACCTCAGGCACCTTCATCCTACAGACAAGTTCTAGCCAAAGTCTTCCATTAACACTGACATCAAACCAAGGTGTGACCCTGACCTCAAACACCTCCCCAGCATCACCAGAGCAGATTATTGTGCATGCCTTATCTGTGAGTAAGAGCATACGTACTGACTGCGTATATTTTATTAAGAGTAGAGTGTAAACTGGTATGGTATGAGGCAAACAAGAGTGCTGCTTTTCAGGTTGTAGCATTTTTGTTAGATTTTTAGAATGTGTATTCGACAGAATGAATGAGATTGGCCGGGGGGAATATGGAAACCATTATTACATAGATCAGAAATGCGGCAAGAAATGTAGTTATGTTATGTAAAATTTCTGTTTATTGGAGTAGATTGAAGTTGCAAACCTTCAAGACAATATGAGTTTCTTAAGGCGGGCATATATACAGGTCCTTCTAAAAAAATTAGCATATTGTGATAAAGTTCATTATTTTCTGTAATGTACTGATAAACATTAGACTTTCATATATTTTAGATTCATTACACACCAACTGAAGTAGTTCAAGCCTTTTATTGTTTTAATATTGATGATTTTGGCATACAGCTCATGAAAACCCAAATTTCCTATCTAAAAAAATTAGCATATTTCATCCGACCAATAGAAGAAAAATGTTTTTAATACAAAAAAAAGTCAGTTATGCACTCAATACTTGGTCGGGAATCCTTTTGCAGAAATGACTGCTTCAATGCGGCGTGGCATGGAGGCAATCAGCCTGTGGCACTGCTGAGGTGTTATGGAGGCCCAGGATGCTTCGATAGCGGCCTTAAGCTCATCCAGAGTGTTGGGTCTTGTGTCTCTCAACTTTTTCTTCCCAATATCCCACAGATTCTCTATGGGGTTCAGGTCAGGAGAGTTGGCAGGCCAATTGAGCACAGTAATACCATGGTCAGTAAACCATTTACCAGTGGTTTTGGCACTGTGAGCCGGTGCCAGGTCGTGCTGAAAAATGAAATCTTCATCTCCATAAAGCTTTTCAGCAGATGGAAGCATGAAGTGCTCCAAAATCTCCTGATAGCAAGCTGCATTGACCCTGCCCTTGATAAAACGCAGTGGACCAACACCAGCAGCTGACATGGCACCCCAGACCATCACTGACTGTGGGTACTTGACACTGATTTCCCTCTCCCCAGTCTTCCTCCAGACTCTGGCACCTTGATTTCCGAATGACATGCAAAATTTGCTTTCATCCGAAAAAAGTACTTTGGACCACTGAGCAACAGTCCAGTGCTGCTTCTCTGTAGCCCAGGTCAGGCGCTTCTGCCGCTGTTTCTGGTTCAAAAGTGGCTTGACCTGGGGAATGCGGCACCTGTAGCCCATTTCCTGCACACGCCTGTACACGGTGGCTCTGGATGTTTCTACTCCAGACTCAGTCCACTGCTTCCGCAGTTCCCCCAAGGTCTGGAATCGGTCCTTCTCCACAATCTTCCTCAGGGTCCGGTCACCTCTTCTCGTTGTGCAGCGTTTTCTGCCACACTTTTTCCTTCCCACTGAGGTGCCTTGATACAGCACTCTGGGAACAGCCTATTCGTTCTGAAATTTCTTTCTGTGTCTTACCCTCTTGCTTGAGGGTGTCAATGATGGCCTTCTGGACAGCAGTCAGGTCGACAGTCTTACCCATGATTGCGGTTTTCAGTAATGAACCAGGCTGGGAGTTTTTAAAAGCCTCAGGAATCTTTTGCAGGTGTTTAGAGTTAATTAGTTAATTCAGATGATTAGGTTAATAGCTCGTTTAGAGAACCTTTTCATGATATGCTAATTTTTTGAGATAGGAAATTTGGGTTTTCATGAGCTGTATGCCAAAATCATCAATATTAAAACAATAAAAGGCTTGAACTACTTCAGTTGGTGTGTAATGAATCTAAAATATATGAAAGTCTAATGTTTATCAGTACATTACAGAAAATAATGAACTTTATCACAATATGCTAATTTTTTGAGAAGGACCTGTATTAGATGAATGTTAGCCGAACCTGTTCATTTTCGTCAGACTACAAGACCATCTATTGTCATCATATCTCCAGATTGGTAGCAGCTAGAGATATGGGTCTAGTCTTGTTTGAAATCTGTCAGTCCAGGCATTATCTCAACATCAGCAATAGATATCACAGTAAGAAATCGAGTTGGGAATAAATACTCTATAATCTGCATTTACTTTCACTTTCAGTTGCATTCACTGCCATCTCAATCGACATTCGGATGTGGTAAAGATAATGCTTTGATTCTGGTATTGTTTGAAAGCTTGGAATGCCAGCTTTCAAACAAGACATATCTCTACCTGCTACCAGTCCAGATATATGAGCAGCTAAAGCCGCCTTCCTGCTGCCCAAGCACTGGGGCAGAACTGTTAAGAGGTTAAAGGGGTGCGTTGACTCTCTCCCAATGGCAGATTAAATCCAACATGCCCGATCCTTTGTTTTCGTGTGAGATAAACCGCTGGAGGTGTTTTACAGTGGCTTATTCCTCTCCACATGAACACAAGTATGCTGGGCTTAACCAAGTGTGCACGTAGGTGACAGCTGAATTACTGTCGGCTCTCTAAAGTGTATGGCCAGTTTTACTCCTACTACTCAAGAAATCAGTGATGCATGCATGCTGCAGTCTTTCTTTTGCATCAGTGTGCAGTGTAGACATGTACACATAAGCCATTAGGTTGTGCATATGGATGTGTTAGTAAAAATCTTGCAGTGGGGGATATGTATATAAACCACATACAGGAGAAAGTGGAGTGGCTGGCTGTTACATATGAGTGATATGATTTTTATGTGGACTATACGGCCTCTTCTGTTAGCACCAGTGGTACATTATCAGTATATCTCCATAGATCCAGTGAGAGAAGGGAAGGAAAAACACCATCCCAGATTTACTAATGCTGTAGATGGTGTAACATTAGACAGGTTGCCTGGACCTGCACCAGATTATCACAGGGGCTCAGGCTGCATGATAGAGGTGCTACAGGGATCGACACCGACTCTGTACGGACTACTGGTTGGCTTACTTTCAGACAGATTTTTATGCCAGAATTGCGGAAAACTGTTGGCGCAAAATGGTGCACCATGGCCCTCGCCACTTAATCATGTCAGAAAAAAGGGTAGAAGCCCCCTTTGACACAGATACCTTAGTAAATATGAGCCTATGCTTGTTCAAGAAAGGCATAAATAAAAGCAAGACTAAAGATTTTTTGGGATGTTTTAAGTGTATAATTTCCGCAAGCTGAAATGCAATGTAAACTTCTTGTATCTGTTCACAGCCTGAAAACCTTCTAAATGCAAGTGATAATGTCACAGTCCACTGTCATACACCAGGGATTATAATTCGCACCTTGGCTTCTGAGGACATCTCCTCCTCCCTTGCTCAGACTGAGCTTTCTGTTGATTCTCACTTACAGCAAAATGACTTACCCAGTTCCTCAAGCTCTCTGAAAGCAGACTGTCTTCCTCAGGAGATGCACAATACGGACATAAGTGTCAACCAGGACTCTTTATATTGCACTGAGCAGTCCATAAATATGGAGAATATGAAACTTGTACATCATCCTGGACCAACCACAGAGGACATTTCAAGTGAAGACATAAAGACAGATGACAGTCATATTGACCTGACAGAAAACTACGTCAAAGTAAGGATATTCTGAAGGAAGTCTTTTCATTTTTTTGCTCTTTTTCTGACAGAAAAATTCTCTAGATAATTTTTTTTTTAACATTTTGAGTGTAACTGTGACAGCGGGAAGAAGAGTGATCTTAACTACTGCAGACAACATGACCTGTTAGGTTACAACCACACATGGAGAAAATTCTGCAGATTCTCCGCAGTTGAAGCATTTACAGTAGCAGCAAAGTGGATGAGCCTTATGGCTCATGTGTTAGGGCTCATTCAGACGGCCGTATGCTGTCCGCAAAGACACAGATCCATTTTTTTGCTGACATTTTAGTATGTCCACAAAATAACGGATTGCATTCCGCATTTTTGTGGACCCCTAGCGTTCAATGGAGCAATGTCCTGAATTTCACTGACAAGTATAGGACATGTTTAATTTGTTTTGAGGAGCTGTAGAAAAGAAGAAAAGGCCCCCATAGAAGTGAATGGGTCTGCATGTAATCCATAAAAAAAAAAACAGATCCACATTTTTGTGGACAGCATACGGCCATCTGAATAAGCCCTTAACCGGAGAGTACCCCTAGAGGGCAGGGCACAGCACGTCCATGCAAGACATGGACAGTTAAATGGATACAGTAATATTTAATGTATATTACAAGCGAACTAAACCCTTGCTGGATGCAAATTACAGCTGATTGCTGGAGATCCCAGATTATTTTCTGGTATGGAGATTCTTCTAGCTGCAAATTACAGCTTATTGCAGGAATTCCCAGATTTACTTCTGGTATGGAGATCCTTCTAACAGAAAAGCATGGTCCAACCTAAATAACCATTTAGCATTCTGTTTGAAGTAATCTTTTTCTAGCATTAAACTTCAGATTTTTCATGCACACAAATATTTAAAATAATCAGCTTTTTTTTGTCTTGATATAGGATCTTAGGCCTTCTGCCCTTGAAGAACACCTTGATCAGCCCACTATTGAAGGAACAGTGTTGATTGTGCCATCGTGCCACAGTTACATACAATCAGATGATATTGATGCAGAATCGGTGCTTCCGCTTACCACGCTTGCAGGTAGTGCTTCCCTTAGATCATGAAATGTTGATTTGGAGGGAGCGGCCTTTCATTCTTAATATATGACAGTTTAGATGCTTCTTTTTACCTGTGACCCCTGTAATTGTCAGTGTTTTATGCACATTCAGACTGCCCATGGACCTTACACCTCATTCGCAAGGTTGTAATGTGGGTCTAATACCATCTAAATGAGTCTGGAGCTACTTTCAGATGCATGTAACATTTTTCTTTATAAGGAACAGTAGTCATGTTACCATTTCTACCTTAAAGCGGTTGGCCATCTCAATACCGGAGAAAAACGCTTCAGTTTTGTCCCCATTTATTGTCAATGGGGGCAAAACGAAACTGAACAGAATGTAATGCTCCAAAATGCATTTCGTTTGGTTGCGTTCCCATACCAGAGAGCAAACCGCAGCAAGCGGCGGTTTTCTTTCCGTCATGGGATGCTGAGCAAAACGGATCCGGCGTGAACCATAATGACTTTCAATGGAGTTCATGATGGATCAGTCATTGCTATGTTAAAGATAGTACGACCGGATCCGCAAAAACGCAAGTGTGAAAGTAGCCTAATGCAGTCATTTGCCCATTCACCCCTAGAGCATTTACACAGCTAATGGCTTGCAGTTTTGTCAGAATCACAAATGATGAATAATTTAACGCTTGGCGTACAGCCACTGCACGCTATTACATGCAACAATAATTTCTCAAATTCTGAGGATTATTGTTTAGTCTAATAGGCCATTACAAGCACAAAACAATAACTTACATTGTCCATTAAATGATTCCTGTTCTTCGAGAAGCTTCCTTCTCTCTTACTGTTTTGTCATTTAAATCAGTTGTAACTAGTCCTCTTGCATAAAATGTGTATCTGAACTGCTCTCACCCCCCTTTCCCCATATCAGATTTTACACCTTGTAAGCATTAGATATGTTTAAAGGGGTTGGCTGAGTTATGTTAAAAAAACAAACAAAAAAAAAAACAACACTGTAAATCTGATGGTCAGCAAAATATACATGCGCTAAGCAAGTTATACCTAGTCCTGTTCTGGCCCTTTGTTGACATGCAGTTGCAGAGCTTGGGGGGGAGACAACAATCTTTGAGGTTTTCCTAATGTATATCTGTGGGTGTCAACAAAGACTACCTCCCTTCCCCTACTCTGCTGCCCTGACTGCTTGGATACTAATGTTGTATGTGTCCCAGCTGTACAGTACAATACAGTACTGATACATACAGGATCTTCCCCCTACTTGGTCTTGTGCAATGCTCTGCAAACACTTCCTCACAGCCAGCAGAAGAGTACAGAGGAGAGAACTCCTCTGGTCTTTGTCAGCAGGGTGCTGAGGGAGGGAGGGAAGATCTTGTACACAGCATTGGTCTCTTCACTGCCTGGAGAAGAGGTAACCCTGCAGCTGCTCAGTACCCGAGGCAGGTCCTCCAACCCAGAGTCTGTAGGGGTTAAGTTTTCCTGAAAAATCCAGTTGGAGAGGAGACACGGCCAGTGCAGGGGCGATTCTTGTCGCTCCAACCAGCACAGCTCACAGTGAGGTTCTATGTACAGACCTGTGCACGGAACGTCAACAGAGCAGGGAAAGAAGCTGACATCATAGGTTATGTGACTCTCAGCTCACTAGAACAGGGCCACTGGCCATGAAGTGAACTGAAAACCCCTTGCATTTGGTTAGTTAGAAACATACAAAGAATAAATACATTGGACAACCCCTTTAAAGGGAACCTGTCACCGGGATTTTGTGTATAGAGCTGAGGACATGGGTTGCTAGATGGCCGCTAGCACATCCGCAATACCCAGTCCCCATAGCTCTGTGTGCTTTTATTGTGTCAAAAAACCAATTTGATACATATGCAAATTAACTTGAGATGAGTCCTGTCCCTGACTCATCTCACGTACAGGACTCATCTCAGGTTAATTTGCATATGTATCAAATCGTTTTTTTGACACAATAAAAGCACACAGAGCTATGGGGACTGGGTATTGCGGATGTGCTAGCGGCCATCTAGCAGCCCATGTCCTCTGCTCTATACACAAAATCCCGGTGACAGGTTCCCTTTAATAACTCTGTTCTGTTTGTTTTCTCTTTCATTAGATCCAATTTTGCAGCACCACAGGGACAGAGTTCACCGAATGGACTCCTCAATAGACGGACCAGATTCCGATGACTCAAAAGACATTGAAGATTTATAACATTCTTTGAATATGCATTCCTAGCAGGCGGCTTAGACTTGCCTCACCTATTCCACCCTCATGCCTACATGTTCATCGCTACAGTTTGCTATGGCACCAAATGTGTTATTTTACCACAACTAAATTTGCACTATATTATCACCAGCTTCTTTAGTCACAGTGTTGAATTCCAGCTTTCCAGTGCCCTCTTCTCTCACCTGTATTTTGGTTAATTAGAGCATGAGGGGGAAGAAGAAACCAGTCTTTATCTGGCAAACATAACATTCCAGTTCTTTATAAAAGTCAAGGTTTCTCAATATGGATCCAAGTATAACGTATCTAAAAATTCTGTACAAGGACCTTACACTAAAGGATCTCTCCAGAACACTAATACCAGACCATGCAGGAGGACAAATGACCTGGAGCTGTGGGCCAGAAGCAATAGTTTCCAGGTGAAGCTGGACATGGGTTACAGGGATGATTTTCTGTTTACAGATGGAAGTGGTCATTAAAGTACAGTACATAAAATAGTGCCATAACCAAGGCGATATAAAATGGTGCTAATGTACATATCTGCTATTTATGGAGGTTATTACAGTATTTAAAAAGGAATTTGCCTTTCATTGTCCACAACATGCCTTGTTGCCTTATGTGTTTTCATGAGGAGCATTTACTGTACAAACTGAAAGCTAAAAGCGCATGGAAATCAATTCATCATAGCTGACCCAGATATAACATAGAACACAAACTGTTACATGAGCAAATAGATGTCGCCAACCACTTCAAGTAGTTTTATTAAAAGGCTCAGAATGGTGTACAATACATCATACTCATTTTACCAGTCCTGCCAGTCCACTCTGATGTTTTTCAGGCCCCCTTTGGGGGGGAGAATCAGTGATTGGCTGAGCGTTTATTTCTTGTCAAGAATGAACAGTAATTAGAGACCAGCATTGGAATGGGGATGATGGGGGTATTGGTAAAGTGAGTAAGGGCTCTTTCACACTTGCGTTATAGTCTTCCGGCATAGAGTTCCGTCGTCGGGGCTCTATGCCGGAAGAATACTGATTGGACAGTCCGTCCTTCAAGATGCATCAGGATGTCTTCCGTTCCGGAACGGAACGTTTTTTGGCCGCAGCAAATAGCGCAGCATGCTGCGCTTTTTGCTCCGGCCAAAAATCCGGAACACTTGCCGCAAGCCCGGATCCGGAATGAATGCCCATTGAAAGGCATTGATCCGGATCCGGCCTTAAGCTAAACGTCGTTTCGGCGCATTGCCGGATGCGACGTTTAGCTTTTTCTCAATGGTTACCATGGCTGCCGGGACGCTAAAGTCCTGGCAGCCATGGTAAAGTGCAGTGGGGAGCGGGGAGCAGCATACTTACCATCCGTGCGGCTCCCGGGGCGCTCGAGTGACGTCAGGGCGCCCCAAGCGCATGGATCACATGATCGCATGGACACGTCATCCATGCGCATGGGGCGCTCTGACGTCATTCTGGAGCGCCCCGGGAGCCGCACGGATGGTAAGTATGCTGCTCCCCCGCTCCCCACTACTACTATGGCACCCAGGACTTTAATAGCGTCCTGGGTGCCATAGTAACACTGAAAGCATTTTGAAGACGGATCCGTCTTCAAATGCTTTCAGTACACTTGCGTTTTTCCGGATCCGGCGTGTAATTCCGGCAAGTGGAGTACATGCCGGATCCGGACAACGCAAGTGTGAAAGAGGCCTAAGAAATATTGTTTTACACCATTTTAAGCTTTTTCTTTTTAAAACAACCCATCTATCCTTGGGGTTTGCACACAGTGCAGTTCATGATAAATGAGATTTTATAAAAACCTGCAGAGAACAAATGTGGATCTCCCCGTTGTATTGTGATTATTAAAGGGATTGTCCAGGTTCAGAGCTGAACCCGAGCATATCCCCATTTTCACCCAGGCAGCCCCCCTGACTTGAGGATCGGAGCAGTTCATGCTCCGATGCTCTCCTTTACCCTGCACTAAATCAAGCAGGGCAAAGGCATTTTTGGGAGTTCCGGTGACGTACCGGGCTCTCCATGGGGACGCCAGGAAGCTTTGTGATGTCATCGACACTGATGGGCGGGTGGGCTTTAGTGCTGCCCTAGCCAGCCAAACAGCTAGGGCAGCGCTAAAGCACGCCCATCAGCGCCGGTGACCGAACAGAATGCCAGACGGAAGCTTCTGCCTGGCAGTGTGTTATTGAAAACAAATGAGCCCGTGCCCTGCACAATCTATCTCAGGGCAAGGAAGCGCATCAGAGATGCTCCTATGCCAACATCAGGGGTGCTGCCTGACTGAACCCGGACAACCCCTTCAAAAACATACACTGCAGAGATAATCAGCAGTGTGTGAACCTAGCCTAATGGTACTACATCTGCCCATTGCCAGGCAACTTTATAAAATGTGTATTTTTTTTGTCTTGCCAATCTTAATACCTTCAAGTATCCCACAAAGTATAATTGAGTGACTGCACACATGCTTCCCCCTCTCTTCTGTAAGCTGGTAACAGGCCCTTCATTCAGGGGTCAGTTGGTGTCCAAGTGGTTCCCCCATTAAACTGTACATCAATATGCCTTAAATGGAACCCGTCACCGGGATAGAGCTGAGGACATGGGTTGCTAGATGGCCGCTAGCACTTCCGCAATACTCAGTCCCCATAGCTCTGTGTGCTTTTATTGTGTTAAAAACACAAAAAAAAACGTTTTGATACATATGCAAATTTACCTGAAATGAGTCCCGTCCCTGACTCAACTCAGGTTCATTTGCATATGTATCATATTGTTGTTGTTTTTTTACACAATAAAAGCACACAGAGCTATGGGGACTGGGTATTGAGGAAGTGCTAGCGGCCATCTAGCAACCCATGTCCTCAGCTCTATACACAAAATCCCGGTGACTGGTTCCCTTTAATGTTTGTGGCTCATTTGCATATCTAATAAACTGGATTTTCAGAAGATAGAAAACAGAGGCACATCTGGAAATAAGGTACTAAGTGCTATTAGGCTATGGCTTTACTTCAATAGCGATTATCCTGGTTAAAGATTTATTTTAATACATCAGTCCTTGGTTCTTCTGTAGGAGAGAAATACAACATTCTTTAGCACATCACTAAAATTACATTTGTGACGTACAGTCAGACTTAATTACTTTTGAGTTATGACTTTTTTCTCAAATAACCTACACAGCAGTTGCATAGGCCAGAGGTGAAGAAATGCATTGAGTTATGAAATTTGCTTCTAACATTGCGACTGTAGTGCATATAGGTTATGGTGCAGCTGAAATTTCCCCCCTTACCATATGGACCTGGGTTTGATGGCTAGTCTTGTTTTACAGTGTTCGGCATTGTTCCCAACCCTCCCACGAGAGGACAACATGTATACAAGAGGGGCATGATTTACATTGTCTTCTACTGTGGCACAAACATTCTGGTCACTTTTGAAGCCTCCATTGGCTTATGGTCACTTTCTTGGCCAGAATCATTGTGCAGCTGGTGTCTAGCTCCAGTCTTGAGCACAATTCCTATAGTTCTCGATGCCTTTTAGTTTAAAAAATAAATAAAAATGTGAACAGACAGGCATGTAAATTATTTATTTAAATCCGCATATTCAAAGTGTCACTTTCTAATATTACAATTTTGGTCTTGTGACAGGACTGACATCTGTTGCATAGTAAAACAAAACTGTATTATATTTAATGAAAATAAAGGATATTTAACATTCTACATTCCTGGTCTTTTCTTAGTTTGTGCTCTTCTGAACTTAAACACAAAGAGCCACCAGTGGCATTTCCCCGATCTGTAAGTGCAACAACGGTTTAAAAAAAAAAAAAAAAAAAAAAAAAGTCTTATGGCAGTAGGTCTCCCTTTTCTAAAAGGGATAGGAAAATGTCTCTTCCAACTTGTGTCTTCTCTGTGGCATTGAAGTAAAACATGCGTCCTACGAATTGGCTGCCTCTTCCCCATGCTTCATTTCCCCACATCATGAAAGTATAGGTTGGCACATATACATAACATGACTATAGAAAATAATATATAATAAATCAGATTCCTGAACTTGGGTTCCAGGTCTCCTTGCCGATACCAAAATATCTGTAAAAAGGGAAAACATTTAGTGTTACAAAACCCAAGCCAAAACTCATGGTTCACATGGAGTATTTTAAGCAAGGAAAAAAATAAATACCTGATACCTAATCTTGATTAATACTAATTTTTTTTTTTTCCTTTTTTGATGTGTTTTGTAACGCAGTTTTGGCGAGAATTTTTATTCCAGGCCATTTTCAATGGGATTCTGGACATGGATTTCATGCAGAAACCACATAAAGAATGAATGGTGTGGTTTCTAAAACCGCATGTGGGGGGGGGGGGGGGGGGGACCCAGTACAGTATGGATTAACATGCAGATTCCCCAAAGCTTTGCATGTTTTTTTGTGTGGAATCTTCCCTCAAAATACTTCATGTGAACCCAACCTTACAAGTAATCTACTGTGCAGAATACAACCCAATTAAAAAGGGGTCGTGCAGTGTCGGGATATTGATGACCTGTCCTCAGTTTAAGTCATCGATATCGGATGGGCAGGGGTCCGACTTCCGGCTGGATCAGCTGGTTGAAGGAGGCCATGGCACTTGTGCAAGCGCTGCATCTTGTTCAAAGTTTTATTTGCATGCCAACTAGCTTGTAGAAGCGGTCCAGTGAATTACCCTACAGTGATGCTACAAGGGAGATAGCATGCAGAGAAGGCAGCGGACACAGGCGCCTCTTCAACCAGCTGATAGGACATCAGACTCCCACCAATTCATGCAGGCGCGTAGCTAAAAGCTCATGGGCCCTAGTGCAAGAGTTCAGCTCGGGGCCCCCTTCCCTCAGTGCTTGTTGGAAAGGGGCAGGGGAGCACGTAGCCTTCCTGCTGCCTGAGGCAAACATTGAAAGGGCACCCCCTCATGCCAAATTCTTCACCTAACCCCTTCCCTCCAGCCAGAGGTGTAAATTGACCAACATGCACGTTCTATAATGCCAGTGTCTTATGTGGCACAAGGGTCTTTGGGCCCCTCAGGCTTGGTAGCGACTGCTACCTCTACACCCCCTATAGCTACACCCCTGAATTCATGATCTTCACTCCCACCAATCTGATATCGGGAGGATAGGTCATCAAAATCCTGACACTACACAATCCCTTTAAGTAATTTTTCAAGTACAGGAGAAGCAGTTTTCAGAAATAATGTAACTTTTGTATTAAAATAAATGGAACCCGTAAGCAAATCATTAGGGCAACTATTGGGGCTTTTGTATGGGTATGGTGGTGGATTTCTGGGGAAAGAAAGATCAGACAGATTTCAACATACCCAATCATTTATTTATTCTCCAGAGAGTCAAGTCACCCATCTGTGCCAACAGATCACCAAAAACTTATTTTCAGTGTTCAATTCAAAAAGTGATACTGATATTATATAAATTACATAAAAAGGGATTTCAAGTTTTTTAATGTTGATGAATATGGCTTACAGTGAATGAAAACCCAAAAGTCAGTATCTCAGAAAATTATAATATTGTGAACAAGTTCACACTCTAATCAGCTACACAACACAATCCGTTTAATAGGCTACACAATCTGCTGACTTGACAGTTGTCCAGAAGACAGTCATTGACACCCTCCACAAGGAGGGGAAGCCACAAAAGGGCATTGCTAAAGGCTGTTCAGTGTGCTATATCCAAGCATAATAATGGAAAGTTGAGTGAATGGAAAAAGTGAGGCACAAAAAGGCGCACAAGCAACAGGGATAACTGCAGCCTTGAAGGGATTGTCAAGAAAAGGCCATTCAAGAATTTGGGGGACATTCACAAAGAGTGGACTACGGCTGGAATCAGTGCTTCTAGAGCCACTACACACAGACGTATCCAGGACCTGGGTTACAACTGTCTCATTCCTTGTGTCAAGCCACTCTTGACCCAGAGATAGACGGGTAAGACGCTTCTGACGTTAAGGAGAAAGAGGACTGGACTTTTGCTCAATGGAACACAGACCTTTTTTCAGATGTAAGTAAATTTTGCATTTTATTTGGAAATAAAGGTACCACGGTCTGGAGGCATAGTGGAGAGGCACACAATCCAAGTTGCTTGAGCTCCAGTGTGAAGTTTCCACAGTCAGTCATGATTTAGAGAGCCATGTCATCTGCTGGTATTGGTCAGTGCAGCCTTCTGCTAGGAAATGTTGGAGCACTTCATGCTTCCCTCTGCTGACAAGCATTATGGAGATGCTGATTTCATTTTCCAGCAGGATTTGGCACCTGCCCACACTGCTAAAAGTACCAATACCTGATTTAATAACCACAGCACCACTGTGCTCGATTGGCCAGCAATCACATCTGACCTAAACCCCATAGAGCAGGGATGGACAACCTGAGGCTCTCCAGATGTTGCAAAACTACAACTCCCAGCATGCCCAGACTGCCAACTGCTATCAGCCTACAGCAGGGCATGGTGGGAATTGTAGTTTTACAACAGCTGGAGAGCCACAGGTTGGCCATGCCTGCCATAGAGAATCTATGCGGTATTGTCAAGAGGAAGATAGACACCAGACCCAACAATGCAGACAAGCTGAAGAACACTATCAAAGCAACCTGGGCCTCCATAACACCTCAGCAGTGCCATAGGCCGATTGCCGCCATGCCATGCTTATATAATATTCAAATATTTAGAGATACTGACTTTTGGGTTTGTTAGCTGTAAGCCATAGTCATCAACATCAAAAGAAATAAACACCTGAAATAGATCACTGTGTGTGTAATTAATCTACACATCTTCTAATTTATTGAGATGCATCTATAGGTGTATGGGGGAGTCAGCCAAGAGCTATCTAACGTGTATGGCCAGCTTTATAACGGAAATAAATAGTGCCAGTGTGAAAGAGGCCTAAAATACACCATTTACCATGTTGCTGCAGGTATCTTTCATCTGTTAGAAGCCCATGAACTGCTACCTCCAGTGCTTTATTAGGGTACTTTCACACTTGCGTTTTTCTTTTCCGGCATAGAGTTCAGTCACAGGGGCTCTATACCTGAAAAGAACTGATCAGTTTTATCCCTATGCATTCTGAATGGAGAGTAATCCGTTCAGTTTGCATCAGGACGTCTTCAGTTCAGTCGTTTTGACTGATCAGGCAAAAAAGAAAACCGCAGCATGCTACGGTTTTCTCTCCGCCGAAAAAAACTGAAGACTTGCCCGAATGCCGGATCCGTCGTTCCGGCATGCGCAGATCGGTAAAAATGTGAAAAAATGTACAAGACGGATCCGTCCTTGCAATGCATTTGTGAGACGGATCCGCATCCGGAACCGTCTCACAAATGCTTTCAGTCAGCGGCAGATCGGGCGGGCAGTTCCGACGACGGAACTGCCTGCCGGATCACACTGCCGCAAGTGTGAAAGTACCCTTAGCTAAAACTCATGGAATGTGTATAAAAGTCTATGGACTTCCCATCTGAGATCTAGGCTAAAAACTAAAATAATACAGCAACCATTCATTTAAGAACTCGGGGGTCCCCACCAAGGTAAAGTAGAGGTTTTAAGACCATAGGTACATGGTTAGGGAGAGAACATGCCAGCTTTGCCAACATGAAACAATTGTATTGTCTAAAGTCCAATACTCACCAGTATGAGACCAGTAATTGAACATAAGAATATGCAAACCGCAAAAAAAACATTCACTGGTTTTGGAGGCGGCTGGGGAAAAACGAAAGCACTGATAAATGTTACCTGTGTGGGAGGAAGAGAGAAAGTATTAGGTCAGGCTCTGACGCTGAAGAGATACTAGGTCAGTCATGACTGTATGTATAGATAATATGCAATACAGAAAATACATAATTATTCATTTCTCCTGCCACTGGAAGCTCTGCAACACCAGCAAGAACTGCTTGGAGAGAAAAAAAATAAAAATAAAATCTGTATACTTTTTTTTGTGGCAAAAAGAGGCCCGTCGAAGAAAGCCACTTCCACAGTCCATGTGTCTCTGTATATGGCAACTATACAGCACCATATTCTCCCTTAGAAGCAACACTTCGTGAAAGAAAGCCTCTGTAATATAGCACGCAATGGAACATGTCCCCCAGGCTTGAACTGGTAAGCTGCCCTACTGGGCAGACTCCCAGGGGTCTGGTCTGTCATGATTAAACAGGAACCGCACTAATACATATCCTGCAGTATCAGTGCAGTCTCAAGGTTACAAGGGCTGAAGGACCTGGTTGTGATGACATCACAGTTCCTTCACTCCTGAGAGTATACAAATTGCGCTGATAAGGGAAGCCCTGCAGCAAAAGGACCTGGCCCGTTACAGGTCCTTCACCCTGAGAGTAAAGAAGAAAAGCACTCTTCATTCATCTCTAAGATCACTGTTCCTGGCAGTCTGCAAGATAGGCAAGTACTGAAATGGGGACAATGTTACTGCTAGTGGGTACGGGAGAATATTGCTGGGAGGTAATTTGTGCTGCACTGTTGAGGAGGTTGGTATCTGATGCTGCTGTGGAGGGATGTGGTGCTAGTGGGAAACTAATAGAAGCATGCTGATGCAGTCAGGATATTTGCCTCAGCATTCTTGGCTGTGTTATAGTTTAAAAATGATGGGAATACATGAGTTTCTAAATGGTATGAAAGGTAAATTTAAAAATGTCTAAATTTGCTATTTATGCATGGGAGACAAAACAGACAGTACACTAGTAATGGTTTCCCTGCATAAAAAGCAACTTCAAAATTATGTAGGCCTACATATTATATATTTCAGTTACTGCCTCTCTCATACTTCTCCTTGGCTACAAATATTCCTCAAAAATGCCAAGGGGAGTATTTTTACTCATCTGGAAAAAATATTGTGCGACCTCCAGATTAGGAATTTCTGTGTTCAACTTTTATTTTCTTCCTTATATTGGGGCATGACCAAGCAAAGCAAAATTCACCACATCATGCATTTTGCACCACTATTTTTACACAATATACAGTTGCAAGAAGAAATATGTGAACCCTTCGGAATGATATGGATTTCTGCACAAATTGAACCCCTAGACTAATGACATCTCCAAGAGTTAATTGGCGTGAGGTGTCAGCCAACTGGAGTCCTATCAATGAGATGAGATTGGAGGTGTTGGTTACAGCTGCCATGCCCTATAAAAAACACACACCAGTTCTGGGTTTGCTTTTCACAAGAAGCATTGCCTGATGTGAATTATGCCTCACACAAAAGAGCTCTCAGAAGACCTACAATTAAGAATTGTTGACTTGCATAAAGATGGAAAGGGTTATAAAAGTATCTCCAAAAGCCTTGCTGTTCATTAGTCCACGGTAAGACAAATTGTCTATAAATGGAGAAAGTTCAGCACTGCCGCTACTCTCTCTAGGAGTGGCCGTCCTGTAAAGATGACTGCAAGAGCACAGCACAGACTGCTCAATGAGGTGAAGAAGAATCCTAGAGTGTCAGCTACAGACCTACAAAAGTCTCTGGCATATGTTAACATCCCTGTTAGCGAACCTACAATATGTAAAACACTAAACAAGAATGGATTTCATGGGAGGATACCACAAAGGAAGACACTGCTGTCCAAAAAAACATTGCTGCACGTTTACAGTTTGCTCAAGAGCACCTGGATGTTCCATAGCAGTACTGGCAAAATATTCTGTGGACAGATGAAGCCAAAGTGGGGTTGTTTGGAAGAAACACACAACACTATGTGTGGAGAAAAAAAAAAGAGGCACAGCACACCAACATCAAAACCTCATCCCAACTGTGCAGTATGGTGGTGGGGGCATCATGGTTTGGGTCTGCTGCATCAGGGCCTGGACAGATTGCTATCATCGAAGGAGAAATGAATTCCCAAGTTTATCAGACATTTTGCAGGAGAACTTAAAGGGAACCAGTCACCGGGATTTTGTGTATAGAGCTGAGGACATGGGTTGCTAGATGGCCGCTAGCACATCCGCAATACCCAGTCCCCATAGCTCTGTGTGCTTTTATTGTGTAAAAAAAACGATTTGATACATATGCAAATTACGCTGAGATGAGTCCTGTCCCTGACTCATCTCAGGGACAGGACTCATCTCAGGTTCATTTGCATATGTATAAAATCGTTTTTTTTTTACACAATAAAAGCACACAGAGCTATGGGGACTGGGTATTGCGGATGTGCTAGCGGCCATCTAGCAACCCATGTCCTCAGCTCTATACACAAAATCCCGGGGACAGGTTCCCTTTAAGGCCATCTGTCCGCCAGCTGAAGCTCAACAGAAGATGGGTGTTGCAACAGGACAACGACCCAAAACATAAGTAAATAAACAACAGAATGGCTTAAACAGAAGAAAATACGCCTTCTGGAGTGGTCCAGTCAGAGTCCTGACCTCAACCTGATTGAGATGCTGTGGCATGACCTCAAGAAAGCGATTCACACCAGACATCCCAAGAATATTGCTGAACTGAAACAGTTCTGTAAAGAGGAATGGTCAAGAATTACTCCTGAACGTTGTGCACGTCTCATCTGCAACTACAGGAAACGTTTGGTTGAAGTTATTGCTGCCAAAGGTGGTTCAACCAGTAAATCCAAGGGTTCACATACTTTTTCCACTAGCACTGTGAATGTTTACATGGTGTGTTCAATAAAAACATGGTAACATTTAATTCTTTGTGTGTTATTAGTTTACACAGACACTGATTGTCTATTGTTGTGACTTAGATGAAGAGCAGATCACATTTAATGACCAATTGGTGCAGAAATCCATATAATTCCAAAGGGTTCACGTATTTTTTCTTGCAACTGTATGTGGGCTGGCAGGGTTTCTGTGCCAGGGCTGCTTTTTAATCCCAGTCTGGCCCTGATGTCACCATTTTTATTTTCACTCAAATCAAAAAGGTACTGTATATGCAGGTAGACTGACCTCATGGATTTCTAGGAGTGCAGGATCATGCTCTGTATAACAAATCCATAACTAGAGACCAAAGGCTAAATATTATTTGAAAAAACTTCTGTCATAGTGACAAGTAAGAAGCTTTGAGTGGACTGGATCCCAAGATCCCTTCCGCCTGTGATCACTGAACACAGGGACAGAAGTGCTCATAGCTAGCATCCATTACATTATAAAGCGAATCGACTGCCTGGAGATGTGCCTCTTAATAAATGTGCATTCTGTGCTGACAGACTATATACCAAGACTGGTACTGATCGATGGGTGTCGCGACTAGTATCACTGGTCTGGGCGGGGCTAAGCTCCATTCAAGTGAATGGAGTTTAGCCCCGCCCAGGCCATTAATACTAGTTGTGACGTCACAGGGCCTGCGGTAAACAGCGAGAAGACCGCGGCGCTGCTGCCTTATCAAACAGCTGATCGGCAGGGGTCCCGGGTGTCGAACCCCCACTGACCAGATACTAATGACCTATCCAGAGGATAGGTCATCGGTATCAAAATCTTAGAAAGCCCCTTTAAAGGGGTTCTGCGCTTTGTTTAAACTGATGCTCTATCCTCTGGATAGATCATAAGCATCTGATTGGTGGAGGTCTGACTCCCGGGACCCCCGCCGATCAGCTGTTTATGAAGGCAGCAGCGCTGCAGCCTTCTCGCTGTTTACCGCAGAAGCTTTCCCCCGCCCAGACCAGTGATACTAGTCGTGACGTCACAGGGCCTGCGGTAAACAGAGAGAAGGCCGCGGCGCTGCTGCCTTCTCAAACAGCTGATCAGCGGGGGTCTCGGGAGTCGGATCTCCACCAATTAGATGCTTATGATCTATCCAGAGGATAGAGCATCAGTTTAAAAAACTGCAGAACCCCTTTAAGTAGTAATAAGTAATGAATAATCTTATGCGACCATGTAATGGATAATGCCATCTATATTAAAGAAAAACCACTTTGCAATATCCCCTCCTCACCGGTTTGAGTATTTACTGTACAATAGTCCTGCCATATTGTGACGTTCTCTGACATTTTCCAAATGCAATAGGTCTGCTAGCTGCAGAGGTTTTTGGTGGATCCTGTGGTTACTGCTTACATGAGTATTACATAAGACACTAATCATACAGTTACCCACAAACAGAACTACAATGTGCTGACACACTTACCAGGACCAGCAGAGACGTTAACCCACCAACAATGAGGTTGATGATTCTATCCTGAAAGTAGAACACATGATAATTCCTTGGGGTCAAAACAGATTTACAACAGAATGAAAACCGCTATAGGCTGCTGACCGGTCTACAGACTGACCTCTAGGCGACTGGGGCCACACTGCAATCTGCTCTAAACCTCTGCCCCTTCATTCCCAACATCAGTGTGGGGGTCAAGCCAGTCATAGAGGTATCATTTATGTCATGAGAATAACCCTCTAACCCAGCCTCCATGATTGATACTTTATTGAAACCAATTTTTGGAAAGCTGGATGACAGTCGATATTGCTACCACGATAGCTTTCACCCAGTCTAAATCATTTTGGGTGTATGAACAGATTTGCAGGCTTGGCTTGGCCCGGGAGCCTCTTGTGATCAGTGCGGTCAGATGCACAAGGTCATGAAAAGTGCTCAGCTAGACGAGAAAGGGTCAAGGTTGAGTCAGACACGGGATGCAAGATCCGCAACAAGTGTCAGCAAAATAATTTCACGATTATTGCCCAATCTTCTATTTTCTACATAGGAAAAGCTCTAATTGATATTAAAAGTGGAATTTAAAGCGACACGGCAAACAAAACAATCATCTTACTAAAGATTTCACAATAACATAAGGGCTCTTATGACAAGACCTTGTCTAACCTTAAAAGCAAGGATACGTCAGTGAAGCCACTCAGACCTGCAAGATTCATTTGCTTAAATTTACTCTGTTGGCTACAGTTAAAGAGGACCTTTCGCTAGTTTAAAAACTAAAAACTAACTATATCAGTGGGCAGAGCGGCGCCCAGGGGTCCCCCTGCACTTACTAGTATGTCTGGGCGCTGCTCCGTTCGCCCGGTATAGGCTCCCAGGCTATGAGCTGTGCGGTGCGATTGGCCAGCGCTGCAGCAAGGGACAACCCTAATACAAAAACTCTGCCCAGTACAACAGAGGGAGCTGCAGACACCGGAGCCTATACCGGGCAAACGGAGCAGCGCCCAGACATACTAGTAAGTGCAGGGGGACCCCTGGGCGCCGCTCTGCCCACTGATAGTTAGTTTTTAAACTAGTGAAAGGTCCTCTTTAATAAGAGAAGAACTCCTCTTTTAGGCTACATGCACACGACCATATGCGTTTTGCAGTCCGCGAATTGCAGAGCCATCCGTTTTGTTTTTTGCGGATCTATTTTAACAAAGCCTGAAACAGACAAGAATAGGACATGTTCTATTTTTTGGGCGGAGCTACAGAACGGACATACTGATGTTTACAGCACACAGTGTGCTGTCTGCATTTTTTGGTGACCCATTGAAATGAAAAGATCCGCATCCTATCCACAAAAAAAAAAAAAAAAAAAAACGGGGACTGACACGGAAACAAAATACGTTTGTGTGCATCTAGACTTAGGTTAAGTGGTTTTTTGCCTTGTAAGAAACACCATGAATTTCACTGACTGGATTCACATATGCTGCAGTTTTTCATGCATTTATTCACCCCTGGGGGCTTTTTGGGGAGACCCCCTACCCCAGCGTATTGGCCAGAACTGTGGTGGAACCATACTTATCTGATCCCCACCACTGGGTTCTGGCTCCTCGGGCCCCCAGGTCCCAATGCAGCTCTCAGGCCACGTGGCAGCTTCAGCCAATGACTGGTTGCGGCAGTGACGTATCCCTCATGCATCACACGATCCAGTGACATGATGTATGGGGGACACATCTGTAGATGCCAGATGGCCTACATTAAACCATATGTTGAGAGCTGTATCGAGGCCAAGGGGGAGAAGGAACAAGAACCCAAGAGTTGGGATCAGGTACTTAGGATTCCCTCCACAGGTCTGACTATGTTGGAGGGGGTGGGGGGGGTCTTCCCAAAAGAAAACCGCTTTAAGAAAACAAAAAATAAAGCAGGAGCGGTTATAATGGATGGAATAGCAGGCTTTTTTAAAAGGGTTGAACCCGGACATATCCCCATCTTCACCCCTCCGGCCCCCCTGACGTGACATGAGCATTTCACGCTGCGATGCGATCCTTTGCCATCAGAGCCAGTGACGTCACCGGGAACCCTGCGCCTAGCAGTGTAATAATATAAACAAACAGCCCTTGCACTGCACCATACAGCGTAGGGCAAGGGTGAGCATCGGAGAAAATATTTTGGATTACTCTAGGACACATATTGATAACTTCTATAGGATTAGCCGTCAGGCCATCACTGTGACTAAATTAGAGTATCACACATTAAACTAATAAGTGCAATACTTTTCTGTGGGCATTTCTATATAGGTCTATCAAAAGAACAAAAGAGTAGTCACTGTTATCCCAAATTCTTTATCTACTATTATACTAACAGATATTTAATGGCATAATACTGACAAAATGAAAAATAAAATAACCAAAAATTCTAAAATAAGTTTTGTTTTCTATGGACAGCGAGTTCAATAAAATGCCCTATTCTGATGCAAGTGTCCATTTGAAGAAATCTGCACGTCCAACCACAGGTCCCTCTTTCAGAAAGCCATATATTTTGTGCTAAGAAAAGAATATGGTATAAAACATACAGAAAACTACTGACACCAGAGCTGAAAATCACCTTACTCATATGTAGTGTCTTATAGACGCTCACGATACCAGACTTCTATGGTGATAAGTACCTACCCTTGCAGAGGTTTCCCCAAACAATGGTCTGTTGTCCAGGCCTCCGGTTCCATAGGTCCTGGTGGTGTAGTCCTCCATTATAAACGGAGTATGTTCTTCAGTCATTAACTTAGTGTTTCTGTGTATTACAGGATACACCTTGCACCTTCAGAACACGGTACAGAAAGAGGCTTGCTCATGAAGTCTGCCCGTAGGAAGCACCAAAGTTTTACTACTTGTGTAAGAATAATGCTTGGAATGTTCACTTCATGGTGACTGGTCTGAAGAAACAGAAAGAACATTGAAAAGTCAAGCGCTGAGGTGAAGAGCTATGTAAGAATGTCCTAGTTATGAAAGGTGTGGACCTACAAGCAAATGTGTGATCAGTGCTCGCTCTACCGTGATACTGGTGTGGTAACAAGAGATCCATAAGTGACCTGCCGATGTTACCAGCTACGTACACAGCATTTCTCTATAAAATAAGACAAATCACCAGTGAAAACAAAATCCTAGATTTGTCTACTCCCTAGGCAGGCAGAAGATCTGGATCTCCTGATCATGTTGCCTTAAGGGCTCATGCACATGACTTTTAGTGCTTTGAGGTCTATAAATCGCTTATCCTGGCCATGTACATGCTGCCACTTTTTTTTTTATTTTTTACTTCTATCGAAATGTCCTATCCTTGTCTGCAAAACAGCCAAGAATAGGACACGTTCCAATTTTTTGCGGGGTCGTGGAGATGAATAAGTGCGGATCGAATAAAGACCAAACATACAGTCGTGTGCATGAGCCTTAGAGGAGTTTTCCAGCTCTTTTTTCTTTTAGTTTCCACCCCTGTCTGCGGTACCTGTGGAAAAACCCCATACTCACCAGCTTTCTGGTCCCCATCCTATCAACTTCCAGGGGGTGACCAATGACTGGCCACAGCAATAATGTGCCCCCAAGCAGAAAAGTGACCCCATGGCCTCGGAAGTTGACCACAAGGTCAGTGAAGAAAGCCCCAGGAGCTGGAGCAGGGAGCACGCCAGTTTGGATTTGTCCACAGGAACCACAGTTTTTTATTTTTTATTTAAATAAATAAAAACTAGGAAACTTGCAGGAGATGAGATTTCTCAGGACTGCCAGTCTGAGGAATTTTCTGTGGCTCCTGAAACCCACACTGCGAAGAGTACAAAAGGTTAAAGGGCAACTGTCATGTTTTCATCAAAAAATCTATTTTAGCATATGTGACTGCTGCAGCAGCAGGGTTTCCCGCAATGCACCCTGAACGCATCCGGCCCTCACCCGAGACGCCCATGTGAAGGGGGCCATAGGGCTTATGCACATGAACATATTTTTTTTTCCCCGTTCCTGTTCTGTTTTTCTTTTTGCAGCCTGTATGCAGAACCATTCACTCCACACAAAAAAAAATTTTAAAAAAATGACTCCGTGTTCATTCAATTCCCATATCTCCGCTATTCTGCAAAAAAGACAGAACATTTCCTATTCTTATCTGTTTTGCGGACAAGGACGGGCATTGTTACAATGGATCCAGAAAAAAAAAAAAAAAAAAAAAAGGATGCAATACAGAGGTCACACGGACATCATCCACATTTTTTGCGGATCTGTGTTTTTCGGACCAGAAAATACATACGGTCGTGTGCATGAGACCTTAGGCATCCATTTTTCAATTGGGAACGGCCAAACCCCAACAGTGCTCTCAATATATATTTTACACCCCCACAGTGCCCAAAAAATAGAAATAAAAATACTCACCTTATCCACTTAAAGGCGAGGGAACACTCGCTCCCAGTGTCAGATCTGGTGCAGAGCAAGTGTTCCTACACATTCAAGTGGATGAGAGATAGACACACACTGTATATATTTTTTTTGCCCCCTGCACTCCTGTCTAAATGGCCATTAAGAGTCCTATTTTTTGGATCACCACTATTAACCAGCTGTTAAAACACGGCAATGTGAATAGCCCCATAGACTTCCATTGGTTCTAAAATACAGCCTTGTGAGGGTTGTTTTTTCTGTTCATGTGAATGAAGCCTAAGGGTGCTCTCGTACAGTTTAGGGGGTCATTTACTATACTGAAATACGCTACTGCGCAGTCTAGTATCTCTGAACATGAGCGCGCTGCTGTCAGCGCACTCTTCTTCCCTCAGCAGCACAGGGAAGAAGGAAGCAGTCTCTCCCTCCCCCCTGTGCTGCCACCAATGGGGAGAGAGGGGCGGGCACACTGCGCCACCAATGATACGACTTTTCATGAGTCCGGACTTTAAGCAGCAGGCTACATAGAGCGGCGCCCAGAGATGTCCCAGCACTTACTATTATTCCTGGGCGCCGCTCCATTCGCCCGCTGTGCGCCTGCGCCCCATTACCGTCTCCTGCAGTCCTGCTCCGTATGCTAATTACTATCGGAGCAATAGGGGAGGAGACAGCAGCTTCTCTAGTGGGCGTTCCTTCTCCCTGGCTGTAGCGCTGTCCAATTGCAGCGCAGGGAGAAGGAACGCCCACTAGAGAAGCTGCTGTCTCCTCCCCTATTGCTCCGATAGTAATTAGCATATAGAGCAGGAGAGGAGACAGTAAGGCCCCATGCACACGGCCGTGTTTCACAGCCGTGTGCGGGCCGTGGAACCGCGGCCTGGATCCCTCCTGAGAGCAGGAGCGCACGGCGTCACTGGTTGCTATGACGCCCTGCACTCCCTGCTGCCGGCACAGTACAGTAATACACTGGTATAGATCATACCAGTGTATTACTGTATTGCGGCGGCAGCAGGGAGCGCACGGCGTCATAGCAACCCATGACGCCGTGCGCTCCTGCTCTCAGGAGGGATCCAGGCCGCGGTTCCACGGCCCGCACACGGCTGTGAACAACGGCCGTGTGCATGGGGCCTAAGGCTAGGTCTACACGACGACATTAGTCGCGCAACATTTTGTTGCAACAATGTCGCGCGACAATTTTTATAATGGCAATCTATGGTGTCGCACTGCAACATGCGACATGCTGTGACTGCGACGCAACAGTCGCAGAAAATCCATTCAAGATGGATTTTTCTGCGACTGTCGCGTCGCAGTCACATGTCGCAGTGCGACACCATAGACTGCCATTCTAAAAATTGTCGCGCGACATTGGTGCAACAAAATGTTGCGCGACAAGTGTCGTAGTGTAGAACTAGCTGGGACGTAAGTAATAGTAAGTGCTGGGACATGTTTGGGCGCCGCTCTATGTAGCCTGGTGCGGCACCTGAGGGGTTAACTGCCGCTGATCTGCTGCCAGCACCCGCTCCTGTATTGAGCCCCCCAGTATTATAATCATTGGTGGCAGTGGCCACAGGGTCCCCTCCCCTTCTCCTCATTGGTGGCACCAAAATATTAAATATAAATCACCCCCTTTCCCAATTTTACATATAAAATATAAAAACAAACATCGCCACGTCCGAAAAGTCCAAACTATTAAAATATAAAAAAATCTGCACGATTCACCATTTTTTAAAATGCGGAATGCACGTGGCTTTTTAGTTAAATTTTTTTGCGTGGTATCGAATATCGCAATACTTTTTTATGGTATCGAAACCGAATAAATTTTGGTATCGCAACAACTCTAATTTCACGGCAGGTGTAAAATTGTGGGTGCGGAGCGGGAGAGTACGGGCTGGCAGGTCCGTCTGACTTACCATTTTCTACGCCTGTTTCAGGCGTAGAAACTGATCTAAATGTAAGATCAGTAGCTGGCTTACATTTAGAAGGAAACGCCAAAGTTATGTAGAGGCCAGTGCCTCTTCATAACTCCAGTGGATCCACCACCAGCGCAGGATCTTTATTAACCACTTCAGCCCCGCTAGGTGAAACCCCCTTCATGACCAGAGCACTTTTTACACTTCGGCACTACACTACTTTCACCGTTTATCGCTCGGTCATGCAACTTACCACCCAAATGAATTTTACCTCCTTTTCTTCTCACTAATAGAGCTTTCATTTGGTGGTATTTCATTGCTGCTGGCATTTTAACTTTTTTTGTTATTAATCAAAATGTAACGATTTTTTTGCAAAAAAAATGACATTTTTCACTTTCAGCTGTAAAATTTTGCAAAAAAAAACGACATCCATATATACATTTTTCGCCAAATTTATTGTTCTACATGTCTTTGATAAAAAAATGTTGGCAAAAAAAAAATGGTTTGGGTAAAAGTTATAGCATTTACAAACTATGGTACAAAAATGTCAATTTCCGCTTTTTGAAACAGCTCTGACTTTCTGAGCACCTGTCATGTTTCCTGAGGTTCTACAATGCCCAGACAGTAGAAACACCCCACAAATGACCCCATTTCGGAAAGTAGACACCCTAAGGTATTCGCTGATGGGCATAGTGAGTTCATAGAACTTTTTATTTTTTGTCACAAGTTAGCGGAAAATGATGATGATTTTTTTTATTTATTTTTTTCTTACAAAGTCTCATATTCCACTAACTTGCGACAAAAAATAAAAAATTCTAGGAACTCACCATGCCCCTCACAGAATACCTTGGGGTGTCTTCTTTCCAAAATGGGGTCACTTGTGGGGTAGTTATACTGCCCTGGCAATTTAGGGGCCCAAATGTGTGAGAAGAACTTTGCAATCAAAATGTGTAAAAAATGACCGGTGAAATCCGAAAGGTGCACTTTGGAATATGCGCCCCTTTGCCCACCTTGGCATCAAAAAAGTGTGACACATCTGGTATCGCCGTACTCAGGAGAAGTTGGGGAATGTGTTTTGGGGTGTCATTTTACATATACCCATGCTGGGTGAGAAAAATATCTTGGTCAAATGCCAACTTTGTATAAAAAAAAAAATGGGAAAAGTTGTCTTTTGCCAAGATATTTCTCTCATCCAGCATGGGTATATGTAAAATGACACCCCAAAACACATTCCCCAACTTCTCCTGAGTACGGCGATACCAGATGTGTCACACTTTTTTGATGCCAAGGTGGGCAAAGGGGCACATATTCCAAAGTGCACCTTTCGGATTTCACCGGTCATTTTTTACACATTTTGATTGCAAAGTTCTTCTCACACATATGGGCCCCTAAATTGCCAGGGCAGTATAACTACGCCACAAGTGACCCCATTTTGGAAAGAAGACACCCCAAGGTATTCCGTGAGGGGCATGGCCAGTTCCTAGAATTTTTATTTTTGTCACAAGTTAGCGGAAAATGATGATTTTTTTTTTTTTCTCTTTTTTCCTTACAAAGTCTCATATTCCACTAACTTGCGACAAAAAATAAAAAATTCTAGGAACTCGCCATGCCCCTCACGGAATACCTTGGGGTGTCTTCTTTCCAAAATGGGGTCACTTGTGGCGTAGTTATACTGCCCTGGCAATTTAGGGGCCCATATGTGTGAGAAGTACTTTGCAATCAAAATCTGTAAAAAATGACCGGTGAAATCCGAAAGGTGCACTTTGGAATATGTGCCCCTTTGTCCCACCTTGGCATCAAAAAAGTGTGACACATCTGGTATCGCCGTACTCAGGAGAAGTTGGGGGAATGTGTTTTGGGCTGTCATTTTACATATACCCATGCTGGGTGAGAGAAATATCTTGGCAAAAGACAACTTTTCCCATTTTTTTATACAAAGTTGGCATTTGACCAAGATATTTTTCTCACCCAGCATGGGTATATGTAAAATGACACCCCAAAACACATTCCCCAACTTCTCCTGAGTACGGCGATACCACATGTGTGACACTTTTTTGCAGCCTAGATGCGCAAAGGGGCCCAAATTCCTTTTAGGAGGGCATTTTTAGACATTTGGATCCCAGACTTCTTCTCACACTTTCGGGCCCCTAAAAAGCCAGGGCAGTATAAATACCCCACATGTGACCCCACTTTGGAAAGAAGACACCCCAAGGTATTCAATGAGGGGCATGGCGAGTTCCTAGAATTTTTTATTTTTTTTGCATAAGTTAGCGGATATTGATTTTTTTTTGTTTTTTTTCTCACAAAGTCTCACTTTCCGCTAACTTAGGACACAATATTTCAATCTTTCATGGACTCAATATGCCCCTCACGGAATACCTTGGGGTGTCTTCTTTCCGAAATGGGGTCACATGTGGGGTATTTATACTGCCCTGGCTTTTTAGGGGCCCTAAAGCGTGAGAAGAAGTCTGGAATATAAATGTCTAAAAATGTTTACGCATTTGGATTCCGTGAGGGGTATGGTGCGTCCATGTGAGATTTTATTTTTTGACACAAGTTAGTGGAATATGAGACTTTGTAAGAAAAAACAAAAACAAACAAAAAATTTCCGCTAACTTGTGCCAAAAAAATGTCTGAATGGAGCCTTACCAGGGGGGGAGTGATCAATGACAGGGGGGTGATCACCCATATAGACTCCCTGATCACCCCCCTGTCATTGATCACCCCCCCTGTAAGGCTCCATTCAGACATCCGCATGATTTTTTACGGATCCATGGATACATGGATCGGATCCACAGAACGCATGCGGACGTCTGAATGGAGCCTTACAGGGGGGTTATCAATGACAGGGGGTGATCAGGGTAATCAGGGTGATCACCCCCCTGTCACTGATCACCCCCCCTGTAAGGCTCCATTCAGACATCCGCATGATTTTTTACGGATCCACGGATACATGGATCGGATCCACAGAACGCATGCGGACGTCTGAATGGAGCCTTACAGGGGGGTTATCAATGACAGGGGGTGATCAGGGTAATCAGGGTGATCACCCCCCTGTCACTGATCACCCCCCCTGTAAGGCTCCATTCAGACATCCGCATGATTTTTTACGGATCCATGGATACATGGATCGGATCCACAGAACGCATGCGGACGTCTGAATGGAGCCTTACAGGGGGGTGATCAATGACAGGGGGTGATCAGGGAGTGTATATGGGTGATCACCCGCCTGTCATTGATCACCCCCCCTGTAAGGCTCCATTCAGACGTCCGCATGATTTTTACGGATCCATGGATCGGATCCGTAAAAATCATGCGGACGTCTGAATGGAGCCTTACAGGGGGGTGATCAATGACAGGGGGTGATCAGGGAGTGTATATGGGTGATCACCCGCCTGTCATTGATCACCCCCCTGTAAGGCTCCATTCAGACGTCCGCATGATTTTTACGGATCCATGGATAGGATCCGTAAAAATCATGCGGACGTCTGAACGGAGCCTGACAGGGCGGTGATCAATGACAGGGGGGTGATCAGGGAGTTTATATGGGGTGATCATGGGTGATCAGGGGTTTATAAGGGGTTAATAAGTGACGGGGGGGGGGGGGGTGTAGTGTAGTGTGGTGTTTGGTGGGACTGTACTGACCTACCTGAGTCCTCTGGTGGTCGATCCTAACAAAAGGGACCACCAGAGGACCAGGTAGGAGGTATATTAGACGCCGTTATGAAAACAGCGTCTAATATACCTGTTAGGGGTTAAAAAATTCGGATCTCCAGCCTGCCAGCGAGCGATCGCCGCTGGCAGGCTGGAGATCCACTCGCTTACCTTCCGTTCCTGTGAGCGCGCGTTCACAGGAAATCTCGCGTCTCGCGAGAAGACGCGTATATGCGTCCAGGAGGAGTAAAGCAACCACCTCCCGGACGCATATACGCGTACAGCAGTCGGGAGGTGGTTAAGACCGGCATCTAAAATGCTTAATACTGTAAATGTGCCCCTTAGTGTTTGATGAGTGATTTCCATCAATAGAGTGGCGCCTCCAAAGAGATCAGGTATAATGGAAGGGTTTGCTCCTGCATCTGGCTTTGGCTCACATTCCCTGACCAAACACTGACTGTGTGAATGAGGCCAGACACAGATGAGCGAGTTCAGTGCGAGAAACTTGCTGCGTGTGGCAGGATCGCAGGGCATTACACAGACAGCATGCTGTCAGTGTAATTCAATAGATTCCAGGTCTGGCAGGGACACGCAGCAGCAGGAGAGTTCAGCGAGCTTCTCGCACTGAGCTCGCTGGTGTGGGTCCGGCCTCCACCTGATCAGAGATTGTCCCGGCACTGGCTGCCACTTTCTTACCCCATGCAGCAAATGGGAAGTGGGAGCAGTTCTTACCATCCGAGGCGGGAGAGATTTGGGAACGTTATCCCAACCTATCCATTTCTGTACGTGGTCAGGTATAAATACGTTATGGATGGAAATGCTTTTACGTCATTACATTAGGCTGGTCAATCAAGGCGTCATAGTGGTGTGACAGTGTGGAGAACATAGGAGGTCTTCTTCATTTCATAGATGTGTAGCCCTCCGGAGCGGTGTAATACGGCAAGCAGCACAAACCAGGTCTATTTACGTGAGGCGGCAGCGCACTTCTAGGGGAGACATACATCTGAGGGGGCATGCATATTTTAATATACGTGCAGCCCAACGTAAATGCATGAACACTCTTCAGGTGCTCCATGTGGTATGGATCCCAAATATACGCCCATAGGCATGAGCCTTCAGCTGCGCTCATAAATACGGCTTTAAAGGGAACCAGTTATCAACTTTATGCTGACCTCACTGAAGGCAGCATAAATTAGTGACAGAAATGCTGGTCTCAGCGGTGTGTCACTCATGAGCTAAAAGTCAGCGGTTGCCGAGAACCAGCATTATAACCATTACAGCTCAGGCCTGGAAAAGAGTCACGGCCACCTGAGAGGAGTCATGCACTCTCGCCCATCTGCTGATGATTGGCAGTTCTCTCCTAGAGAGAAAGGAGAAAACTAGGTAGAGGCCTGTCAGTCATCAGCAGGTGGCAGGGAGAGCAGGAATTCATGAATAACCAGGACTCTTCTCAGGTGGCCATGACTCTTCTCCAGGCCTAATCTGCAATGATTGTGAGGTTGGTTCTCAGCAACCACTTACTTGTAACTTTTAAATGACAGACCGCTGACCTGTCTCTACTTTATGTTACCGTTAGTATGGGCAGCATAAAGGTGATGACAGGTTCCCTTTAAGGCACACTCACAAAAAACATGGGCTATGAAGCACGTGAATGCTTTAACCACTTCACTGCCAGACAGGCCCAGAGCAAGCACACATCTACACACCTCATTATCTAGAAATGCCCGGAATGGGAGACCCTAATATAGGTAGGTAGTCCCCTGGGCACTATACAGATTACATGCCCCTAAGTCACAGTACGGTCACTTCATACGTTACCTTTAGCATCCCGACGGGAAGTACTGTGCCTCCAGGAGACGTCAGCCCCAACTTCAGCACATAGTTACCCGGACAACCATGACCAGAACAGCGTTCCGAGAGCCGCTCTGGGCTGGATGCGTCTACGCGTGCGCATTTGCGTCTCTCTCCTCCTATTGGCTGTAAGTCTATGTCTGGCGAACGTAAGGACACGCCCCCTCGCTTGCGTCACTTGCCGGCTGCCGGAGCGTCTGTTTGTTTATGTTTAGCAGAGCTGCCACGTTATTGGCCGGGATGAGGGGGCGCCTCTGACAGCTGATCGTTCATTGGCTGCTGAGCCCAGTAATGTGCTGGTATTGGGTCATCACAGCACGTGATCATAATCAGTCGGTTTGTGATCATCGAAATCTGGTGTGAACATGGTCAGAGAGAGTCTAGCGTTTCCACTGAGATTGTGAGTTTAGAGGGCGGAGGACGAGTTATTTTCCTCACCACTAGTACTACATGTTCAGTGTAGGTATAATACACGGAATGCTGGCATATAGCCACACGTATGGGCTTTATGGAGTATGGCATAGTCCACTGCTACTGTGAAGAAAGATAGGTCAGTCACCATTTCTCCTCAATGCTTAACCCCTTAAAGGGGTTTTCCAAGATTTTTTTTTTTTTACTGATGTCCTATCCTGGCTAGGTCATCGATATCTGATCGGAGGGGTCCGACACCCGGGACCCCAACGATCAGCTGTTTGAGAAGGCACAGGCGCTCCTGTATCCGATCAGATACTGATGACCTGTCCAGGGGATCGGTCAACAGGAAAAAAAGAGCCTTTGATTTTTCCACCCCACATTTCAATAGCCATAACTTTTTTATTTTTCTGTTCACATAGCCATATGAGGGCTTATTATGCGGGACAAGATGCATTTTTTTTATGGCACCATTTAATTTACCGTATCTTGTATTGTAAAATGGGGAAAAAAATTATTTGGCGTTAAATTGAAAAAAAAAACAAGAAAACAAATGTGGCAAGGACAGCGATACCAAATTTGTATAGTTTTTACAGTATTTAGTTTCTTTACTAAGTTTTTTTATATTTCGGTCTACAGAGCTGTACAAGAGCTTGCTTTTTGTGGGACGTTCACCGCTCAGGGAATTTTTCAAAATACTTTAATAGTTCAGACGCGGCGATATCTGATATGTTTTTTTACTTTTAACTTAATAACTTTCAGCCTCCTTAGGGCTCATGCACTCGACCGTATGGCTTTTTCCGTTTTTTGTTTCAGTAGTGTTTCCGGTTCTTTTCCGTTTTTCCGCATGGCGTATACAGTAATTACATAGAAAATATTGGGCTGGGCATAAAATTTCCAGTAGATGGTTAAGCAAAAACGGAACGGATACGGAAGACATACGGAGTACATTCAGTATGTGTTCAGTTTTTTTTGCGGACCCATTGACTTGAATGGAGCCACGGAACGTGATTTGCGGGCAATAATAGGACATGTTCTTTTTTTTAACGGAAATGGAATGCACCCGGAGACACTTCAGTGTTTTTTGCTGACCCATGGAAATGAATGGTTCAGTATAAGTAACGCTTATGCGATTCTGACGTGCTGAATGCTGAGCTGTGCCTCGTGTACAGCTTAGAAGGCAGGTTACCATGGCAGGCCTGAGAACCTTCACATCCCTCTGCCTCGATCGCTAATGAACGTGGCATCTGAGGGGTTAAATGAGCGGTTTTGGCGTTATCTCTGATCCTGGTCATTGCGGATCAGTGTCTTCTGTATTATACAGTTGGCACCCACTGCGTTTGGAGTGGGCTCAGCTCCTTAGCATTATGCGTTAAGGGAAAATTTTTGGGGGGAAAATGAGGCACTTACTTGAGCGCCACTTCAAGGCAACTACTCGAGAAAAATGGATTCATGAATGAAGAGCTTATTACATAAGAAAATGCGTTTTCTTAGTGCAACATGGCTGAATGCAGATGAGGGAACCCCCAACAATCGACCACTACCACCAGGGGGAAGCTGGCAGCCAGAGGTGGACACGTATGTACGGCCTGTACAGCCAGGGGCGTAGGTGCATAGGTTCAGCTTGGGCCCCTCCCATAGATTTCAGTTGCATCGCTGGCAGCGTTCCCTCCGAGGATTTGTAGCTAGTCAGCTGTGCATTTTGGGACCTGGGCACCAGAATACAGAACTGCATGAGATAAATATTAACATAATGCACCCTATTAGCTATAAGGCATCCAGGTCTACAGGCCCACATAGCATCCAGCAAATAGCAGTACATGGCACACAGGTCTAGAACAGTGAAGGTTATGGTCTTTATACCTGGTAGTCTAGGGTAATGTCAATATTCCTGGTGGTCTAGTAAAGAGGTTTTCCCAGAGTTTCTAAATGATGGTCTATTCTCTGGTATAGGTCATCAGATCAGTGGGGGTCCGACACCAGGGACCGCCACGATCAGCTGTTTGAGAAGGCACCGGCGCTCACAGTAGCATCGCTGCCTTCTCACAGCTTTGCCTAGGCCAAGTGAAGTTATGTTCATCGGAATGGGGCTGAGCGCCATACCAAGCACAACTGCTATACAATGTTTTGGTGAGCTGAGAGAAGACTGCGGCGCCTTCTCAAACCTGTCTATAAAAGCCCAATATATGGATAAAAAAACCTCTGTGGCTACATTGGAGACTTTCCAGGTTGAACACAACACACATACAGTGGGATGCGAAAGTTTGGGCAACCTTGTTAATCGTCATGGTTTTCCTGTATAAATCAGTAGGTTGTTACGATAAAAAATGTCAGTTAAATATATCATATAGGAGACACACACAGTGATATTTGAGAAGTGAAATAAAGTTTATTGGATTTACAGAAAGTGTGCTACAATTGTTTAAAGAAAATTAGGCAGGTGCATAAATTTGGGCACTGTTGTCATTTTATTGGTTCCAAAACCTTTAGAACTAATTATTGGAACTCAAATTGGCTTGGTAAGCTCAGTGACCCCTGACCTACATACTCAGGTGAATCCAATTATAAGAAAGAGTATTTACAGGGGTCAACTGTAAGTTTCCGTCCTCTTTTAATTTTCTCTGAAGAGTAGCAACATGGGGGTCTACAAAAACAACTCTCAAATGACCTGAAGACAAAGATTGTTCACCATCATGGTTTAGGGGAAGGATACAGAAAGCTGTCTCAGAGATTTCAGCTGTCTGTTTCCATAGTTAGGAACATATTGAGGAAATGGAAGACCACAGGCTCAGTTCAAGTTAAGGCTTGAAGTGGCAGACCAAGAAAAATCTCAGATAGACAGAAGCGACGAATGGTGAGAACAGTCAGAGCCAACCCACAGACCAGCACCAAAGACCTACAACATCATCTTGCTGCAGATGGAGTCACTGTGCATCGTTCAACCATTTGGCGCACTTTACACAAGGAGATGCTGTATGCGAGAGTGATGCAGAGGAAGCCTTTTCTCCACCCACAGCATAAAATGTGCCACTTGAGGTGGGCTAAAGCACATTTGGACAAGCCAGCTTCATTTTGGAATAAGGTGCTGTGGACTGATGAAACTAAAATTGAGTTATTTGGCCATAACAAGGGGTGTTATGCATGGAGGAAAAAGAACACTGCATTCCAAGACAAAACACCTGCTACCTACAGTAAAATATGGTGGTGGCTCCATCATGCTGTGGGGCTGTGTGGCCAGTGCAGGGACTGGGAATCTTGTCAAAGTTGAGGGACGCATGGATTCCACTCAGTATCAGCAGATTCTGGAGACCAATGTCCAGGAATCAGTGACAAAGCTGAAGCTGCGCCGGGGCTTGATCTTTCAACAAGACAACGACCCTAAACACTGCTCAAAATCCACTAAGGCATTTATGCAGAGGAACCAGTACAACGTTCTGGAATGGCCATCTCAGTCCCCAGACCTGAATATAATTGAAAATCTGTGGTGTGACTTAAAGAGAGCTGTCCATGCTCGGAAGCCATCAAACCTGAATGAACTAAAGATGTTTTGTAAAGAGGAATGGTCCAAAATACCTTCAACCAGAATCCAGACTCTCATTTGAACCTAAAGGAAGCGTTTAGAGGCTGTGATTTCTGCAAAAGGAGGATCTACTAAATATTGATTTCATTTCTTTTTTGTGGTGCCCAAATTTATGCACCTGCCTAATTTTGTTTAAACAATTATAGCACACTTTCTGTAAATCCAATAAACTTCATTTCACTTCTCAAATATCACTGTGTGTGTCTCCTATATGATATAGTTAGCTGACATTTTTTATCGTAACAACCAACGATTTATACAGGAAAATCATGACGATTAACAAGGTTGCCCAAACTTTCACATCCCACTGTAATTCCTCTGGACTGTCTCATTATAGATAACATTGGAAAGCCATACAAGAAAACGTCTCTATGCAGCCCCAGCCTGAAGTCTGCCATACACGAGGCAATGATCAGCTGAATTGTCCGTGGGACTGTTCATACCACCAGCAGTATGCCAGACGCCCTGGTCTTTGGGCACAATGGCAGATAATTGGCCAATCATGCCATAGACATGCACTTCCAGCCTAACCGTGGTCAAGGTATTCCTGCTTGGCCAATCACATTTCAGTAAACAAAAATCACGAATGATTGCGCAAATTTTCTATATGATGGCTGCCCGAAATGGCAAAAATTACCCATTTCAGTCAACTTTAATATTTATTGTGTATGGCTGGCGTTAAGGGGCATTCTCCTGGTCCCCTGGCCCTGAGACCAGAAGTTCTTGTAGCTCTTTATTCATTGACACAGAAGCTTTCTCTCCTCTGTGTTGAGATGTCATCTAATCAGGTTACCAAAAGTGTTCGGCTCTGTTACACACAGTGTCTAATCCTCACCCCTTTGTTCCTTTCCCTTAAACTACTCACCGGTAAGCAATCCGGTAAAAATTTTTCTTCTCTGGTCCCTTAAAAAGGTCCATGATGTAAACTGTAGTAAAGGTAGTTTTCTTACCAGTGGCTGTGTTTGTGAGTTATCCAGCCGATTCTAGTCCTCAGCTGTGTTATGTGACCAACTCTATGCCTCAATGTCTAGGAATGAGCTGAGAAACTGACTTTTGGCAAGCCAACAAAGGAAGCAATATGGACAATTACAATACATTAGTAAGTGCCTTGTATTAACTTTCTCTAAATAATAAATGCCATTTACTGATGTTAGACAACCCCTTTAAAGTAAAAAAAAAATTGTGACACATTGTACTTCATGTTAGTGGTAAATATGAGTCGATGTCTTACCCTTATTTCTAAAAAAAAAATTATAATTCAAAATTTACAGAAAATTTGGAAAAAAATTCTAAAAACAGATAGTGATACCTCATAAAATAGTTCCATTCACCATATGTTTACATTGTGTTGGCATCATGTTGTAAATGTAATTTTATTTTTTAGGAAATTAAAAAGGTTGAAAATTTTTGAAGCAATCGTTATGCAAAGAGGTATCTCCCAAGAAAGAGAGCCATCTTACCAGCACCACCTATAGGAAGTGGCTCCCTATGAGTCAAAATATGGTTTTCCAATATGCTCTGGGATTTGACAAGGGAATATAGCTAGGCCAGATATCTATCCGTAGACAGCTGTTTTGGGGTGCTTGCCCCTCATCAACATGGAGTAGGATTCTGGCTGGCTCAGTGTGATGCATTGGAAGCAGCTTAGTCAGGTTACTGAATCTCCATAACGAGACCAGTGCTGTATGGAGACTTACAGAAAGAACTCCATGGTACACCCCTCAAATTATTTAAATCTGATGTTTTAAAACTCTGTTAACCCTTTAGGTGTTTCACAAAATTAAAGAAAAACAGGTGAAATTTAAAAATGTAACTTTTTTGGCAGATTTTCCTTTTTATAACATCTTTCCTGTAACACAGCAAGGATTAACAGAAAAACCTCAATATCTTTTTACCCTGATTCTGCAGTTTACAGAAACACCCCATATGTGGTCATAAAGTGCTGTATGAGCACACCACAGGGCTCAAAGAGGAAGGAGCACCATATGTTTTTTTTGGTGGGCAGAATATGCTGGAATGGTTTTTCGGTTCCGCGTCACATTTGAAGAGACGCTAAGGTACCCCTAGTGTGAGAACCCCAAATAGTGACTCCAATTTAGAAACTACACCCAAGGAATTTATCAAGGCATTTCACAGAATTTAGAAAAGCTTGGCTGTGAAAATGAAAAATGTCATTTCTGAGGAGAGGTAATCAATATAGGAGAATTGAAGAACCCCTTTAAAGATTAGCTGGCGAGTCAGGACATTCTTACTTCTTTAAATGCTCTGACAACTCTAGCCACCTGGATCGACCTCCGGTTCCTTGAGCGCGTCAAAGAAGTAGAGAGAGAAAACGCTATTGACTGGCACCAGCTTTTCAGAAGTCGGTGCCTTGCCCACAGTTGTCTTGAGAAGCTGTGAAACCTCAGAGCCTAGGGTCTGTAGAAAAGGCAGCCCTGGGAGAAGATCAGTTCTGTCCACGATTCTCATTGCCAGTGACGTTATCCTGAGCTGGTACCCAGTTCACTGTGTCAGCCTCCTGGATTCTAGTCAGGCAGAAAGCTTTATGCATCAGACAGTTGTGGACATTGAATACCCGACCGACGTTTGGCAAGACCCTTGGTGGTGACATCATTGATGGGAGTGCTCTGTCTGAGTCCATACAGTTTGTCACAGTGCCCTTGGATCTGAAAGTGGATGTACTCCAGTCATAGAAGATTTTCTACTCGTGCTTCCAAGGTTGTCAAGTTCCCTGCTTTTGGGGCTACACTGGCTCCGTATACGGAGTCCTGGATTGGAGTTCTGATCAAATTGTATGTTGAGGGTCATCCTGTTATTCCAAATGCCTAACGTCTGTTCGGCCTGCTTGATCTCAACCTGTACCTTAAAATATGTCAGTAGCATCCCATCTTTTTTCTGATGTCTTTCACAAGAAGAAGGCAGAGTCCCTGGCGTCATATTGTCCTTATGATTGTCTGATTAAGTTGACTCCTGGGTCCACATCTCCGTGTGGCCGTGTATGTCAGGGTTTCTCAACTCCAATCTTCACGACCCCCCCCCCCCCCCCCAACAAGTCATGTTTTCAGGATTTCCTTAAAATGTAGCATCTAATGTAGTCATTGTCAATGTATCAGGACTTATCACAGGTATTCATTCTGTGGGATATTCTCACATCATAACCGGCAGGTGGGACCTGAGGGTTAAAGTTCAGAAACACTGGTGTATATCCTCTGTCTATACTTAGAGACCCAGGCTATGTTGGAATATATAAAAGTAAACTTAGAAGGTTCACACTCTAATCGTCTTCTTCGGATGGACAATAAACAACAATGAAAAATAAGTATCAATTACCTCTAATCCCAGAACTGTTTGACTGTGTGGCGCCAAAATCTACTCTAAACTTGATTCACATGGTGCCTACAACTTGACCTGGATCCAACAAGGTGTTGAATGGAAGTCCACAACACCCGTGCGACTATGTCAATATGAATGTCACTATGAATACCTGGTTATGCACTATGGTCTAAGTAATACTACAGCCTTCTTTCAGGAATTTGTTAATATTTTCAGGGACCTTCTGTACACATGTGTAGTTGTGCATCTAGATGACATTCTGCTATATTCTCTGGGCTTAACATCTTATTGTAAACATGTCTATACTGTACTGTAACAGTTAGGGATGAATAGACTACGCAAAATTTGAAAAATGTGTCTTCGGGACACGTTCCCTCCCATTTCTCAAATATATAATTTCTGATCAGGGCCTACAGATGGTTCCAGAGAAATTGACTGATGTACTGAATTGGCCTTGTTCATCTAGCTTACGCGCAATCCAACTATTCCTGGGTTTTTGAGAACTATTGTAGACAGTTCATCCTGTATTTTTCTACGACTGCACCAATCTCTGCTCACAAATCTCTGGCCCACAAAGGATGAGATGCCAATAAGTGGACTCCAGAGGCAGAATCTGCCTTTCAGACTCTTAAGCAAGCTGCTTCCTCTGCTCCAGTCCTCCATTGTCTGGATGCTACCAGGCGATTCTTTTTGGCAGTAGACGCTTCATCCACAGGGGCACTTCTGACTCAGGCAGGATGGTGAATGGTGGGTTCTTCTCCAATACTTTTTTTGCTGCAGATCATAATTACTCTATCGGTTACTGAGAACCTTTGGCCATGAAGATGGCCTTGGAGGAGTGGCGTTATCTCTTGGAGGGAGCAAGTCATCTAGTCGTGATTTATACTGATCACAAAACATTGATCCTGCCAAAATTGTGAATGTGGCTCCAGTTTGTATTAGGGATATTGATTTTGTTAAAACCTTTGTACCTGAATCCAAGAGGCACCGGTTCTGTCCTGGGGGACCAGTTCAAATCATCAAAAAGTGAAATCCTGTCTGCTATAAGTTATTACTTCCTTTTTTTTTTACGTGTGCCTAATTCCTTTCATGTTTCTATTCAAGCTTGAGTTCTTCATCTGGTACTGGTAAGGGTTCCATCCCTACTACCTCTCCAGTCAGTTCAGAGAGTACTTATGAGGTCAAAAACATACTCATTATAAAGAAAGTAATAGGCAAAATATACTTCTTGGTGGACTGGAAAGGCTTTGGAGAGGTCTTGGGGGCCATTGGGAGTGGCATGCAGAAGAGGGGACGTTGGGGTGGGCGCTACTGTTATGCTGGTGGTCTGTCCCCTCGGTACTTACCCTGCCACCATCCGACCTTTCTCTTCTGCCAACAGCGTTCCCAGTTGCTGGCATCCTTGTCAGCATATGCAAGTTACAACCTGATCATCTTCTGCTAGGCCTCCTGGCCTACTCCTTGTGCATGGTCAGAGACTCTTAAAGGGCCAACATGTACACATCCAAATGTGTCTCCAGGCAGTAGGTGGTTGTCCTTGGGTATTTCAGGCACCCTCCCTAGTAGGAGGTGCCAGAGTTTTAGGTTATCTAATCTCTAGTGAACAGCATAGGTGTCATTTTCTGTCTGATCTCTGTGCACAGACTCCTAGTCGCCTGACCTGACATTAACCTGTTCTTGGATTGCCCTACTGTTGCCTGCCATGATTTCCGACTTGTCTCTCAAATAGGCTAGTACCTAGCCTGCCCTGACCTCAGCCTGTCTCCTGACTATGGATATTGTCTGACCCTATCAAAGGATAGGTGAAAACTATAAGATAGGTGAGGGTTTGAAGGGGTATTCCCATCACAGACAATGGGGTCACCTCTGGGACCCGCACCTACAATTAGAACGGGGCAGGGAGAGCTGTGGCTGGAGGACCCCGGATTTCCTGGGGTCTGCCCACCACCAAGCGCTGCTCCCATAGAAGTGAATGGGAGCGCACCGCGCGGCCCCTGCTCCCATTCATTCCTCTAGGCCAGACGGAAATAGCCGAGCCAGAGCTCGGCTATTTTCGGCTGCCCCATAGAAATGAATGGAGGGCGGCTGCACATGCTCAGTGTGCCCTCCGTTCATTTCCCCGCTCCATTCTCATTGTAGGTGGGGGTGCCAGAGGTGGGACCCGCACCTATCAGACAATGGGGGCGTATCCTAGCGATATGCCCCCATTATCTGTGATGGGAATACCCCTTTAAGGTGCTCCATAAACCTGGAGTTGCAGGTTGAGACAGCGGAGTACAAATACTTGGCTATTTCTGGCAGTCCCACGGCGATGAATGAAGGAGTTGTGCACATGCCCAGCCTACTTTCCATTCCATTCATTATGGGGTCCCCACAGGGTACAGGGCCACCATTCTCATGATCCTGTGGATAGGGAATAACTTATTGCAACCGGATAACCCCTTCAAAACTGTGTACCGTACACACATCAGAATCAGGCCGTACACACGGCCAGACAGACACACATTTCCACTGGGTTACTGAATAACACATGAGGACCATTGGCTCAGTACAATGTGTGGACATTTATTTAGTAGATATACACTTTTACTTTATGGACTTCTTTGTCTTCACATTCTCTGCTCTTGTTGTAGTAATAAAATGTATTGTCTTTCCTCTGCAACTTTTTCACAAATCCGGTGTCTGGCCAGCGATCCACCTAAGAAAGAAAAGGAATATTGTCTCCAGTTATCAAAAATTCTGTGTCTACAGCAACAGTCAGGATTTATAAAAATGATATTACAATTAAAAAAGGTACGTTCTGTATACGTCTGTGTTTGTGCATCTCCTATTCCGACAGTGAAGTAGGTTGCTAGCAGTATAATACCGCTGGCAACCCACAAAAGCCTCTCAGCTTGTATAATAAGTATAATAAAAAAAGGTCAGCAACCGCGGTTTTTAATGGATTCCACCCAGTCTTTGTGCTTTTCTCCTCCTCCTGCGCCAAATCACCCCTCCCTCTTAGGAAAAGGATGAGTAAAGATATTGCCAATTAGGCAGACACCGACGCGATGGTTGTGCCTTGTGCGCTCTCTACAAAGAAGGTGTAGAGAAAGTGGGAGTTATATTTTTGGATGCCTAAGCCGTGGAGAAAAGAGGAGGATGCAATGATCAATGGGACGGATGAAGTCCGCACTATAAGCGTGCACTGTATACTCGCACTGTAGCAGTATGGGCCCTGCTATTTTCTGGGCGAGCTGGACTTATGACTACATTAGGGTGCTATGTAATATATATATTTTTATTTTATTTAATGTTTTATTATAATTATATTTTAAATTATAATTTATGTTATAATCTAAAAGAGTTCCTCTAGCTCCAAAGTATCTTATTCAATTACAATAGTACACCCACAAATGAAGGCTGGAGGCACAGCTCCTTTTCCCACAATATCATTGCACTGTAATTATACGGAGCCTCGCAAGAACCTGTAAAGCAATCTATACTCGCCTGCTTTCCGTCGCTCAGTTTGGGCTCCTGGGCTTCCAGGATGTCCTCACCGGACCTCCAGTCCACGTCTTCTTTCATATGCTCTGCTGAAGCCAATGACTGACCTCAGCAGTGATGTGTCCGCAAGCGACACGTGACCCAGCAGCGAGATGCCGCTTGGGAATATGTCAGCTTCTGAAGCCAGTCATTGGCTGCAGCATTGCACATGACCCCATCAGTGCAACTGTTGACAGACAGGGTTGCAAGTCCAGTGAAGACAGCCCTGAAGCTAGGGAGCAGGCGAGTATCGATTTCTTCACAGGTACCACTTTGGACAAAGAATGCAGCTGAGAAAAGTTTTTCTCAAAGAGCTGAGTGGTTAAAAAAAAAATTAAAAGAAGCAAAACCTCCCCCTGCTGCTCTTGAGCTGATGCTTGCCAGGTCCCGGTGGGTCCACCCGAGTAAATTGAGATTTGATGGGTTAGAATGGCTTATTTTTTATTTTAGCAGGTTCCCTGTTGTCATACACAATTTAAAATCCTGGATAATTTTAACACTCTAAAGGACTCCTTGCTGAATACATACCAATGAAACCTGGGTGGGTGAGCGATTGGAATACTCTGGGGTCATTTACACTACTGCATTACGCCAGAGTAAATAAAAAGGCGCAAACCGTATTTGCGTGGCTTTCCTCCCGGTTCTCCAGTTTCCTTCCACACTCCAAAGACATACTGATAGCGACCTTAGATTGTGAGCCCCATTGTGGACAGTTGGATGCTAATGTCTGTAAAGCTCTGCAGAATATAGTAGCGCTATATAAGTGCATAAAATAACTAATAAATAAATAAACTGCATGGTAATGCTGCTCTAGATTAATGACTCCCCTTGTGGATATAAATGTAAGAATACTAATGGATCTGTACACAAAGCTCTCACCATAGCCACTTGCTTTATATGCCTGTATTCCACTTCATCTCTGTAGCCAGCGGTTTGGAATCTGTACAGGTTTTCTATCTCATCTGTCCATTGCTTTGCACGAGTCATTGATTTTGGTTTAACTTCAGAGTTGAAGGCACCAGATTCTTCATTAGACATTGCTGAGAGGTTGTGGCTGTATTCAGTCTCGTCAAATCTCTAAAGGGAGACGGAAGAAAATGCAGTAAAAACAATTCCTTTTTCCAACATTTCATTACTTCATATGAAACAAGGTTCCTCGCCATGAAGTAATGAGTAACAAGGGGTTGTCCTGCCTAGGAGCTCACCAACCCAATCCTCAGAACCTGTGCCCAACTGAAACACCTAAATACAAACACAGGTGACACATATTCAGAAGCACAATCCACATCCATAAAAATTGACAATATTTAGCAAATACCAATGCCAAGAACACAATTTAAAACATTAAAACCACATACAGTATTTTTCGCTTTATGAGATGCCCCTAGGAGGATAACATTTAAAAAAATATATATTTTCCATCCCACCCCTAAATCTTTATTAAACCTCAGATCGGACCCCCCCCCTAATGATAATCAGACCTCAGATCAGACCCCCCCCCCCCCAATGATAATCAGACCTTATATCAGACAATCCCAATCTTCATTAGACCTGAATTCCCTGTGAATGTAAGATCGACAATATCTACCTGAGAAAGCTGGGTGACCGCCAATATGGCCTTTACCAGCTGTCACCCAACTTTCTCATACTTTCATCAGACCCCCAATATTGATCAGATCCCCAATGTTAAGCCTCATGCAGACATCCGTGGAACATGGTCCGTGAGATACAGGACTGGCATTGCAGGAGCGCACAGCGTCATAGCAACCAATGACGTTGTGCGCTCCTGCAATGCCAGTCCAGTATCTCACGGACCGTGTTTCACGGACGTCTGCATGAGGCTTTAATCAGAACACAGAGCAGACCCCCAATGTTAACCTGACCTCAGATCAGATTCCCAATATTAATAAAATCTCAGATTAGACCCCCTCAATGTTAATCAGACCTTAGATCAGACCCCCCCCCCTCCCCAATCTTCATCAGACCTGAATGCCGTTTGAATATAAGATTGACAATATCTACCTAGGAAAGTTGAGTGACCGCCAATATGGCCTTTACCAGCTGTCACCCATCTTTCCCAGACTTTCATCAGACCTCCAATCTTCATTACACCTTAGATCAGACCCCCAATGTTAATCAGACCTCAGATCAGACACCCAATGTTAATCAGACCTCATATCAGACCCCCAATGTTAATCAGACCTCAGACCAGACTCCCAATGTTAATCAGACCTCAGACCAGACTCCCAATGTTAATCAGACCTCAGACCAGACACCCAATGTTAATCAGACCTCAGATCAGACCCCCAATGTTAATCAGACCTCAGATCAGACCCCCAATGTTAATCAGACCTCAGATCAGACCCCCAATGTTAATCAGACCTCAGATCAGACCCCCAATGTTAATCAGACCTCAGATCAGACCCCCAATGTTAATCAGACCTCAGATCAGACCCCCAATGTTAATCAGACCTCAGATCAGACCCCCAATGTTAATCAGACCTCAGATCAGACCCCCAATGTTAATCAGACCTCAGATCAGACCCCCAATGTTAATCAGACCTCAGATCAGACCCCCAATGTTAATCAGACCTCAGATCAGACCCCCAATGTTAATCAGACCTCAGATCAGACCCCCAATGTTAATCAGACCTCAGATCAGACCCCCAATGTTAATCAGACCTCAGATCAGACTCCCAATGTTAATCAGACCTCAGATCAGACCCCCAATGTTAATCAGACCTCAGATCAGACCCCTAATGTTAATCAGACTTCAGATCAGACCCCCAATGTTAATCAGACCTCAGATCAGACACCCAATGTTAATCAGACCTCAGATCAGACCCCCAATGTTAATCAGACCTCAGATCAGACCCCCAATGTTAATCAGATGCTAGTCTCATAGACATGGCTCCCTGTAACTTTCATCAGACCTCAGATCACACAAAAAAATAAAAATAAAACTTACCTTTCCTGCTCCCTGCTCTTACTTTTTTGGGGTAAAATTTGTCTTATGGAGCGAAAAGTATGGTAAGGCTTATGGTGCACAAACGTGTACGCTCAGTGGCCGTATTGTGGACCACATTTGTGCTTTTCACAATACACGGGCGCCGTTCCGTGGGCATTCCGCATCACGGATGCGGACCCATTCACTTGAATGGGTCCGCAAATCCGGAGATTCGGAACGGAAGCACTACGGGTGCTTCCGTGGGGTTTCGTCTCGTACTTCCGTTCTGCAAAAAGATAGAACATGTCCTATCTTTTTGCAGAACGGCCGGATCGCGGACCCATTAGGGTCCATTCACACGTCAGCAATTCCGTTCCCGAAAAAATAGAACATGTTCTATTCTTGTCCGCTGTGGCTGCCCCATGGTGGGTGTTCGTGCATTGCGGCTCACAATTTGCAGGCCGCAGCACGGCCACGTGTCGTGTGCAAGAGGCCTAATACATCCAAAGAGTGGTATGTCGTAAACAAGACAAACAACCCTAATTAAGTATAATACAAAGCACGTGACAACGTACCACACAGTGAGATAAAAAACTAATTGCATAAATAGTGAAATGAAGAACGCAACCCGAGTAGATGGTGGTGACATCAAAATATGGGAGTTGTTCACCAAAAGGCACACAGGGGGAGATTTATCAAAACTGATATAAAGGAAAACTGGTTTAGTTGCCCATAGCAACCAATAAGATCCCACCTTTCATTTTTCAAAGCTTCTTTAGAAAATTAAAGAAGGAATCTGACTGGTTGCTATCTGCAACTAAGCCAGTTTTCCTTTATATCAGTTTTGATAAATCTCCCCCTGTGTGCAAACATAAATAGTGGTCTAGACAGAACGTATAGTAAACACTGTGTTAGGAGGAAAAGGAGGAAAAAAAATCTATTTTTTATGAATGCCCCCCCTTCCCCCACCAAAAATGAAGAGGCTGAATCTTCTATAATGTGACATCCAACCAAAAAGAAAGTGCATAATGCATACCTGGATGGGTAAATGAAGCCCACCTGCAGCGTGCCCTGTGTTTGTATTTGCACAGACTTATTGGGCACATTGGTAACATACCCCTTGTAATATATGGAGGGTTATTTCGGTGGTGCCTGCTTTCTGTTTGGGTATCAATTAAAGCACCCATCCACAGTGCTGCTGTTCCCGCCCCACAGCTCCGTTCCCAGCCACTTGGTCCCGTGGCCGACGTGGCCAATCACTGTGACTGACAAGTTATACAAGTAACAAAGTTACATTAGATGTACCTTAAAATGGGGCTGTTGAAAAAATACAACTGGTCCTGCAAAAAACGAAAAAAAAAAAAAAAACACCCTCAGGCCTCATGCACACGACCGTTGTTTTGGTCCCCATCCGAGTCGTGCTCGGATGGGGACCCATTCATCCATGTGCTGTCCGCATCCGTTGCTCCTTTGCATGGCCCTGCTAAAAAAATATAACATGTCCTATTCTTGTCCGTTTTGCGGACAAGAATAGGCATTTCTACAATGGGCCGCCTGTTCCGTTCCGCAAATTGTGGAAGGCACACTGGCGGCTTCCGTGTTTTGTGGACCGCAAAAAACGGAACGGTCGTGTGCATGAGGCCTCATAGGGCTATGTTGATGAAACAATAAGGGAATGCGGCTCGTTAAATGCAGAGATGAGGAAATGTAAAAAATCATGGCGTCCTTAAAGGGGTTGATTATTTTTTTAGCATACTCTCCCTCCTGGGCAGTTCTGCAAAGAGAAGCAGGTCACTTCTGCGTCCAGCATCAAAGCGGGGGACAGCTGAGGCCAGGGGGCGAAGGAGCCCAGATCCAGTGGCAGGGAGCAAGTAAGTAAGTATACTTCCCTTCAGCCTGGGAAGGGGGTACCAAACCACCCCCAAAAGGTGGCCAACCCCTTTAACTCCAACATAGGCCACGTCCTGAAGGGGTTAATCATGCATGATTTATAAGATGCCTTGTGTGATCTAACGTGGACCAGAATACAAGTCATTGGATAAACTGTAACGACATGTGATGTTCCCATAGGATTGTATGGTGGCCCTGAGAATAACGTTATCCCTGCCCTGCTATAAGAAGAAGTCCGGGAATTATTCGTCTCCAGTCCTTACCCAAAAGCACCGATCAGCAGCAGTTACAGATCTCCGGTCTCCTAGCGACAACTGACGCGCAGCTTCAGAAGATGAGGCCAAAAATGATTGCCCTAAGTTTATGGGCGTGGCTAACATGCCCTAGAGATGGTGGACGTTGTAACATTTCCCTGGGAAACAGGCTCTGCCTTGTAATACAAGCATTCTCACCCAGTTCTTATCTGATTGGCTGCTGACTTCAGACAGTACAGCGCTGATTGGCTAGAAGGTCCGCTCCTGAAGGGCTTCTGCCCTAGTCCTGGCTAGCAAACCACTCATAAGCCCGGGAAAACCACTGTGCTTCTTGCAGACTCCACACTGGCTCCGCCTACTCCAGAGCCTGGTCACATGGGCATGACATCATCAGAGGTCCTTTAGCTGGCTAGGACTGTGCAGCCTCGCACTGCTGTTAACATGAGCTCCTTCCAGGGCCGGATGAAGGAATACCCTTCCATATCCATCGACAGGTTTGACAGAGAGAACCTCTCCGCCAGAGCTTACTTCCTGTCCCACTGCCACAAGGGTGAGAGTCCACAGAGCTGCATACAGACTACAGCAGGGAATCAGCTGCTGTGAAACTACAACTCCCAGCATGCAAAGTGCCGTGCTGTTCTGTTAACTGCTGGAAAAGCGCATGGAGCATTCTGGGAGTTGTAGTTTCGGAACACTTGGGAAGTGATGGCTAACCGGCTGTGGTGAAACTACGACTCCCTGCATGCTCCATTCATTAGCCATGACAGGATAGGAGACAGCGATCTCATGCCAGGGTCAGAGGACAGCCTAGGGCAGGGATGGGCAAACTGCAGCTCTCCAGCTGTTGTAAAACTACAACTCCCAGTCTGCCTACAGCAGGGAATGATGGGAGTTGTAGTTTTACAACAGCTGGAGAGCCACAGTCTGCCCACCCCTGGCCTAGGGCACCTTTCTGACACAGGCCATAGGGGGCGCACTTTTATTGCGGGGTTGTTTTGCTGTCTTCCTGCGTCTGTGGGGGGGGGGGGGGGGTGGGTGCTGTCTTCCTGCGTCTGTGGGGGTGGGGGGGGGGGTGGGTGCTGTCTTCCTGCGTCTGTGGGGGGGGGGGTGGGTGCTGTCCTGCGTCTGTGGGGTGGGGGGGGGTGGGTGCTCTTCCTGCGTCTGTGGGGGGGGGTGGGTGCTGTCTTCTGCGTCTGTGGGGGGGGGTGGGGGTGCTGTCTTGCGTTGTGGGGGGGGGGTGGGTGGGTGCTGTCTTCATGCGTCTGTGGGGGTGGGTGCTGTCTTCCTGCGTCTGTGGGGGGGGGGGTGGGTGCTGTCTTCCTGCGTCTGTGGGGGGGGGGGGGTGGGTGCTGTCTTCCTGCGTCTGTGGGGGGGGGGTGGGGCTCTCTTTACTGCGTCTGTGGGGGGGGGGTGGGTGCTGTCTTCCTGCGTCTGTGGGGGGGGGGGGGGGTGCTGTCTTCCGCGTACTGTGGGGGGGGGGGGGGGGGGTGCTGTCTTCCTGCGTCTGTGGGGGGGGGGGGGTGCTGTCTTCCTGCGTCTGTGGGGGGGGGGGGGCTGCTGCCTGCGTCTGTGGGGGGGGGGGGGTGCTGTCTTCCTGCGTCTGTGGGGGGGGGGGGGGGGTGCTGTCTTCCTGCGTCTGTGGGGGGGGGGGGGGTGCTGTCTTCCTGCGTCTGTGGGGGGGGGGGGGGTGCTGTCTTCCTGCGTCTGTGGGGGGGGGGGGTGCTGTCTTCCTGCGTCGGGGGGGGGGGGGGGGTGCTGTTCTTCCTGCGTCTGTGGGGGGGGGGGTGCTGTGTTCATGCGTCTGTGGGGGGGGGGGGTGCTGTCTTCCTGCGTCTGTGGGGGGGGGTGCTGTCTTCCTGCGTCTGTGGGGGGGGGGGTGCTGTCTTCCTGCGTCTGTGGGGGGGGTGCGGTGCTGTCTTCCTGCGTCTGTGGGGGGGGGGGGTGGTGCTGTCTTCCTGCGTCTGTGGGTGCTGTCTTCCTGAGTCTGTGGGGGGGGGGGGTGCTGTCTTCCTGCGTCTGTGGGGGGGGGGTGCTGTCTTCCTGCGTCTGTGGGTGCTGTCTTCCTGCGTCTGTGGGGGGGGGGGTGCTGGTCTTCCTGCGTCTGTGGGTGCTGTCTTCCTGCGTCTGTGGGTGCTGTCTTCCTGCGTCTGTGGGGGGGGGGGTGCTGTCTTCCTGCGTCTGTGGGGGGGGGGGTGCTGTCTTCCTGCGTCTGTGGGGGGGGGGGGGTGCTGTCTTCCTGCGTCTGTGGGGGGGGGGGGTGCTGTCTTCCTGCGTCTGTGGGGGGGGGGGGTGCTGTCTTCCTGGTCTGTGGGGGGGGGGTGGGGGTGCTGTCTTCCTGCGTCTGTTGGGGGGGGGGGGTGCTGTCTTCCTGCGTCTGTGGGGGGGGGGGGGGTGCTGTCTTCTGCGTCTGTGGGGGGGGGGGGGGGTGCTGTCTTCCTGCGTCTGTGGGGGGGGGGGGGGGGGTGCTGTCTTCCTGCGTCTGTGGGGGGGGGGGGGGTGCTGTATTCCTGCGTCTGTGGGGGGGGGGGGGGGGTGCTGTCTTCCTGCGTCTGTGGGGGGGGGGGGGGGTGCTGTCTTCCTGCGTCTGTGGGGGGGGGGTGCTGTCTTCCTGCGTCTGTGGGGGGGGGGGGGGTGCTGTCTTCCTGCGTCTGTGGGGGGGGGGGTGCTGTCTTCCTGCGTCTGTGGGGGGGGGGGGGTGCTGTCTTCCTGCGTCTGTGGGGGGGGGGGTGCTGTCTTCCTGCGTCTGTGGGGGGGGGGGTGCTGTCTTCCTGCGTCTGTGGGTGCTGTCTTCCTGCGTCTGTGGGTGCTGTCTTCCTGCGTCTGTGGGGGGGGGGGTGCTGTCTTCCTGCGTCTGTGGGGGGGGGGGGTGCTGTCTTCCTGCGTCTGTGGGGGGGGGGGGGGTGCTGTCTTCCTGCGTCTGTGGGGGGGGGGGGGTGCTGTCTTCCTGCGTCTGTGGGGGGGGGGGGGTGCTGTCTTCCTGCGTCTGTGGGGGGGGGGGGGGGGTGCTGTCTTCCTGCGTCTGTGGGGGGGGGGGGTGCTGTCTTCCTGCGTCTGTGGGGGGGGGGTGCTGTCTTCCTGCGTCTGTGGGGGGGGGGTGCTGTCTTCCTGCGTCTGTGGGGGGGGGGGTGCTGTCTTCCTGCGTCTGTGGGGGGGGGGTGCTGTCTTCCTGCGTCTGTGGGGGGGGGGGTGCTGTCTTCCTGCGTCTGTGGGGGGGGGGTGCGGTGCTGTCTTCCTGCGTCTGTGGGGGGGAATGCGGTGCTGTCTTCCTGCGTCTGTGGGGGGGGGGGAAATGCGGTGCTGTCTTTCCTGCGTCTGTGGGGGGGGGGGGAAATGCGGTGCTGTCTTCCTGCGTCTGTGGGGGGGGGGGGAAATGCGGTGCTGTCTTCCTGCGTCCTGTGGGGGGGGGGGGGGAAATGCGGTGCTGTCTTCCTGCGTCTGTGGGGGGGGGTGCTGTCTTCCTGTGTCTGGGGGGGGGGGTGCTGTCTTCCTGTGTCTGTGGGGGGGGGGTGCTGTCTTCCTGTGTCTGTGGGGGGGGGGGTGCTGTCTTCCTGTGTCTGTGGGGGGGGGGGGGGGGGTGCTGTCTTCCTGTGTCTGTGGGGGGGGGGGGGTGCTGTCTTCCTGCGTCTGTGGGGGGGGGGGGGGTGCTGTCTTCCTGCGTCTGTGGGTGCTGTCTTCCTGCGTCTGTGGGGGGGGGTGCTGTCTTCCTGTGTCTGTGGGGGGGGGGGGGTGCTGTCTTCCTGCGTCTGTGGGGGGGGGGTGCTGTCTTCCTGCGTCTGTGGGTGCTGTCTTCCTGCGTCTGTGGGGGGGGGGGGTGCTGTCTTCCTGCGTCTGTGGGGGGGGGGTGGTGCTGTCTTCCTGCGTCTGTGGGGGGGGGGGTGCTGTCTTCCTGCGTCTGTGGGGGGGGGAATGCGGTGCTGTCTTCCTGCGTCTGTGGGGGGGAAATGCGGTGCTGTCTTCCTGCGTCTGTGGGGGGGGGGGAAATGCGGTGCTGTCTTCCTGCGTCTGTGGGGGGGGGTGCTGTCTTCCTGCGTCTGTGGGGGGGGGGGGTGCTGTCTTCCTGTGTCTGTGGGGGGGGGGGGGTGCTGTCTTCCTGTGTCTGTGGGGGGGGGGGGGTGCTGTCTTCCTGTGTCTGTGGGGGGGGGGGTGCTGTCTTCCTGTGTCTGTGGGGGGGGGGGGGTGCTGTCTTCCTGTGTCTGTGGGGGGGGGGGTGCTGTCTTCCTGCGTCTGTGGGTGCTGTCTTCCTGCGTCTGTGGGGGGGGGGGAGTCTTTCTGCGTCTGCTGGGGGGGCTTGGCTGGTAAAGCAGAGGTTTTTGTTTTTGTTTTTGTTTTTTTTAAAGCATACTTTAGAATAGGGGAGCACAACCTGCGGCCCTCAATTCCATTCTGTGCGGACAGGAACCATCTAGTGACAGACACGTAGGTCTATGTCTTGTGCCTTCTCACCGTGCATTTTTCATGTATTCTCCCATTAGAATTGGGAATCCCGGAGGTGTAACCAGACATTTATGATATATACTGTTCAATATGCCATAAATATAGTATTTCAGTTGATTATACCCCTTTAACGTTTATTTTCGGTCCTTGGGTTTCTTTCAGTCTGACAGTGTGGCCCCCAACCAGAAAAAGTTGCGCACCACTGCTTTAGAATGATATTCCATCTACATGAATAACTTTTATTTTAGTATACTTGTTCTAGGTTTTCATGTTTTTTGTCCCTTCTGTAGATCACATGAAAGGGCTTCGCTCTCCTTTCTTGAAAAGACGACTGGAGTCCTGGTATGTTAAATATTTTATGCAAATGTCCCATCTTTGTCCTAACTATAAAGGCTATGGACACCAGTGGGGGGATTCTACCGTACTTATCTTGGGCTAAAATCTTTTTTCCATTCGGTCTTCATAACAAATTGTCGACACTTTGTATTCTACAGTCTTCAGTTTACACTCTTTCTGAAGACTGTTCCTTCTGCTTTTCAGTAAGTCTTTTCAGGGAGCTGCTCCTATATATGAACTCCTGACAGCTCATATACACTCATTTAAGTTTAATCATAACCTAGTTTAGATAAATGTATATCTCAGCTTTTTCCCCCCTCTGTGAAGAGCTCTCAGTACAGGGAGGAGGTGTGATCAGTGATTGGTAGCAGTGTGTGCATAGAGAGATAGCTGTCAGTCACTGATAACACCTCCCTCCTGTACTGATAGCCGTTCACAGTAGAGATTTACATGTATAAATTGCACGTTTTACTGAATCATTTCCCACAAAACTCTACATCAATTTGCTCAGCTTCTCCTGCTCTATAACATGGTGCTGTCAGATTGCATAGCATTTCCTGCCCAAGCCTCCGATCTATCCAGATCCCTCTGTAGCAGTATACTGTCCTCTTCAGTGTTAATTACTTTACACAGTTTAGTGTCATCTGTAAACATCAATATTTTACTATGCAAGCCTTCTACAAGATCATTAATACATATATTGAAGAGAATAGGGCCCAATACTGACCCCTGAGGTACTCCACTAGTGACAGTGACCCAATCTGAGTGTGTACCGTTAATAACTACCCTCTGTTTTCTATCACTGAGCCAGTTACTTTCCCACATACAGGCGTTTTCTCCCAGTCCGAGCATTCTCATTTTATATACTAACCTTTCATATGGTACAGTGTGAAATGCTTTGGACAAGTCCAGATATACGACCTTTGACTCACCTCGGTCAAGTCTAGAACGTACCACCTCATAGAAACTGATTAGTTTGACATGACCGATCCCTCATGAAGCCATGCTGATACGGCATTATTTACTTATTTTCACGCAGGTACTCCAAGATAGCATCTCTTAGAAAACCTTTAAACAGTTTACCCACGACAGATGTTAAACTTACCGGCCTATAGTTTCCAGGCTCTGTTTTTAACTCCTTTTTGAATATTGGCACCACATTTAAGGGTCTGTCTATGACATTACTTAATTCTCTTAGAATACGGGGATGTATGCCACCTGGACCCGTTGATTTGTCTGTTTTTATGTTTTATAAGATGCCGCTGCACTTCCTCCTATGTCAGACAGGACACTTTTAATGGGGAGTTTAGTTTGACACTGCATTTCATCTGACATTTCATTTTCCTCAGTGAATAAAGTGGAGAAAAAAAATATTAAATACATTTTCTTTCTCCTCATTTTTATAACTCCTCCCTCATCACTCTTTAAAGAACCAACACTTTCAGTTTTTTTTACCATTTATATAATTGAATCTGGCTTGGCTGCCTTTATCTGTCTTTTACATATTCAACTTTTTCCTTATAGTTTGGCTTCTTTGCTGCCTTCCTGTCTTAGTAATGTAAATGCCGCTTTTATCATTTATTGCCCCCTTTACATTTCTATTTATTGTGTCACATCTAAAACCACAACTCCTCCGTTGCTAATTCATCCTCCTTTTCGCTCCCCAGTCAGCCAAGGCAAATAAGTGTCTTCGGATCATGGTACATTTGCAGTACTGAATCTACCCAATGTCCTTTATATGCAAGTGGACACAATTTGCCATACATTCTGTATAGGGCCTAGAAATATAATGTCTCTTATGCTTTCTATTTTCCAGTCTGAAAGTTTACCTGTACTGTTCTCCAGTCACAAAGGAATTGCTGCTAACAAGTCCAAAGTATGCGTTCTGGGAAAAACGCATGGTAAGTGTTCCTCTTCATGAACGCCGCAGATTAGATGCTACTGTCCGGAGTTTTCAAAGCTTCCAGTTCTAGGAAAAACCACTTTATAGACAAAGCATTGCACTCAGATGATATAAGATGTGATTGGCTCTGCACCGGCATTTACACCATATCTTTTGTGTTCAGAGGGCTATTGAAGTAGACACCCCAACACAGATTTCACTGATCGACGAAGCTTCTGGTGATGTGAGTATTGCTTGACCTCTTACAATGCACTTACTGGCAAGAAGCCCAACAGAAATGCTGTAGCTACATCCTTGGGGTCCATTCACACAACCGTAAGTGTTCTGCGGATCCGCAAATTACACATCCGCAAAACACGGACACTGGCAATGTGCATTCCGCAATTTGCGGACCGCCCATCGCCGGCTCTATAATAGAAAATGCCTAATCTTGACCGCAATTGCGTACAAGAATAGAACTTGTTCTATTTTTTGGCGGAAACGGAAGCACGGATGCGGAAGTACGGATCTGCGGATGCGGATAGCACATTCCGGCCCCATTGAAAATAAATGGGTCTGCACACGGATGCGGACCCATTTTGCGGATGTGTGAATGGACCCTTAGACACATGAATTTGGACCTGGTGTTTGTTTGTTTTTTTTACTTGTAAGACTGCCAGAATAAGTGCAGACTTTTTTTGGGCACCTAATGATTTTTTATTTTTTTTTAAATTGGCAGTTAGGCCTGTTTCACACGAACGGATGCCGTGCGTGGCATCCGCTCCGTGAAAGAGTGCCAAGACCCAATGCAGACTGCAGAGGCACGGAGCAGTAACATGACTGATAATGCTCCGTGCCTCTCTATGATCTCTTTACTACGAAATCACAGCGAGATAAAGTTGTCACTGTGATTTCGTAGTAAAGAGATCAGAGAGAGGCACAGAGCATTATCAGTCATGTTACTGCTCCGTGCCTCTGCAGTCTGCATTGGGTCTTGGCACTCTTTCACGGAGCGGATGCCACGCACGGCATCCGCTCGTGTGAAACAGCCCTTATTATTCTGGTATTTTTTGCACACTTTGGGGAGGTTTATCAAAACTGGTGTAAAGGAAAGCAGCCAATCGGATTCTACTTTGCGTTTTATCAGAACTTCCTTTGGAAAATGTAAACTGCAATCTGATTGGTTGCTGTGGGCAACTAAGCCAGTTTTCCTATACACCAGTTTTGATAAATTGTGTTTTTCCCCTATAGAGAGATGCCTGGAAGAACACCAAGAGCTCCAGCATGCTGTGTTTATTTATTTATTTTATTTAAAGCTTTAAAAAGTTAGACAAAAAGGAGATTTTTGTGAAACTCACCTGTAAAATCTTTTTCTCGTCTTTTCCATTGGGGGACACAGACCATGGGTATAGCTTAGAGGTATTAGTAGGAGGGACACTATGCAAATGAAAGAGCTCCTCCTCCTCGGGCTATACCCCCAGACTCCACCAGGAGGAACTCAGGCGTTGCACAAGCAGTAGGAGAAGGAGCAAGAAAAAATCATGGAAACCATCGGACCAAGCCATAAGGTCCAACCAGAAACAGAAAAAACTGAACTAAAGACCCCTCCTGCAACAGGAATAATGGGTGGGAGCTGTGTCCCCCAATGGAAAAGACGAGAAAAAGATTTTACAGGTGAGTTTCACAAAAATCTCCTTTTCTCGTGCTTTTTTCTATTGGGGGACACAGACCATGGGACGTCCAAAAGCAGTCCATGGGGTGGGAAAAAATATCAGCACCGCCAGGAGGAACGCCCCAACGGTCAAACAGGAACCACAGCCTGCAAAACCCTGCGGCCAAAGCCGCATCAGCCGAAGCCAGTGAATGCAACTGACAAAAATTTGCAAAGGTATGCAAGGACGACCAGGTGGCCGCCGTACACAGCTGAGACGCAGAGGCACGACTGCGTCTTGCCCAGGAAGCCCCCTCCGCCCCAATGGAGTGAGCGGCAATTCTAGCCGGGGGAACTCCACCACAAGCGTGACAAGCCGCGGAAATAGCCAAGCAGATCCAGAGCGCCAAGAACGGCGGACGGAAGCAGTAGCCGCGAGACACACCTTCAGGACCCGTACAACATCCAGGGAATGCAGAGTGCGTTCCTTGGGGTTAGCCGGAGAAGGACAAAAGGAAGGCAGGACAAGATCCTCATCAAGGCGGAAGGGAGAGACCACCCTGGGCAAAAAGAAGGGGACTGGACGGAGCACAACTTAATCCTGGAGGAAAACCATTAAGGCTCCTGACAGGAAAGAGCGGCCAGCTTCGACACCAGTCTGACCTAAAAGCTCGTGATGGGACGTGAACTCACAGCCACTGCATAATAGCCCAGAACTTTAATCACTACGCTATGTAGCTGTATCAGAAGCTATGGTCACAAGGAAGTCCAGATGAGAACAGTCAGAGAGACCCTCCTCAAAGGCTCGAAGGGAGCCGACTGCAGAGCGCGCAGAACCAAATTGAGATCCCAAGGAGACAAAGGGGGAACATACGGGGAACCGAATGCGCCACCCCCGAAGAAAGGTCACCACCGGACCCTTAAGAGCAAGGGACCTCTGACGGCCCGCGCCGAAACCTGACCTTACAGGGAACTAAGCGACAGTCCCTGCACAAGCCCAGACTGAAGAAAAGACAGTACCATCAAGATGGAAAACCGAAGGGGAGGGAACCCCGAACCCTCAAAAAAGGATAGGAAGGCCATCCAGGTACGATAGTAAATCCGGGAGGAAGAAGACTTCCCCGGACTGATCATGGTCCTAACCACTGAATCCGAGAACCCCATCTTTATCAGGATGGCGGTTTCAACAGTCACGCCGGTAAACGAAGAGACCGCAAATTCCGGTGGAAGAACGGGCCCTGAGACAGTAAGTCCTGTCCGTCGAGAAGAGGCCATGGGGCGTCCGCCAGCAACCGAGCCACGTCCGAAAAACCACGCGCGGCGAGGCCACTCTGGGGTGATGAGAACGGTCGGAGTCCCTTCCGCCTCGAACTGGCGTAGACCCTTTGGTAGGAGAGGAAAACAGAGGAGGCTGAAGTCCTGCCACGGAGACACCTGCGCATCCATCCGTACGCCTCCGGATCTCGGGCGCGAGCCAGGACCACTGGGATCTTGTTGTTGAACCCGGACGCCATTAAGTCCACATCCGGACGGTCCCATCTGTGGCAGATTTCTTCGAACCCTTCTGGATGCAGAGACCACTCGCTTGGATCCACCGTGTTGTGGCTTAGAAAGTCCGCTGTCCAGTTGTCCATTCCTGGAATGCAAACTGCTGACAACACCGGAACGTGAGTCTCCGCCCACGTCAGAATTCACTTCACCTCCTGCATCACCATCCGGCTGCGGGTCCCGTCCTGATGGTCGATATAGGCAACGGCCGCGGCATTGCCCGTTTGAACCCGCACTGGGAGGCCCGCAAGGAGAGAGGTCCAATAGGAGAGAGAGAGCGGAAAAAATCGCCCTCAATTCCAGAAAGTTGATTGGAAGGCGAGACTCTGCCGCCGGCCAAATTCCTTGAACCGTGCGAGACTGGAAAACGCCCCCCCAACCCAGGATGCTGGCATCGGTGGCGGCGATCGCCCAGGAGAATGCGAGAAAGGAACTCCCCGACCTCAGGTTCTTTGGGAACAGCCACCAAGGGAGAACTGCCCGAACCCGCTGAAAGGTAAAGGATCTCCTGTTGCGCCAGGCGAGTGTGAAACTGGGCATATGGAAAGGCCTCGAAAGAGGCTACATAAGACCCAGGACCTGCAAGTATTCCCGAATGGAGAGGCACGGGGAGCGCAGCAGATGCGACACTGCCCCCTGGACCTGGGAGGACTTGAAGGCTGGTAGAATACTTTGGCAGCCGAGGTGTCCAAAATCACCCTCCGGAAGGAGAGCCTCTGGGACGGGAAGAGGCAGGAGTTTGGGAAAGTTACCAGGCAGCCGAACCGTTCCAGGGACTGAACAGTGATCCGGACGCTGTCCGTGGTCTGCGGTAGAGAGGGGGGCCTCTATCCGGATATCGTCCCGACAGGGCAGCAAAGGAATGCCCCTGGTACGAAGAAGCGCCATGAGCGGTCCAGGACCGTGGCAAGGACCCGCGGGGTGGACGCCAACCCGAAGGAAGGGCGACAAACTGACAGTGTCGACCCATAATGGCGAAGCGCAGGAATCGATGGTGGGATTCCGCAATCGGGACATGTGATAGGCCTAGGAGCAGCAGGGCGGGCTGACTGGGCCCTCTAGTGCCGGGAAGGCTGGTGCAAAGGAAGGCCTCTTTGCGGGCGACCTGAGACCCCCGGCGGAGGAAGCAGGCGACGGCCTACCAGATGAGAAACGGCAAAAGGCATGCAGAGACGAACTCGTCCAGCTGATCCCCACAAGGCCTGGAAACCCCAAAGGGGAGATTAGCAAGGGAACGCTTGGTGTGTCAGCGTCCCACACCTTCAATCAGATCTCTTCGCGCTGAGTGACAGAGATGGCCAACCTGCGGGCAAAGAGGGAAACAATGTCCCTAGAAGCTTCGCAAAGAATGTTAGAAGCCTGAGACATCTGGAGAACCAACTCCAGTGTGTTAGTAGCCGCATCTCGTACCGCCAGTTCCTGGTGGTGGTGTTGTAACCACACCGAGAGAGCACTGGCTACCCCTGCTGAGTGAAAGGTAGGTCACAGGGACGCGCTGCCAGCGAAAAAAGGACCTGGAAGAGAGTCTATGCGTCTGTCTACAGCATCCTGGAAAGAGGAACTGACTAAGACAGGAAGGGCCACATAATTGGCTAATCCGGCCACCGGAGGATCCACCTTAGGGGGAGGAGACACCTCTCCTCGCCGTCAGCAGGGAAAGGAAAGTATATTCATGCGCTGGGTGGTCGAGAACCTTATTAAGACCACCCCAGGCCCTGGACATGACCGTGGAAAAATCCCTCATGGACCGGGAACATGGTAGTCTCCGACTGCCTGGACGGAAAAAGGGGGAACTCCTGACCAGTGGAAGGAGGAGAATCCCCTTGGAGAATAAAGGTGTCTCGGACAGTCACCACTAAGTCAGCCACCCTGGTGGAGAGCTTAGGCGAGGGGTCCCGCTCCATGACCTAATCAGAGCCGGAAATTCTCCTTCAGACTTGCGCTCCCTAAGGGAGGGGAGAGTTGCCCGAACGCGCCTCTAGACGAGGGGGGGGGGGGGGGGGGGGAGAGCCAGAGCCATCCGAGGAGGGATGCTGCTGCTCACGCTCCCTGTTAGTATTCGGGCGTCTTCTGTGGAAAACCACTTAGAGAGGTGGTTGGCGTCACAGGATTTGAAAATGCCCTATAGTCCAAAAAGGACGTGGCTCGTCCGAGCCGGATAATTCTCCTTCGGAGTACTCTCCCTAGGGAGGGGGAAGAGCAGTCCGCAAGCGCCACCGGCGAGGTGAGGGGGGTGGAGAGACAGAGACATCCGAGGTGGGATGCTGCCGCTCACGCTGCCTCTTCGTAGTCAGTCACCCACTGTGGGGACCACTGAGAGAGATGGAGTCGTTAGCGCCACAGGATTAAAGGACATGGTTGCCTTGGTGACTAAGACCAATTTAGCGGCCGCGCTGGACATGGCAGATGCCCAAGCGGGGACCGCAGGCCCCCAGGGACGTGGAGGAGGGGTGGAGGAGGGGGGTAAGGCAGGGATGCAGGTAATACTTATCTGCTCCTGCAGAACTTCTCCCTCGACTCCAGGACCAGCAGGGATGCACCTCTTCAGGCGTCTGACTCCTTGTCCAGGAGTGCAGTGTTCTGGTGGAGGGTGGCAGCAGGAGACCCAGTAGCTGGTGGGATACCGGAGCTGCAGGTCGAGCCCGGATCCACTTGTCTTCTTTGGGGGGCAATGGAGGCAGCCAGGCAGCGTCCAAGGACGGCAGCGGGCATTCCACGGGGGACCAGGAAGGCGCCATGCCGACCTGTGTCCCCATCTAGAATAATATAAACAATTTTTGAAGGCTGAAAGGGGCTTTGAACTCAGAAAGCCTGGACATGGGGCAACAGCAGCAGTACCACTGAGCTACCAGCTTGCCTGGCACAAAACGGAGTAGAGTGATGAGGAGCTGCACGGCCATGAGCAAACAGAGTCTCCGGTGTAAGGAGAGTCAGAGCGGCATGCCGAGGCTCCGCCTCCCCTAACGCGTCATTATGGCGCGAAAAAAAGCGCGCGAAAATAAGCGCGCGCACGAAAAATAAGCGCGCGCGAAAATATGCGCACGCGCGAAAATATGGCGCGCGAAAATATGCGCGAGCGCGAAAATATGCACGAAAATAAGCGCACCACGTGGAGGAGCGGCCTGCCGGCGGGCGCTGAGGGAGCGCAGCAGCCAAGGCCCGACGAGAGAAGCGCTGAAGCCCACAGTTTAAGGGGAAGAGATGCCAGTACTCCAGTGCCAAAATGAAGAAAGTGCCCCATCAGGATCCTTCTTCAAGCTCACCCAGGCAGCCACAGACAAATAGACACAGAGGGAGGGGGAGGGATTGTGCAACACTTATCTGCTCAGCATGCTCCCTCGATGTCCAGACCAGCAGGGATGCGCCTCTTCAGACTTCTGACTCCAATCCAGGAGAACAGTGCTCTGGAGGAGGGTAGGCAGCAGGCGTCCCAGCAGCTGGTGGGATGCCGGAGCTAACAGGTCGAGCCCGGATCCACTTATCTTCTTGGGGGGAAATGGAGGCAGCCAGGCAACGTCCCAAAGACGGCGGCGGGCACTCCACGGGGGACCAGGAAGGCGCCATGCCGACCTGTGTCCCCATCTAGAATAAAAATAACAAAAAGGAGTAGAATCAGAGAGTGTCAACCTCCTTCACCAGACACTAAGCAAAGACTGAGTTCCTCCTGGTGGAGTCTGGGGGTATAGCCCGAGGAGGAGGAGCTCTTTCATTTGCATAGTGTCCCTCCTACTAATACCTCTAAGCTATACCCATGGTCTGTGTCCCCCAATGGAAAAAAGCACGAGAAAAAACACCTTATTAACAGAAATGGCTGTAGCAAAATAAGCACGTGTGTGTCCTGCATTTTGTAATTTCCCATTTTAACATCTGGAGGTGGTGGTTTTACTGCAAAAAAACACCACAAAAAGTGGGGCAGAGTAACCCCACTAAAACACTAGATGTCACAGCACCTAAAAATACTATTCCCATCTCAGTTACCACTTGAAATGTTTTCGAGGGGAACCTGTGGTATTTTATTTGTAGACCGTGTCCACATGACGTCCTGTCTCTGGTCAGACTGTTAGGCCTTGGTCCTGGGTGACGGGGAAGGATTTTCCATGAGGCATTTGAGACCTGTTCCTAGAATCGGCTGCACAGCAAAAGGCAGTATCGGGGCCATGTTATCATTTGTATAGTAGCCTTTATTCAATATGATTTAGTGCCGATGGTTGTTGCATAGACTATAATATACATTAATATTTCTGTGCTTAATTAGCACCAAAACCATGCTCCTTATGGAAATCTAAGGCCTGTCTGCTTTAGTAAATACTCACTAAATAATAATAATAATGGACTGTATTTTCCTTTAACTTTGTTTCTGCTGTTCCTCAGTTATTCCTCATAGAAATGTATGAATAAACTGACAACTGGGTGTTACCAATCCCCTGTGTCGACCCAGTTGTCGATTTTGGCCTAACATTCTGAGAAGCGCAAAAGAGGAACAACACAATGCATAGTTATTAAGTATAGCATCTCCAGAATTACTGTGGGCAGTACAAGTGGTTACTAAACAAGCAGGTCACTCTAAGGGCTCATGCACACGACCATATGTAGTTTGCGGTCCGCACAAAAAACAGATCCGCAAAAAATATGGATGAAGTCCATGTGCATTCCGTATTTTGCGGAATGGAACAGCTGGCCCCTAACAGAACAGTACTATCCTTGTCCGTAATGCGGACAATAATAGGACATGTTCTATTTTTTTATTTATTTTTTTGCAGAACGGACATACAGAAACGGAATGCACACTGATTAACTTCTGTTTTTTTTTCGTGATCCCATTGAAATGAATGGTACGTTTGTGTGCATGAGCCCTAAAATGTATTTACAAGACACAGGGCCTGTGGCTAAGGTGATAAATGCTATTTGTGGAAAAACTCTTTTAGATCGGTTTCACACGATTAATACTCAAGCGCATTCCTGCAGCTTCACTTCTGCAATTCCGGGCCCGGCCCCAACCTGATGACTTTTAGTGAGCTTGAGGGCTCATACACACAAACGTATTTTCTTTCCGTGTCCGCTGCTTTTTTTTTTTTTTTTTTGTGGGCCGTATGCTGAACCATTCATTTCAATGGGTCCGCAAAATAACAGAACTTACTCCATGTGCATTCTGTTTCTGTATTTCCGCATGTCCCTTCTGCCAAAAAAATAGAACATGTTCTATTATTGTCCGCGTAACGGTCAAGGATAGGACTGTTCTGTTAGGGGCCAGCTGTTCCGTTCCACAAAATACGGAGTGCACACGGACGTCATCCCTATTTTTTTGCAAACCACAAAATACATACGGCCGTGTGCATGAGCCCTCAAGCTGAGATTTGCAGCTGTAATACCGATGCAGAAATGACTTTGCTTTATATTCGTAGCATTAATAAAAATAATAAAAAGCCTTTGCACGATATGTGTATTTCTAGCAGTCAGATGTGTTTCTATTCCAGAAAGAAGATGTCCTGATCACACTCTTACCGGCGGGTCATTGTCCAGGTTCAGTAATGTAATATTCACCATATTCCTTATTACTATGTCTGATCTGCATAGATCACATTTACGGAGATGAAAAACAGATAATGAAGGGGATAGAGATTCCTGACCATTTTACTCCAAGTTCCAACCTGCCTTGGATTGACCGCTACTTTAACTGCAGTAGTTTTCTTGTTTTTAGTGGGAAAAAAACTAATCAAATTTGAGATGGATAGGACATTGTTTGAATGGAATTTCAAAATTCCATGTATTACAGAACGACATGTAACCACTGCTGTCTATTAACACTATGACCAAATTACAGTGATCCCTCAAGATACAATGGCCTCAGGGTACAATATTTTCAACATACAGAGGTCTTTTCTGACCCATTGTAAGTTGAAACTGTTACGGTATGTGTAAGGACTTGTTTTATCTGTCTTGGTTATCTGCTTATGTTTCTTAAATCTTCATTTTCTCTCATCTTGGATGACATTTTGGGGCTTTGGAACCGATTACTAAAGTTACAATGGCTTCAACATACAATGGTCGTCCTGGAACCAATTAATATTGTCACTTGAGGGACCACTGTACTTTGTGACTATGCCCTGGAGAGAAATTTGACCATAAACCTATTATAGGATATGACTGAAATGCGTTGTCAGTGGTAGCACTCGGCTGATATGAGTACGACAAGCTGCTTACTGTATCTTGATGAGAATGCTTATTCTTACTTTGTCAGTTGAGTAGTAGCAGTAAAAACAGGAAGAGGCCCTTAGGAGAACATCATTTTAGCTCCTGGTTTCAGCAAGGGACATGTCTACATAGAGCCAGAATAACCTACTGAAGCTGCAGGTGTTGTAGCTAGTGACGCAGATAACCCCTAATGCCATGGAGAGCAGGCGTGTGTATAGTATATGTTCTAATAGCCTAGGCTCCACTGACGTATGTGAAAGAAATTACTGTACGTGACTGCTCAGCATCCATGCCTGCCAGATGGATGTGCACAATGTGCTCAGTTCTGTTATATCAGGCCTCTGGGATGCCATAACAGGCTAGAGTTTTCATGCACTGCTTTGACTTGTAGTTCAATAGCTGAATATCCACAGGTTGCAAAGGGGGGGGGGGGGCGGTATATTATATATAGTTCTATCTGCTATGATGATAATGATTTCATACAATGATCAGGTTACAGAGATATTAGACCCATGGAAACCAACATGTCTGTCGGGACATCTTCTTGTATTAGACACTAAAGGCAGGAGTAGTCGGAAGCTGAAACGTCTAAAATACGTAGGTTTTCACCTGCAGTTCTTCTGCATGTTCACGAGGGTTAACCACGTGCATCCAGCAGAATGGTGGGCACATCAAACACATCTTGTAAAGTAGATTAGGTCACTTTGACGTCGGAGCTGACACTTCCAGTAATGTTTGAGTAAATTCTAGGCAAAATCGAGATATCACGATATCACATGACCCCCTTTCATTGGAACAACTTGAGCTGAAAAATGGCAGCCCAAAAAGTTTTCACCACCAAATGATGCAGAATTCCTCCCAATTAAAATTTTGCCTTGCTCTGTTTATTGATTTCAAACCTTGATTATAAATGTTTTTTTTTTTTTTTTTGTCCAACTTTAGTTTATTTCCACACATTTGAGATTTGGTCAGGATTTGAGTGCAGATTTCACGCCTGAATCAAGACCCAATCTACAACCATTTCTATTATTTTATGCCCCATTGACCTTCGCCAGAAAAAAATAAAATTGCCCACAGCAGGTTCTTTATTGGCACATTTCTAACTGAAAAGCCGTGGATTCACTACTGAACTGTGTAACCTAATAAAAGCATCTAATACTACAAAGTAGAAAAAGATGAGAAACCCTGGAAAATCTCCATCCAAACCAGAATGTATAGAGACTAAACTGATCTGTATTCAGGTGACGGCAAGAAGGAAGCAGAGAGAAGGCCCATATTGACATGCATGTCCTGACCATTTAACTGTATTTTATGTTATTTTTTAAACAATAGACATATTTAGATTTTTACTATTTCCATTCAATGCCTAACCCGCTCGTTCTAGTGTACTGTGAATATGACTTGATTCTGACATGAGATGATCTTGTTTTTCTTTAGGTTTTTATTCCAAGGACAAAATGGCACTGTTCTCTATACCGGAGACTTCAGACTAGCGAAAGGAGAAGTCGCCCGTATGGAGCTTTTACATTCAGGAAGCAGGTGTGTAGCGTATATACAGTATGGTGACATACGCTTCCTTGTGTGGTACTGCACATCCGCCAGTGCAGAAATGGTTCACATAAACATGGGTTCCTAGATGAACCTCTACGGGTATTCAGTCTGGTTTTGGAGATATTATTGGGCGTCTACAGCCAATTGTCTTGTTTAAAATTCCGCTATTTTGCCTGTACTGTAGCGGAAAGTTGTAACATACCAGGAAACATTAGATCGCATTATATGTTGGTAATGGACATTGCATCTTGCTCATTGAAAATCCACGTGCCATTGTTTTTTCATGGGAATCTGCACTGCATCAGTCAGCTGTTGTACCAAGTACAGTGACCCGTACTGAAAGAGCAATAGGAAATGTAGCTACGGTGGCAACGTTCCTACAGATCATGCATGCTTTTATTCACAGAACCTTCACAGGGTGCTATTCTAAAATAAATGGGCACCTCATGCATCTCCCATCTATCTTCATGATCAGAACCCCAACCATAAAAGAATCTTTGGCTTGTGTTCTACAAAATGTCTTATATTCATTCTTTCTTTTTCCTCTCATAGAGTGAAAGACATTGAAAGCGTTTATTTAGACACCACATTCTGCGATCCAAAATATTTCCAGATTCCCAGTAGGGTAAGTCTTGCTGACATGCAACACTGAGTTGCTTCACAGCCCCTGCCCTCTGGTCTCCTGGTTGGATGCTATAAGGGAGAGGCTGGGAAGACGCTCAGTACAAAGAGCACTTCACAGTGAAACCTGTACTGGGCACCTAAAGGGGTTGCCCGAGTTCAGAGCTGAACCCGGACATATCCTCTTCATCACCCAGGCAGCCCCTCTAAGATGAGCATTGGAGAAATCGTGCACCGATGCTCTCCCTGACCTGCGCTGAACCGTGCAGGGAAAGGCTCTTTTCATTAGACCCGTTGATGTATCAGGTCTCTGCTAGGCGAAGGCCTTTGCCTAGCAATGTTTCCAGTGACGTCACCAGTGCAAATGGGCAGGCTTTAGCGCTGTCCTACCCTGTAAAATGGCTAGAACAGCACTAAAGCCTTTGCTCTGCACGATACAGCACAAGGCAAGGGAGAGCATCAGAGCATGAAACGTTCTGGGGCTCATCTCAGAGGGGCTGCCTGGGTAAACAAAGGAATATGTCCGGGTTCAACTCTGAACCCAGACAACCCATTTTAAGAGAGCAGGATTTGGCAGAATAAAACTTCATATTCTCACTACTCGTTATTAGAGAAGATCCACAAAAGATATATGTGGATGCTACACGCATTTTATCCGAACAGAAAAGTCGCTCATGTGAAAGAATAGCCCTTACTGTTTTCCAGCAATCTGCTAGTGAGTCATAGGAAACATTTTATTCTTTCTTCTAACACTGCGCATACGCTAGTTACCCATGCTGTGCCCAGTGTTACCTTTTAGATGGCATGGTCAATAGGGACTGTGGCATCTTTGGAGTTTGATAGAGTGGTGGGCTCTCTGTCAGGCTATCGGTGCTCTATTACACAATCATGGGTTGCTGATCGATTAACAAGGAGCCTAGCAAAGAGGTAAATGCCATTTTGTTTTCAAATTGCAGCTTGCAACTGGATATAGAGTTTTTCCTGTAGACTTCTCTATGATGTAATATAAAATAAAAATAACAAGTGTTTAAAATGCTGAAAAATAGTGTGTCAAGAAGCCCTTACACTGACAGGCAGGAAGTATTCCAAAGCATAATATATGCGATAAACCAATCCGTTTCCAGTACCCTAGTCTGACTAAAAAAGGAAAACGGGGATACAGTTAAATTACAAAATCTCCCCAATTAAATAATATCTGACAAAATAAAGTTTTGAAAATGGCAGAGCTGCAGAATATTTTTTCTATTACTACACCTTACAAAAAATCTAAAAAGATAATCATTATATATACTCATTAATACTCGGTGGTATCAATAAAAACTACAACTCGGACCACAAAAACAAATTACTGTATTTTTTTGCTTTATAAGACATGCCTGTTGATAAGATGCACCTATGTTTTAGAGGAAGAAAATAAAAAATATATATTTTGAACCAAAAGGTGTGCTAAGTTGCTCGGCCCTGAAGGCCCAAAACAGACCATTTTCCAAGGGGTTAATTTAATGCAATGGGGGGAATGTGTCATGAGGGCAATATTTGAAGTCAGTTTTGCTTATGTCTGTGTTTGAGTACTTTTTGCCGCATTTATGAAATGTCACATGTCTTGTCTAGAGAAGCTACTCCAGTTTTCCTTCTACTGGAGTTAGATTGTGACTCTTTTATAAAGTCACAATGATAAATCTGGAGTGAAACTCATTAACATAGATGACCACACCCACTTTCCAACCCACATTACAAAACTGGAGTGAGTGGTGTAAAAATACAAAAAGTCACAAAAGCCCTATTTTCCGACTTTATGAAGCCAAAATTCTGGAGTGAAGGTATGATAAATCAAGGCCTGTGTTTTTCCTTTTTTCTTTCCTTCAGGAAGAATGCTTGGCTGGGATTTTAGAGTTGGTGCGGAGCTGGATAACGCTGAGTCCTTACCACGTCATCTGGCTCAACTGTAAAGCAGCTTACGGTTATGAATATCTATTCACAAACCTGAGTGAGGAATTTGGAGCAAAGGTAAAGTGGCGCAGATTGGATAGTAAATCTCATACCAAAAGTGTAATTTTGGCTTCATTCAGGCTTTTTTTTTTTTTTTTATTCTGATTATTTGAAAGCAGAATCACAAGAAATATAACACAAAAGTCATGTATCCAGACAACATACATTGTACATGCTTTCCCCCCACGACCTTCAGGGAAAGCCAGGGAGCCAAACACAGTATCACATGGAACATGAGTACAGCACTTACAAATCTGACTGCATTTTTAGTTTTAACTAAACGAGTAGGTGAAAACAAAAGTAATAGAGAAAAGAAGAAAAAAGGGAAAGAAATGGGAGGGGATAGACAGGGGGGGGGGGGGGAGGCAGAACTATACTGCCAGGGGTCCCAAGGTATTACCCAGAGATGCTTTAAGATACCACGATGTACACTGAAATGGTTTGACCAATTCCCTAGTCTCTGTCGGACTAAGATGCACCTCAATAAAAGCACGCCATTTATTGAAGAATTTGGAAGCCGAACCTTCCTTGTGTCTAGATGCTTCAATCCTCTCAAACCCCAATAGAGTCCTCAGTTCAGAAACCACCGCTGGAATGTCTGGCATGGCATCCGTGAGCCATCTCTGGAGCAGTACTCTTTTAGCTACCAATAAGACAGAGTGTACTATAATCGGTATCTTAGTCGGTGTCTCTGGACGTATATAATGGAAAATCAGGGTCTGGGATTCTGCAGGCAATTCCACCGACCAGGTAGTCTTGACATACGCAATCACCACAGCCCAAAACTTTACAACCTCAGGACAGGTCCACATGCCATGCCAGAAATCCGTGGCCGCCAATTTGCAATTTGGACAATGCGTGATGCGGTCCGGAAACTGAGGCGTGACTGGGAAGTTAAAACCATAGATCGCTCGATGCATCATTCTAAAAAAAGTTTCACGCCAGGTCTCACTGATCACACACTGACGTACCTTACTCCAACCTTCCAGGATTTTCACCCCAATCTCATCATCCAAGGTGACAAGCTCCCATTTCCTAAAAAGTGTAGACGCTTTGGCTTTCGTGAAATTGCCCGAGAGGGCCCTATACAACCTAGAGAGAGAAACTGTTTGGGGGGAGAAACTAAGAATCTCGTCAAAGGAATTTGAGGCCGCCTCCTTTGATAGATCACGCAGTCTACATGAGCAAAAACCCAAAATCTGCATTATTTGCAGAAAATGGGAGTCCGGTAGGGTGAATCTCTCCTTCAATTCCTTTGGAGTCAGCCAGCGCTTTTCCCCCGGGTGCATCAGATGCTCCACCTTGGTCAAACCTCTAGATACCCACAGCTCCGGGGGTCTCAAACTAGTACCTGGCGGAGACTCTGGATGACCCCACAACGGTAACCATTTTGAGATTGCATGAGGCAAACCCATTGCCTTCCTAATCGCCTTCCAGGCTGCCATCGTATCTCTCAATAAAAGCGAGGATTTAATATCCCCAGGCAACGCGGCCATGTTAGAGTGAAGACACGAAACCAAGTTCCAAGGAGCTACTAAGTTTTGTTCTAATTCCCTATTGGAGAAAAGATCGGTATCATGTACCCAGTCGGATATGTGGCGCATAAGACATGCTAAATTGTAACCCCGTACATTTGGGAATTTCACCCCTCCTTCTGGTTTCCATAGCATAAGCTTCGAGAGAGAGATACGAGGGCGCCTGCCCGACCACAAAAACGTGGTAAACGCTTTGTTTAGGGCAGTGACGTCAGAGTGTTTCAGTAGGATCGGAAGCGTTTGGAGGGGGTAGAGCAACTTAGAGAAACTCATCATTTTAATAAGCTGACATCTTCCTAGCAGAGATAAGGGCAGGGAATGCCACTTCTGTAGTTCTGATAGTATTTTCGCAATAAGGGGAGGGTAATTTAGCGAGTATAGTGACCCTGGGAGCTTCCCTATTTTGATCCCTAAGTAAGTGACATACTTTTTAACCACAGAGAGAGAGAAACCCACGTCCTGCCAAATCTGCGGAGGGTTAGTGGCATGTAACTCCAGAATCTCGCTTTTGGTCGAGTTTATTTTATAGCCCGAGAAAGACCCAAAAAAACTCAGGAACTCCATTAAGGGGCCTAGGTGTCGCTGAGGAGCGTCCATGAAAATCAGAAGATCGTCAGCATACAGGGCTAATTTGACCTCCTTCTTACCAATCGTGATACCAGAGTATAAGTCAGAGTCCTCTAAAAATCTAGCCAGTGGTTCTATGGCTAGGTCAAAGAGGAGGGGGGAAAGCGGACAACCCTGTCTAGTCCCTCTCTGAAGAGGAAAGATCTGAGACAGGAAACCACCCGTATGGATGCGCGCCGCTGGGCTGGAATAAAGACCCTTCAGAAAAGTGCGAATATCCCCGAAAATCCTGAATTTATCGAGCACCACCCCCAGCCAGTCCCACCGCAAGGAGTCAAAGGCTTTTTCCGCATCCAAAGCCAACAAAATAGGGGCCGAGGCTGGCTGAGGGCGGCGCCGCACCCAATCCAAAGTCGCCAATACCTTCCTGATATTGGCCACCCCCGACCTCCCTTTAATGAAACCTACCTGGGAGGGACCTATCAGGGCAGGCATTAGTAAGCTCAGCCTGTCGGCCAAAATTTTCGTCAAGATCTTTAAATCCTGGTTAATAAGTGAGATTGGGCGGTACGAGCCTGGATCTAGTGGGTCCTTGTTAGGTTTAAGTATCAATTTGATGTGGGCAACATTTACATGGGCAGGAAAGCTACCTGTGTGTAGTAAGTGATTGAAATATTCCGTTAACGTGGGGGCAAGATTGTCTTGAAGCACTTTATAGAATTCCCCTGAGAATCCATCAGGGCCTGGCGCCTTTCCATTATGCAAGGAGCGTATTATGCGGAGTACTTCCTCATCAGTTATTTCCGCATTTAGAGAACCCAAGTGTTCCTCAGTCAGGGACGGCAGTTTGACCCCAGATAGAAAGCGCGCACCCTTCTCCGGGTCCTCTGGAGTGTCCTTGTAGAGACGCTCATAGTATGACCCCAGCAAATCATTTATCAATTTAGGATTGGTTTGGACCACTCCCCCCTCCCCCCTCAGAGCTGTTATGACCGTAGGAGCTCTCCTACCCCGAGCTAGGTTAGCCAGCATTTTGCCTGACTTATTGCCAAATCTGAACAGATCCGTCTGGAATTCTGACCTATACATTTCCTCCCTTTTGTCCACCCATACCTCGAAGGTGTTCCTAGCTGCTATCCAAGCCTCCTTGTGCTGAGCGGTAGCCACCCTGAGGAATTGAGTATACGCCTGCCTAAGGGCCGCGCTAGCCTCTTGATATTGTTTTGCCACCACCTTGCGCAAATTACTAACATAACTGAGAATTCGACCTCTCAGGACCGCTTTAGCAGTCTCCCAATGGTTCGAAACATCTGATGCACCCCGAGGATTGTCACCCTGAAACTCCCACCACCAACCTTGTAGCGTATCTTTAAAGTTGTCATCTTTGGCCAGAAAAGAAGGAAAGCGCCACAGAAAATCAGTTCCTCTAGGGTAAGAATCCTGCATAGAAATGGAGACAGGTGAGTGATCAGAAATAAGCAGGTCATGAATTTTGGCAGATACCACCCTAGATGACATATGCAAGGGAAGGAAGAGGTAGTCAATACGCGACCATGCATTGTGGGCATGCGAAAAATGTGTGTATTCCCTGTCATCAGGATGCAGAGAGCGCCAAGTATCATACAACCCTGTAGAGGTTAGAAGGGGAGGTATAACCTTGTCAGAGAGCCTTTGCACTCCACCCGGCCCCCCATCCCTCTTCCGGTCTTCCACAACAGATGCGACTGAATTAAAATCACCACCCACAATTTTATTGTGAGTTCCATCTACCAGCAATCTGTTTTCCAGAAGAGCGTAAAAGGGGGCGTTATTGTCATTTGGGGCATAAACATTATGAATACTATAAGATATCCCTCCAATCTCAACTAAAAGCCTATGCCACCTGCCCTCACTATCATGAGATTCTGAAAGCATTTTCCCTGAGAAATTTCTATGCAATAATGTGAGTACTCCAGCTTTGCGTTCTCTGGCCGAGGATCCATATACCGAACCTACCCAGAACTTTTTCATACGAAAAAAATCTTTGTCCTCCAGGTGCGTCTCTTGCAGGAGAACCACGTCAGGCCGAAGACGCTTCAGGTGGCGCAAAATTTTGGACCGTTTCTGTGGGGAGCGTAACCCCTTGACATTCCAGGAGATGATTTTCATTTCAGCTCTGGTGTGCCCGGATCCCCGGACAGAGAAAGCCAAGGGAGAAGGGAAGAGGGAAGGAGAGAGGAGGGAGGGAGAGAGGAAAAACAAAAAGCAAAACCAATAGAAATACAACAATAACCCTGCCTAGGTGTGTGGCAGCAAATAATATCCTGCTAAGCAGGTTACAACTAGATGGTATCAGTCGTCACTTAATCTAGTTATAGACTTTCCTTTTTTCCACCATGGCAGAGCCCCTGCATACCTAGCCTAAACAATGGCAAACTGTACGACTGACCAAAAGAAGGCCCCAACATGACGCATGGAGCAGAAAACACATATCCATGAGCTAGGAAAAATGAGCAGCATTAACAGATACCACCCCTCAGGAATAAGTCCCGAACAAAAAGCAACTTGAGGAGTATCAGCGCCCCCTTCTGGAGGGCCTATCCAGGTCAGATTGCGAGCGGTCATTCCCTCGGCGAACAGCTGGTCCCAATGAGTCCTTCAGATTAGGCCGCTGAGGAGATAAGGGGACATCTCGCAGCTCGGAATCCACAATTGCATCCAAGGCCTCCTCTGCTTCAGAAGGGGATCTAAAGGTAATAGTTTCGCCGCGCGCTCTGTGGATCTTTAGAACCGCAGGGAAAAGAAGTTGAAACCTGATGTCCCTTTGGTAAAGTGCAGTACAGACTGGGCTGAAGGCCTTGCGCTTCTTCGCCACCTCAGCCGAAAAGTCCTCAAATAATAAGATTCTGTGACCTCTGATAGTTATCTGGTGCCTTCTCCTGCGAAAACTGCGAAGTAGGGCCACCTTGTCATTGAAGTCCAGCAATTTAAAAATTACTTGACGAGGCCGTCCATCCCCCCCCTCGTGGAGATTCCTTATTAGAGAGCTTAGTAGCGCCCCTATCCGGGCCAATCCTGTGGGCCCGCTCTACCCGACAGAAAAACTTTAAGCCCAGGGCCTCCGGCAAGTCCTTTTCACATATATTCAAAAGGTCTGGTTGCGTTACGGACTCAGGCAGCCCCACCAACCTCAGATTGTTGCGGCGGGACCTATTTTCCAGGTCATCCACTTTAAATCTCAAATAATCCAGGGACTGCTGTTGGGCTTTTAACATGGATTCAGCGTCCCCTGCTTGCTGCTGTAAAGAACGCAGCTCTTTCTCCAGGGCCCCCACTTGCACGCTGGTTTGATTGACCTCCTCCCTCAAGGAGTTAAAAGAGGCCATTATTGTCGTTTCCAGCGTTTTCTGGATATCCGGCATGATCCGCATTGCCACTTCAATGGCTAGCTTGTTTATAGTCTAAAGGGACCGAGCCACCCAGGGGGGACCCCTCACCCTGAGAACTCTGGGAGCCCTCCTCCCGAAAAATCAGTGGCTGAGAGTCCGCCATTTTTGCCGCGCTCTGTGAGGCTGCCATCTGCGCACCTGTAAACTTCTGCCCGCTCCGGAGAAGATATCTGTCCATCAGTTCCTCGGTCCACGCAAGCGGTGCCAGTCGGACGTCTCCTAGGGCCGAAGATCAGTGCCCTGCGCTGCAAAATGAAAGCGGTGGTCGGCGGTAAGCAGGAGCTCCGTGCACTGCGTCCTCACATGGCGGCGCCGGAACCGGAAGTCCCATCTTCATTCAGGCTTTCATACATCAGTAAACTTTAGTTTTTTTTCTTCATTGTGTGGTAGGGTGACTGTTTTATCCTTTACAGAGAAGTCCGGTATAGTCTGTGAATCATGCCTGTGCACATCAGACATATCTCAAGAGTATTGCTTGTGATCAGGCTCTTAGATCACCTCTATATGCAAATCTTGATTGTGATCTACTCTAAGACCAGATCTAACGAGCGCTTCTGTGTAAGGCTTACCGGTATATTGGACGTACAGATGAAGCAGGTGATTGTCGGGAAGGAAGCGTTCCTTCCCAACGATTGCCTGCTTGTCAGCAGAGGAGATTGCTGCTATTACATGGAGTGATCTCCTCGCTAATGCCATTGCTCGACCCCATACTGAATCGCTGTTTGCCGGCAGCAGAACGTGATCACACAGCGTGATCTGCTGTCAGCAAATTAGGATTTGTATACCTACTGAAAGATTCCAATTACCTGAGGACCCTTATTGTCCATCGGGTAATCGGCGGCAGTATTACACTGCCAGATCATCGCTAACAGGAGTTCATACAAATGTGCAATATAAGCTTAACGTCACGTATCAGGAAGGACTGCACTTACACCTGAGAGTCCGTCTCGTAAGGTATCGGTATGAAATGGATATTGTCTGTGACACGCTTAAATATAATTGAGAATCATCAGATCATATTAACTCTTTGTTTACAGGTCCATGTGAATAAACTAGATATGTTCAGGAATATGCCGGATATTCTGTGCCATGTGACAACTGATAGGCGGACGCAGATACATGCATGTCGTCATCCAGTGGTAAATACATTGCCATCTCTCCTCTTATCATTTACTTCTTATTATAGATACTCCTTCAAAGATTGACTTTTATTTCCTATTGATTACTTGTAGCAAATACATAAACATAAATTTTTGCGTTAAACTGCGCTTTGTCAAGCCTCCCGTGACGACGAGGTGTACTTATACATCACTCCCACGTCATTGTCAAACAGGTGAAATGATCACTTCAATCTACATACTGATGTCCTTATAAAAAAACATAGATAAACATAACATAATCTAAAACCATTTCATACAAAAACAGCTGTCCTCTTTGTACTTTAATCCCAGAGGACCCATGGCCTCAGTTTTGATAATCCATGCGGCCTCCCTCTGTAATAGAACGCGCTTCCTATCTCCTCCTCGTTGTGGCACATGTCGGCCGGTGGCAGTGTAGACCTGTTTCACAAGCAGGTACTCAAAGAAATGAAGGCCTTGATTTTACCCGACTGGTGAATCCAATTTAAAGGAAGGTGAAAATTAAAGCTCTGGGTTGGCTTGCGAAACATGAGGATATAATTGTCAAACTGGTCGACAAGGGTGGAAATATAGTGGTTATGTATAAAACCAGTTACATAAAAGAAGCTGAACGACAACTGAGTGATAGGAACACATACTCACTTCTTCAATCTAACCCCACATTACATTATCAACAACAACTGAGAGCGTTCTTAAGAAAATATGTCGATATGGGAGTGTTGTCAAAACGAACAGCGGAGAGACTGTACCCCTAGTTCCCTACTAAACCAGTCTGGTACTGTGTACCCAAAATCCACAAGTCACTGATGGACCCACCTGGGCGTCCTATTGTAGCTGGGATCGGATCTGTTACCGAGCCCCTTTCCCAATACCTGGATTGGATGTTACATCCATTGCTAAAAGGGATTCCCTCCTATTTGGAGGACACCAGTGATTTTTTTGGGAAACCCTCAAAGATAGAGTGGCAAGATGATGATTATTTTTTTTTGGGGGCATCAATAGATGTGGAGAGCCTATATACTAGAATCCCCCAGGAACTGGGAGTACAGTCAATCCGAGATATAGTGGAGAAAACAGGCAGGAGTGCCCCATATATTGACTTTGTCACCCAGGCGTTATTATATGTACTAACACACAATGACTTTATATTCAACCAACAGCGATGGGGACTCCAGTCTCCTGTACCTTTTTGCCAATTTATTTCTTGCATCCTTTGACGAGAAATATATTTACGACGAGGAATCCTTTTGTGCAGTATATTAGATTGTTCTTGAGATATATCGATGACGTGTTCACCGTTTGGACGGGTGACATAGTGTTGTTTAATGCATTCGTGGAATATCTGAATAATACAAATGATATGAATATATGAATATGCGATTCACTAGCAGAATAGAAAATGAAGAACTTGAGTTCCTGGATGTTAAGGTAACGGTCAGAGATGGGAGTTTGGATACTACAGTACATAGAAAACCTACTTCCACAAATGTATTGTTACATTCTGAAAGTTTTCACCCGCCCCATGTCAAGATAGCAGTCCCCTACAGTCAATTTATACGCTTGATGAGAATAGTGAGGTACCAAATAGAGTTTGATGAACAATGTAAAGAGCTGAAGAGACGTTTCCTCCAGAATATATCATAGACAGAGCTTATGTGAAGGCACGTAAACAGAAGCAAAACAATGTATTAACACTAAAGAAAAGGGAAAAACAAAGAAGCAGTGAAAACGCTAGGACAGTGTTCATCACGGAGTGTGATCCTCAATAATTGGCATATGCTGGAACGAGATGATAACTTGAAAGATAGGATTGGCCTGTGTCCTATTAGTTTCAGAAATAGTGGACCCATAGGGGATGTTATCACCAGGAGTAACTTACCAAGGACTGACTTAAATTGGTTAGGGAAATGTACACCAAAAGGGAACTTCACATGTGGACACCGTTCTACGTGATTATATGTATAGACGGAAGTATCTGCAAATTGGAGGAGTGGGACATATAGTGAAACACTTCATATACTGCAAGACGCAGTTTGTAGTATACGTGATTTTCTGCCCATGTGGGAGGTTTTATGTGGGCAAGACCTTCAGACCTCTATGTGTGCAATTTAGGGAACATAGGAAAATCAATAGAAAGCAGAATTGGAGCTACTTGACTTATCGAACATGGAGGCAGAGATGATGTGTTGAAGTGTGCAGGGGTAGAGGTAGTCCATATGCCAGAACGAGGAGGAGATGGGAAGCGCATTCCATTACAGAGGGAGCCGCATGGATTATCAAAACTGATGCCATGGGTCCTCTGGGATTAAATGACTTCAGTGAGTAGTGATCATTTCACCTGTTCGACGATTATGTGGGAGTGATGTACAAGTACACCCCCCACCACGTCACGGGAGGCTTGACAAAGCGCAGTTCAGCGCGACACGGCTGTTGCCTGATTTTATCTGTGCGGTAATTTTACTTATAATAAAGCTGCAAAAAAATAAAAATTGACGGCGAGTGCCGCTATTTTTTCTTCTTTCAATTATTTGCTTATACATCTGCTCGGCAGAGCACCACCGAACGGTCGCATAATAACAGTGCAGGTGTGAATCCTGTTGGACATTGACCACACTAGGCAGTGCCGACTGCGGTTTTCTTTATACGGACAATAAATAATGAAAATGTCCACCAGTATAAAGCAGCCTCGAGATCAGTAAAATGAAAGTTAAATGAAGATGACATGACTGCATGATTGTGCTATTACTATGGCTGACCCGGGCTCTCCTCCTTATAACACTGCTGTGTCTGCCATTATTCAGTAACTAAAATGTGAATAACACAATTTTCTCTTGTTACTTAACATTTGTTTAATATGTTCCCCCATTTAATCTAATAAGACAATTCCTCTTTAATTGAAAGAATGAAGAGTTTCTGCGAGGAAACAGACTTCCGTGTGGAATGTATTCATGTGATGGGTTCCCTTTGCGTATAATCAGTATTAAACCTTCGACCATGTGGTTTGGTGAGAGGACCAGGAAAACCAATGTCATTGTGAGGTATGTCCAATCATGCCATTTATTGTCATATTATTTACTTGGGAGTCCATCTACAATACTGTAACAAAATGGCTAAAAACCCCAATAGTAGATACAACGTTAGAGCTTTGCTTATAAGAGTTTGCAGTTGTAACACAGGTAGACCACAGGGTTGGTATCAGTATACCTTGTGCCATATTAAAATGTAAAAGGAAGGAAACTGCATAATGTTCAGATCATTGCTGTTTGTATAATGTCTTATTAACACTGCAGTTATAAATGCAATTTGGACCTTAGCGAAAATCCCCTTGTTATAATAGTTTTGTGGGAGAAGATTCAGTATAATTTGTATTTTTTTCAGCCTTCCCTCTATGACTGTGTATACAGATAGCTGTCAGTCACTGATGGGACCGCCTGCTGGACTTTGAAGCCCAGAATGAGCAGAAATTTGAATGTATATATTGCATGTTATACTGAATCTTTCTCCATAAATATATATATCTGTCTGCTCAGCTCCTCCTGCTCTATAACTTGCTGCCTTCAGCTCAGACACCATGGTCAATGTAACAGGTTCCTTTAAAGAGATTCTGTCATGACATTTGAGGCCTATAACCTAAACATATGGCCAGGTCCCTACTAATACCCTGAATCCGAAACTGACCTTATTAAATGCGCCTGTGGCTCTATTATCATATAAAACAGGTTTATATAACCTGTCACTCACATACCAAATGTGTCCAAGGGGACGTCTCATCATGCAGGGTGCCTGGCTGCAGCCATCTCCGTCTGGTGCCCAGCGCTGCCTTCCGACTAGAAATCGCCGCCCTCCCTTTAAATAGAGCCGTCTACCTCACATCATTGCAGCCTCCCTCACCTCAGCGCCGAATCCGAAATCGTCCGCTCTCCTCAGCCAGATCCTGAGCGTGCGCACTAGGTATAACCTGATGCGCCAGTGCGGCCTCATTGAGCGAAGTGCACAAGCGCCGGCCGGTGCACTTCGCTCAAACCTGCCTTGACCGCCCTATTGCACTTGCAGCCATCCTCTCACAGCCGCACAGGATCTGGCTGAGGGAGCGGACGATTTCGGAGCCGTGCTGAGGTGAGGGAGGCGGCGCTGATGTGAGGAAGGCGGCTCTATAGAAAGGGAGGGCGGCGATTTCTAGTGGGAAGGCGGCGCTGGGCACCAGACGGAGATGACTGCAGCCGGGCACCCTGCATGATGAGACGTCCCCTTGGACGCATTAGGTAGGTGAATGACAGGTTATAAAAAAAACAGTTTTATATGCCAATAGAGCCACAGGCACATTTAATAAGGTCAGTTTTGGATTCAGGTTATTAGTAGGGACCTGGCCATATGTTTAGGTTATAGGCCTCAAATCTCATGACAGAATCCCTTTAAAGATACTTGCAAGTTGTGCGCTGGTTGCACCTGTCAAGTTATTTGTTGCATCACACTGTTCGTTCGTAAAAGATTGTAAATGACCTGCCTTAGGCTTCATGCACACGGCCGTGTTCCGTGGCCGAGAGCGGTCCATGGTAGCACGGCCTGGATTCCTGTTGAGAGCAGGAGCGCAGGGCGTCATTGGTTGCTATGATGCCGCTGCTGCACTACAGTAATACACTCGTATAGTGTATTACTGTAGTGCAGCGGTGGCATGAAGCGCATGGCGTCATAGCAACCAATGACTCCCTGCGCTCCTGCTCTCAACAGGAATCCAGACCGTGTTACCACGGACCGCTCTCGAACACGGCCGTGTGCATGAGGCCTTAGTGTCATTATTGCTATCCATCTGTAACTTTACACGTGCATAAAACTCATGACCTTCACCAATTTCTGGGCAGAAGGATTGGTAATAACGCCACAATACACCCCTGGACCTTTGTTCCCAGACTGACCTAATTCCCGGTGATGGAGTCATCCCTACTGTGCATTATACATTCACTGGCTCAGGTGGTTATTCTTGACGATATCCACCCCATGCGAATGTACTTAAAGGAGTGAGGGTGGAGTTGCTACGTTTGTGCTAATATGCAAAATGTTTGATATTTGAATTTTCTTTATACCATGTTTGTGTTGTGTATTTTTCTATCCACCTGTAATGGATCAGTGATTGTGGGCCCACTGTGCAAACTAACATTATCTGGCCCTTCACTGGTATTTACCCTTTGACCCCTGTACTTCGCTGCAGGGGAGCAACCAGACTGCTACCTCTTGGAATAATGCCAGTATAGTTGACCGCACCAAAACTGCAGGACCAGTCTAAACAGTCACTTAAGTTTGAATGCAAGTTTTAGAGATCCAGGCAGAACACTTGTAGTGTACATGAAGGTAGACGGGACGCACTTGTAGAGGACGAGGCAGGCCAGCATAGTGAGTAGTGCAGCGGGCACACACCTCCAATGTAACTGCACCGTGTTGGTGTACAATGATTTAAATAACAAATTCTGTTTGAGGAATGTCAGAGTTGGTAGGTAGTTTTCCTGGGATACAGTTGGCAGATTTTCAGAATCAAATGTCAAAATTTGTATGCATGACTACCATCGCTATGTGTTGTGTGTGTGTTTTTTTATTTTTTTTTCCCTGTTTTTTCTTTCTTTTATGAAAACCAATATTGCGTAACAAAAATCTGTGCCAGTCATATATTCCTGCACAAAATAAAAACATCAAAAACCACAAACTATCTGAATCATTTAAAGGGGTTTTCCGAGACTTTTTGATTGGTCGCCAATCCTCTTTGGATAGTTCATCAGTATCTGACACCTGGGACAACCACCAATCAGCTTTTTGAAAAGGTACCTGGTGATCCTGAAAACTCAGCGCCATACATTGTACAATGCCTGTTCTTGGTGTTGCAGCTCAGCCCCATTCACCTGAATGGGCTTAAGCTGCGCCTAGGCCATGTGACAGTTGAACGTGACGTCGCTGACCTAGGGAAAGTTGAAAGAGTCTTTCTCAAATAGCTGATTGGCAGGGTCCCAGGTGCAGTTTTTTTTTTTCATCACCACGTTCTAAGAGTTCTAAGATTTTATTTTAATTTTTTTTCCGTCGATGCAGCCATATGAGGGATTGTTTTTTGTTTGCGGCGCTGAAAACAAGGTCACAAATCCCAGCGCTGTACAGCTGTGCCCGCCCGATCTGCTGCAGGGGTCCGGCAGTCACTGATAGCCGGACACCTGTTGTATGAGCCAGCTTCGGTGAAAACACTGATGCCGGCGCATTAACCCTTGCACTGTCTGGTAAGCGCTGACTGCAGCACGTGCGGTATCCTGCTGGGTGCGGGGTGTCCATCGGGTCCCTGCTGTGACAGGGACCCGATGGCTTGGAGGGCAGCCCGATGCCTTCCTTAGACATCGTGGCTGCCATCCGTGTCAGCCTGTGAGATCCAGCCCCGTGGATCTAACAGGAAGTAGGCTGAAGTGTATTACAGTGTGTAATACACTTACAGCCAATGCATTACAATACAGAAGTATTGTGATGCATTGTAAAGGGGATCAGACCCCCAAAAGTTGAAGTCCCAGAGTGGGACAAAAAATAAATTTAAAAAAGAAGTAATAAAAATGTTTTACCAAAAAAATTAAATGTTTCAAGTAAATTAAAAGTGTCCTTTTCCCAAAATAAAGTTAATTTAAAAAAAAAATAATAGGGAAAAAGACCAAAGTAGACATATTGAGTATCGCCGCGTCCGGCTCTTTAAAAATATCACCTGATCAACCCCGCCAGGTAAATGCCATTAAAAAAAAATAAACGTGCCAAAACAGCCATGTTCTGGTCACCTTGCCCCACAAAAAGTGTAACACCAAGCGTATGTAGCCCAAAGTGGTACCAATCAAACTGTCATCTCATCCCACAAAAGATGAGACCCTACCCAAGACCATCGCCCAAAAAATGAAAAAAAGTATGGCTCTCAGCAAATGGCAACACAAAAACAAGATTTTATTCTGTTCAAAAAGGCTTTCACTGTGTAAAAATTACCAAAGAAAAGTTTAAAAACTATGCCAAAACAGCCATTTTTTTCACCTTTCCTCATAAAAAGTGTTATACCAAGCAATCAAAAAGTCTTATGTACCCCAAAATGGTACTAATGAAAAACGCCACCTCTTGCTGGGATAAGTAAAAGCGTTCCAAAATTGTTACCACATAAAGTGACGCATGTCAGATTTGCAAAAATCTGCCTGGGATTTAAGGTGAAAAGTGGTTCGGTACTGAAGGGGTTAATGGCACCATAAGTGTTTACATAACAAAATTGAGTTTCTACTTGTAAATTTAGCATTATTCACTTTGTGTCATGATTAACATAATTTCACTCTGAGTACGATTACAATAATACCAAATACATAGCGTTTTACTACTATTACTGCACTGCATCACCATTTTTTCAAGACCCAGAACTTTTTCTATTTTTCATTCTACAGAGATGTGTAGTTTTCATTGGTACCATTACTGGGGTACATAACACTTTTCGTGAATATGCAAAAAACAGCAATTCTAACATTACTTTTTGAGTTTTACATTTTTTTTCATGGCGCTCACTGTGTGGGATATATTACGGAATTATTGTATGCTGCAGATCATTATGGATGTGGCAAATATGTGGATGGATAATTTTTTTTATTTTTCAATTAAAAAGCATTTTTTTCAGTAGAAAAGGTGTATATATTTTTTTTATTTAAAGTTGTTTTTTTTTTATTTATTTTTTTTAATACATTTTTTTTATTTATTTATTATTTAAGCACCATTCATTCCATGGCATTGGACATATATAATTTTAAAACAATGGCAATAAGCATTAACAAGACAATTTACAAAGGGAAACAGAAGGAGAGAGGACCCTGCAGGGGCTTACAATCTAACATTTATTAGTTCCACAAGGGGACTTTAATTGCTCACACAGTGCAAAGTACTACATAAGCAGTACTACATACTGTCAGGCATGTACTGTAGGCAGACCTGGGGGCCTTCATTTGGCCCCTGGCTGCAGTGTACAGACATAGGCACCCCCACAATCTTATTCTTGGGGTGCTGATGCCTAATAGAGGGAGGCCCTTGTTCTAAACAACTTGGATGATGAGTTTGCTATTGACTGTAGTATCTAAGGGGTTAAATGGCCCAAATCGGCACATCTGCCAATCTGGGCCATTAAAGCAGGAGCCCGGCCTTCATGAGAGACAGTTTCCTGCTCTCTGCTGCATGGAAGACCCGCTTTTTGTAGACAGCCATAAAAAGTTAGTGGCGTAGAATAAAACTCCGTAATGACCACTGTAGAAACGTTTATCGTTGGACGTTAAAGAGGTTCTCTCCCTTCAGTAAATGGCATTAATTATGTAGAGGAAGTTAATACAAGCCACTTACTGATGTGATTATCCATATTGTCTCCTTTGCTGGCTGGATTCCTTTTTCCATCACATTATACACGGCTCATTTCCATGGTTACAGACCACCCTGCAAATCCATCAGTGGTGGTCGTGCTTGCACAATATAGGCAAAAGTGTCAACCTCTCTGGTGGCCGGGACCATGGGAGCACATAGGCTAGTGCTTTTTCCTATAGTGTGCAAGCATGGCCACCACTGATGGATTGCAGGGTGGTATGTAACCATGGAAACGAGCAGTGTATAATGTGATAGAAAAATGAATCTAGCTAGCAAAGGAAGCAATTTGGGCATTTACAATACATTAGTAAGTGGCTTGTATTCACGTTCTCTACATGATAAATGCCACTTGCTGAAATGAGACAACCCCTTTAAGGGGTTAATACATGTTTTTTTAATTTGGTCACCAGAATAAGAATTCCCAACAAGATGGTCCAAAATCTAACAAAAAGAGGCATGATTGAGGGAAGTATCTCAAAAGAGTGGTTACCCGGTCTTGGTGTGGGCATATAGTGGTTCACAGTCTTTGATTCTGTGTGATAAACGTCCAGATTCCTTTGTTTTCAATCTGAAAATCAGGCGTATTCTCTCATATTTTTTTTTTATTATTTTTTTTTTTTTTTTTTTTTTTTTTTTTTTTTTTTTATTCCAGGGCAGGAGAGAGCTCATATCGGGCCTGCTTTTCTTTCCATTCGTCATTTAGCGAGGTATGTTGATAAAGGTTATCCTTAAATATACAGTACAAAAATATTTCATTCCTTTTTCTGTCAAGTTTTATTCACCTGTTTCTGTACCATCCCTCATTAATTAATGGCCACTATTAGGGCTCTGCCCCATTAAGTCTTTTTTTTTTTTTTTTTTTGTCATGGTTTCAATTTAGTTAAAGGCTCATGCACACAACCGCTGGCTGTTTGCAAATTGCGGATCCGCAAAACATGGATACCGGCCGTGTGCATTCTGCATTTTGCAGAACTAAATGGCTGGCCCCTAATAGAACAGTCCTATCCTTTTCTGTAAAACGGACAAGAATAGGACATGTTCTATATATTATTATTATTATTATTATTATTATTATTATTATTATTATTATTATTATTATTATTATTATTATTATTATTATTATTAATAATATATATATATATATTAATATAATATTTTTTATTTTTATTTTTTATTTACTTTTTTTTTTTTGGGTGGATCTGCAGAACGGACATATTGATGCGGACAGCATCCGGTGTGCTATCTTCATCATCTGCGGCCCCCTTGAAGTGAATGGGTCTGCATATCAAACCGGCAAAAAATGCAGGTCGGGTGCAGACCAAAAATACGTTACACTGAAGTCTTATTCATCCAAAGTAGAGACAGATAGAGAGAGAGATCTCTCTCTCTATCTCTATCTCTCTCTCTATCTCTCTCTCTCTATCTCTCTCTCTATCTCTCTATCTCTCTCTCTATCTCTCTCTCTCTATCTCTCTCTCTCTATCTCTCTCTCTCTATCTCTCTCTCTCTATCTCTCTCTCTATCTCTCTCTCTCTATCTCTCTCTCTCTATCTCTCTCTCTATCTCTCTCTCTCTCTCTCTCTCTCTCTCTCTCTCTATCTCTCTCTCTCTCTCCAAGATACGGTGAAAAAACGACCCTCTTTATTCCCCTGTGCGACGTTTCAACTGCTCATTGCAGTCTTTCTCATCTTTGAAAAATCTATAACAAATTGACCCGACAGCCTAAGGCCAGAGGATTTTTTGCACTCGGCTCCACCAGTTAAGTAGTGCTGCTGCTATTTTCTTTGTGTTTTATTTATATATATATATATATATATTATATTATATTTATTTATTTTAGTGGAGTTTATGTATTAATATTGCTCTTATCATTTTTGTAGTTGATTTAACATCGGTAAAGGGTGAGACAAATATTTGACAGTATAAAAATTGGTTAAATAACCTGGATTTTCTTTTCTTTTTCAGATTAAGGACTTTTTGAGTTACATCAAACCTAAGAAAGTCTATCCAAATGTGATTCCAATTGGGAAAACATTAGCACATGTCGAAGAAATGTGAGTATACATATGATTTTTTTTTTTTTTTTTTTTTTTTTTTTTTTTTTTGTCAGATGTATTAAAGCATCTTCTAAGGTATTGGCATGATGATAAGATATGTCATCACTTTCTGGTCAGTGTTGGGTCCATCCTCTGATCCTGAGACTGAAGGGGGCACTGCTGGTTTAATCTTGTGTTCCCTTCATTCTCAGAATCACAATACATAGTTTGTAAGAAAAAGGACATGCGTTCATCCATTTTGCCGTATCATCCTGCAAAGTTGATCCTGAGGAAGGTAAGAAACCCCATGGGGTAAATGCTAGTTTTCCTTATTTTAAGGGGAAAAACTCCAGTCTGGCAATAACTCCCTGGATCAACAACCCTTCTCCAGAATTCTAGTAACTATAACCTCTAATATTACTCCCCCAAAAGTAACTAGCAACTATAACCCCACTATTATTACACCCCCAAAAACATACAGGCCCCTCTGAGTTCACAATAACAAGCTCCTCTGGCAAAGGTTTCCATAGTCTCACTGCTCTTACAGCAAAGAATCCTGTGATAAAAAGACTGCCTATATTGTAACCTTTATTATATGTGATTTTATGAGTTCTAGCTCATATTATACAGGATATAAAAGGCTCGTTGGCTCTGCTTAGTCTGGGAGGCTGGGTGATGGTGGGCACAACTGCCTGTCAGATGCCAATACCAGGTGGTGAGTTAACTTGCCCTTTTGGCACGGTTTAATTAGGTAAGCTCTGATCCTCACACACGCAAATCGCTCAATCCCATGGAAAAGCATGAAGGCCTAGACCAGGGGTCAGCAACCTTCAGCACTCCAGGTGTGGTAAAACTACGACTTCCAGCATGCACACTTGCTTGGCTGTTCTCAGAACTCCCATAAAAGTGAGTGGAGCATGCTGGGAGTTGTAATTTCACAACTGCTGGAGTGTCGGAGGATGCTGATCCCTGGCCTAGACATGGAGTCTCTGCTCACAGCAGATAGTCTAGAGGCTGCAGGTCTACAGAGGAAATATATCATAGGTGTAAATCGTGAGCTTCGCAGGCCAAAACCACATACCTTATTGCATGTGGTCCCACGTAACAAGGATCTCTCTGTAAAGTTTACATATTTCTTATTTGGTATCAGTTTGATGAAACATGAATTATGGAAGCATCTCAGTTTGCGAAGGGTTGAAGACGTGTTATGTTCATATTTGTTATCTGCCACTTAGATGGGGAGTTGGGGGTAAGCATAAATAATGAAGTGCCTCCCCCAGGGCTGAACCAGGACGGAGCAGGCTGTCCCCCAGACCCACCCCATAAAAATATGTGATCGTGGATATTTTAGTTGACACATGTTGGGGACCCAGTCTGATTGGACTGTGTACACCTTTCTTCCCTGTCTCCAGGACAGCAAGGACTTTTACCATGCAACCCGCTAGGTCCATCTACAGAAGCAGCACTCCAGTGCAACAAGGATGTTTAATCACCCGATGTCAGGCTGCAGTCTTGTCCCACTGGGGTGCCGCTTCCTCTCGTTTGTTCATGGATTCATTGTAGAGTATACAGTTAGTGTTACTGTGTGAGCGCAATGGTTGGGGCACCTCTTGGCCCGGAATTCCACAGAAAGCCATAGGTGGTGGCAACGTGTATCTGGGGTGTGTGGACTGTGCTGGGTGTCATTTATGCTTAGTTTACAGCCTGAATCAAAGGTGAATGCAAGATTGAGTGAGTGGAGTAAATTAACCCCTTGCAGTCATCCTAATTACAGGCCAGGGCAGTGTGCACGTGACAAATCCCTTTCTACATTGAAAGAACTTATTTTCTGAACTAAATAACACAAATTTTGATCATCTTTCTGGGTAATCTTTCTGCAGTCCACCCATTCAATTAATTACTTTTGTAATGACCCTCTCAAGCTCTGCTATGTTTTTCTTATGCACAGGTTCCTGAAATTGTGCATAATGCTCTATGTGCAGTCTAATAATTTGTAAAGTGGCAGAATGATGTCTTCATGTGCATCTATGCCCCTTCTGATGCACCCTATTATTGACCTTGGCAGCAGCTGCCTGACAAGGGTTGCTACAGTTTAGTTTTACTGTCAACTAAAAGTCCTTTTCCATGTCAGTGTTACACAGCGTTTTACCATTTAGTATGTACAGATGACTTGCATTTCTCCTCCCCATGTGCATAACCTTACATTTGTCAGTGTTAAACCTCATCTGCTACTTATCTGCCCAAACTTCCAATCTATCCAGATCCATCTGTAGCAGTATACTGTCCTCTTCCGTGTCCCCCCCCCCCCCCCTTTATTTTATCTTTATTAAAGCAGTGGAATTATATCACATATATTAAACATCTGATTACTCAATAAAAAACCCTGCCAAATAATGACTGATTCAAGAACAAATCCCCATAGTTCCCCTGGTGGAGAGGGGTAAAAAAAATAAAAAAAATAAACTGCAACCGTACACTCTACCATAAAGACAATATTTTGGACCATTCTTCCCACTTATTTTGAGAGGTATATCTAATCTTTTCATATTCCTTCCCTTTGTTAACCAAGTTGACCCAGTTATTGATATCAGGGGCGGCTCTAGCCATCCAGCCACATGCTATGATCACTCTAGCCAACATACACACAATAGAAATGAGTTTAAGCTTGTAAGCTGGACCCTGGTCTTTCACAATATCCCCTATTATGGCCACTCGAACATTGAAAGGCATCTGTACCCCGATCCTTTTTTTTAACAATTCCATATACACCTTGCCAAAATACCTGAACATAACTGTAATGCCAGCAAAGATGCATAAAGTCGGTGAACTTGCGGTCCCCCCTGGGGCAACCTGAGTTAAGCCCCCCATGCATCCTTGCTATCCGTGCAGGAGATAAATATAGCCTGTGTACAAAATGAAATTGTATTGCAGTATAATTAGTTTAGTTTTTAAAATATTTTATTGTGAAAACACAAAAATGTCATCTTCATACATACTTAAGATATATTATAGTGTGCATACGCACACAGCAAATAGGAATCTGACAAATACATTGACACATTATAGCGATAATTTTATAGAACAATAGAAACAATGTAAACTACAGAGATGACTTCCTAGCCGTTGTATAGTAAACCATCTACATCCGAAACATCTTTCGTAGTATCTTAAACTAAGGTATTTCAGGTACTAAAAGCGATTCCGTGTCCCAGCATACTCTCCTCTTTTAAGCAAAGTTGTGAAAAAATTTCCAAACCCCCCCCATACCTTTTCAAACAAAGGGAAATATTACAGTATAATTAGTAGTCACTGAACAACTCCTTCTGAGAGTCCTATAATCCTGATATTACAACGTCTTGATCTATCCTCTAGGTCAGTAAGTTTTACTTTTAGGGCTCCCCTTTTCTCCTTTAAAAGCAACATTTGTCTCGTTTTATAGTATGGATCTCGGACCTCATATCTGAGGTAACGGCATACTAATTCTTGAAGTTTAGATCATGTCTAATAAGCGACATATCAGTTTTTACTGATCCCATTTGTGTTGTAAAATTCTCTAAAACCTCATTAGTTCTCTTGACATGTATAAGAATTTTGCCCAAAATGTGCCCATCTTCATTATTTCTGACGGATTAGTGGAGGTAACTAGTGATGCCCCCCAACTGACCCAATTCCACAGCTTCTGCTTCAGCAAGATGGTCATGATTATTTTCTTTAATGCTATCCCCCTGGATATTGTTAGAGGCAAGCCTTGTTTTGGCCACTGGGGATTTTAAGTATTTGTTAATCTTAGATAGGCCCCCTTCTGGTCTGCCCCCTGAGCGACATCTTGGGGAGGACAGTTCACCATATTTTCTACTATTTTTAGGGGCCATGCTCTATCAGCCAGCTTATAGATATAACTTGGAGAAGTTTGTAATATCCCAGGCTTTCCTGCTATTGAATCTTCAAAACTTCTATAAGCACCACTCCAAAGGTGCAAAACTACTCATGTCCAAAACACCCCAAACACGTGAGGTTGAGAACATAGGCTGAGTGAGGGTGACTTCAGAAATGACTTCAGAAACGGTGACTCTTTCTCCACTTTAGACTGGACACTCCAAGCCTTCAGCCGCCACTGCTACTTCTGAATTCCTCCTCTCTTCCTCTCCTAAGATTGTGCTCCCTTCTCCTCCCCCACTTACCTACCCAGCGACACAAACGGCACAATCAAAATCTGCTGGAATCACAGCGGGGGACAAGGAGGCAACATATTTCTTATTCTTGTAGTGGCGGGCGCTGGATTAAACCTTAACTGTCCGCCATGAGCCGCCCCCAATCGCGTCTTCTCACACTTGGGCCAGGGGACGCCACCAGTCTTTTTCAGAGGGAACCAGGGACAAACACCGCTGAACACAGCCGCAGTCCCGAACATCATACACTGCGTGCACTCGCAGGCGGGCGTGGTGGTAGGGAGCGTGGCACGTACCAATTACGTCATGCCACTACATTCAGCCGCCCGTCCTCTTTCATGTTAATTACTTTACACAGTTTAGTGTCTTCTGCAAAAATCAATATTTTACTGTGCAAGCCTTCTACAAGATCATTAATAAATATATTGAAGAGATTAGTGCCCAATACTGACCCCTATGGTACCCCACTAACAATGGTGACCCAATCCGAGTGGGCACTGTTAATAACCACCCTCTGTTTTCTATCACTGAGCCAGTTACTTACCCACATACAGACGTTTTCTTACTCACACGGAGCAAGGCCTTCCAATCAACCAGCGGACCCCTGCCGATCAGATATTGATGACCTTTCCTGATGATAGATCATCATTATTAAAATCCCGGAAAACCTTTTAATCTTTGATACCACTGCACTTCTTCCTGAGTCAGATAGGCCACGTTTAATGGGGAGTTTACTTTCTCACTCTGCATTTCCACTGACATTTCTTTTTCCTCAGCGGGTTCCCAGAGGTCCTAGCGATATACAGGGAGTGCAGAATTATTAGGCAAGTTGTATTTTTAGGATTAATTTTATTATTGAACAACAACCATGTTCTCAATGAACCCCAAAAACTCATTAATATCAAAGCTGAATATTTTTGGAAGTAGTTTTTAGTTTGTTTTTAGTTTTAGCTATTTTAGGGGGATATCTGTGTGTGCAGGTGACTATTGCTGTGCATAATTATTAGGCAACTTAACAAAAAACAAATATATACCCATTTCAATTATTTATTTTTACCAGTGAAACCAATATAACATCTCAACATTCACAAATATACATTTCTGACATTCAAAAACAAAACAAAAACAAATCAGTGACCAATATAGCCACCTTTCTTTGCAAGGACACTCAAAAGCCTGCCATCCATGGATTCTGTCAGTGTTTTGATCTGTTCACCATCAACATTGCGTGCAGCAGCAACCACAGCCTCCCAGACACTGTTCAGAGAGGTGTACTGTTTTCCCTCCTTGTAAATCTCACATTTGATGATGGACCACAGGTTCTCAATGGGGTTCAGATCAGGTGAACAAGGAAGCCATGTCATTAGATTTTCTTCTTTTATACCCTTTCTTGCCAGCCACGCTGTGGAGTACTTGGACGCGTGTGATGGAGCATTGTCCTGCATGAAAATCATGTTTTTCTTGAAGGATGCAGACTTCTTCCTGTACCACTGCTTGAAGAAGGTGTCTTCCAGAAACTGGCAGTAGGACTGGGAGTTGAGCTTGACTCCGTCCTCAACCCGAAGGCCCCACAAGCTCATCTTTGATGATACCAGCCCAAACCAGTACTCCACCTCCACCTTGCTGGCGTCTGAGTCGGACTGGAGCTCTCTGCCCTTTACCAATCCAGCCACGGGCCCATCCATCTGGCCCATCAAGACTCACTCTCATTTCATCAGTCCATAAAACCTTAGAAAAATCAGTCTTGAGATATTTCTTGGCCCAGTCTTGACGTTTCAGCTTGTGTGTCTTGTTCAGTGGTGGTCATCTTTCAGCCTTTCTTACCTTGGCCATGTCTCTGAGTATTGCACACCTTGTGCTTTTGGGCACTCCAGTGATGTTGCAGCTCTGAAATATATGGCCAAACTGGTGGCAAGTGGCATCTTGGCAGCTGCACGCTTGACTTTTCTCAGTTCATAGGCAGTTATTTTGAGTCTTGGTTTTTCCACACGCTTCTTGCGACCCTGTTGACTATTGTGAATGAAACGCTTGATTGTTCGATGATCACGCTTCAGAAGCTTTGCAATTTTAAGAGTGCTGCATCCCTCTGCAAGATATCTCACTATTTTTGACTTTTCTGAGCCTGTCAAGTCCTTCTTTTGACCCATTTTGCCAAAGGAAAGCAAGTTGCCTAATAATTATGCACACCTGATATAGGGTGTTGATGTCATTAGACTACACCCCTTCTCATTACAGAGATGCACATCACCTAATATGCTTAATTGGTAGTAGGCTTTCGAGCCTATACAGCTTGGAGTAAGACAACATGCATAAAGAGGATGATGTGGTCAAAATACTCATTTGCCTAATAATTCTGCACTCCCTGTACAATTATTTTTTAAGATAGAAACGCGCTTCCACACTGTCAGAGTAAAACGGTTAGCATTGTTTAGCCAGTTTTTGACCTTTCCTGCAGACAAATTAGAGGTATCACAGAAAACATTTCAAAACATGCATTCTGCAAATCTGGATGTTATGATCAATTTCCCTTTCACGTCCGAAGGTTTTTACCCACCGCATATGGAGGGTGGTATAGGGAAGCTGCAGCTCATGATCATTAAGAACTACCCTGCATGCGCACAACATTGTGCAGGATACATCATCCGCTTCCGCTGCAGGGTGTTATAATGAAAATTACAGCAAGCTATCCAGTAAATCCTATACCAGTGGAATTGGGGTAGGTTGTGATACCCTCGCCTTGTAGCATAAACCTGGTGATAGATTCCATGTAATATTCAAAAAAAGCAGTGTAAATTTTGAGAAATAATGGCAGGCAACTAGTTTTCTTCATGTTATGTATTGTGGTGGTTATGTGCATTTAACACATGCCTTGTATTCGACAGCTTGAAGCCATTTTATAGGTCTTATTCAGAATGCACAGAAGTGAGGTATAAACCACTGGGAAGTTTGAAAAGATCAAGAGACTTGATTTCCAAGGAGACAGGTGAGACTGTTCATAGTAATGTATGTGTGTGCACAGGTTAACTTCTGGTATTTATTCTTGGTGGTAGAGGAACAACCAAAAATAATATTCATATACTGGGAGTTTGGGTCTACCAATATTATTATTATTATTTATTATTATTATTATTATATATTTTTTTTTATTTTATTTTTTGTAAAATTTACAACTAGCATGTGAGGGTTAATTATATCAGCATTTTACATTTTTGCCTACCTGTTCTTTATTTCGGAATCTTCAATAAGAATAGTTGCAGCAGAAATAACTGGTCGGTACACCTCAACCAGTCGTTTGCTGTTAAGAACGTGTCCAATTTTAGTTGGACATAAGAAAAAAAAAAAAAAAGCATTCACCTATTCATTGCCACTTCCAGTGCCAAGGCTCCTGTCCCTACTCCTTCCTTCCCCCAGTGGAACTGTAATGTTCCCTCTGTGATTACATGCACTACTGCAGCCATTCACTGTCCTCAGTGGTGATGTGTCCCCAAGCGGCATGTGACAGCGGAGTCTATGTGGTCATTTTCTGCTTTGGGGACACGACATTGTGAACGGCTGCAAAGATGTGCATGACCACGGACGGGGCAACACACTTCCTAGCCACCAGGGACCGAAAGAGGGGAGACGGGAACCTTGGCACTGGAATGAAGTGGCGAATTAAAGGTAGTTTTTCTTTTTTTTCTTTCTTTATGTTTAAACACTTTGCTGGGCCTAACTATACAGGTGAAACTCAAAAAATTAGAATAGCGTGCAAAAGTTCATTTATTTCGGTAATGCAACCTAAAATTAGAATGTTGTGAAAAGGTTCAATATTCTAGGCTCAAAGTGTCACACACTAGTCAGCTAATTAATCCATACCCCCTGAGCAAAGGGTACCCGAGATTGTGACTTTGGGGTTTCATAAGCTGTTCTGGTTCTGACAAAGCTGCCAGTTCAGTTGATGTACTGCTCCAAATTAATTAATTAAGATACGTGCACGGAGAGATCAGACAGACAACTCACTACATGGAGTTAATCAGTATCTCTGGTTTATTTCTGAAAACAACATGGGTTTCATGAGAGGAGGGAGTGGGAGGGGGGTGAAAGATAAAGTATATATTTTCTATTGGCTATGAACTCTCTACTTTTCTGTAACCTTGACGGCCAGAGGAAATTCCTTCTCCCTCCCCCCTGGGTGAAACCGTTACTTCTTTCTTTGTAGCTGCTTGCTTGAGCTGAACAGAAACCACAAAGAAACACATGATAAAAACACAAAGTAAGATTCTAGTTTATAGGTGTTGGCTGAATGCCTGGCCACCATCTTAGCTCAACAAGCAAGTATCCATTTTGTATCAATAGTCCATAACAGTCCCCCCTTGGAGACTTGATTGTAGACTTTCCCTTCGCCTAGCGAATCCCCTGGGCATACCATTCGTATCCTCTTCACCCGCAGTGGCGACAACCTACCCCTTATAGGTAGGCTCCCGGTTGCTCGGACTTGTGGTAATACCCTGGGATTCATCTCACCCTATCTCAGCCAGGCATCATTGTGAGGAGGGGGAGCTGTGTTGAACGATGTTTCCTTCTGTCCTTCTTCATCATAGAGGAGCATAATAGGTCGTTCATCAGTTTTCTTCATTCTTTTTGAAAAGCGGGTCACACAAATAAGAACGAGCTTAATCACTACATATATCACCAATATTATTAGGGCTACCTGCAATATTACCTGGACAATTCCCATGAGCCAACCCCCAATACCTTTGAACCAGTTATTGGGGTTAAGGGAAGAGAAGGTATCAGACCACCATGTATCTTTATCAGCTTTATGTGCATCCAGCCATTTATCTCTTAAATCCGCCATTTTCTCTATACCCACCTTAACTTGCAAATTACCCTGCGGGTCTATGTAATGGCAACAAGAGGGTCCCACAACCTGGCACATACCTCCATCTTTAGCTGTAACATAGTCTAGAACTAATGTGTGTTGGTTGGTGACAATGATTAACTGGTTTTGCACAATGTTTGAGGTATTCATAAGTCTCATCTCTTCCCATATTTGGTCATCCAGGTAGTCTGTTGCTACTACCAGATGATCCCACATCTGCACTATCATGGGATATATGAAGATGGAACTAACAATTTTGTTGGTAATGCTCGTCTCTACTACATGTGGCTTGCCATTTGGTCTGGGTGTGTTATCTTTGGCCCTACGATACAAGGTGTGTTTAGGTACTGCATTTATGTCAATTTCAGAGTGTGGTCCTATAAAGGTGGCAGGAGTAAGCCTGGCGATGGTGCACAGTCCTGTGACATTCTGGGATAACCATTTGTACACTTTGTGTCCACAAACTAAGTATATGTCGTCTGGAACTGCTACTGCTGTGCCATTGAATAATCGGGTAATTAGTTTGGCTAATTGTGTCCCTTTCACCAACTCATATCCTTTTGACTGACTTTCGGTGTCGTTAGCTAATATACCTGTCCGGAGATCCTGTACAGTACGGTTGTTACAGGGCAGATCCTTTCCGTTCTCGGCATCTACACCAATACACTGCACGTGGCTGTCTGTTTTTGAATCATTGCAACCTGAGTGTATGTGTTGACTAAATGTCATACCTTTGGTTTGTACTTGGAGACAATAACAGTGTGTCCAGCTAGGAAAACATGTGACATTAGCCCAGTGTCCTATTCATTACCCAGTGGTGTGAACACTGCTGATATGCCCACTGTCAAAGTCATGATCAGTATGTGAATCCTCGTGGCTTATTGTTCCAGGGTCGTCGGGACAGCCTTTACTCTTTTACAATGTGAGGCATGGATCCAGGTAAGCCTCCCTTCGAGTTTCACAGAGGTCGGGGTAGTCAGCAACACCTGGTACGGCCCCTCGTATCGTGGTTCGAGGGTGTTTCTAACGTGTTTCTTGACCAGCACCCACTCTCCAGGTTTGAGAGTGTGTATTCCCTCTAGGGAGTCAGGATCTGGAATGGAAGAGAAAACTTGTGCACATATGTTAGACAATTGTTTACTATGGGCAATCACATATTTAGCAACAGATTCATAATGCATTTGCAATTGCTGTGGGAAGTACTGTCCCATCCTAGGCCGTGTCCTAAACAAAATTTTGTGTGTGGAGGCCTAGGGGTGTGTCTAACTGAAAATAGTGCTATTGGCAGGCATTGTACCCAACTGAGCCCTGTCTCCCCAGTCATTTTCAGCATCTTGGACTTCAGTACCCCATTCAGTCGTTTGACTTTGTCGCCGCTTTGGGGTCTGTAGGGTGTGTGATAGGCTAAGTGTGACCCTACCATCTTCCAGACTTCTTGGGTTAATCTAGCAGTGAATGCTGGGCCCTGATCACTCTCAATGACCTCAGGTACTCCGAACCTACAGACAAGCTCCTGCATCAGTTTTTTTGCAGTAGTGGTTGCTGTCTGGTTTCGGACGGGGTAGGCTTCTGGCCACCCAGAGAACAAGTCTATCACTACTAGCACATATTGAAACCCTTGGCACATTGGCATCTGGATGTGGTCAATTTGAATCCGTTGGAACGGGTACTGGGCTTTGGGGAGACATTTGGTTGGTGTAGGCTCAGGTCTTCCCGGGTTGCACTGCGCACAGATGAGGCAAGACTGAGTATGCCTCACCAGGACAGGGGTTATACCTGGGGCCATTGTCTATTAGTTCTTTCATGATGGTCTTAGATTGATGGGTGGGCCCATGAGCTATTGAAGCTATCAGAGGATAGAGAGCTTTGGGCAGAGATGCTCTCCTTCCTTGGGTCCACAGTCCAGATTCTTTCTCTTCTTGGGCTGACTCTTTTAGCCAATCCAATTTTTCTTGTGGCGTGTACCTGTTTCTGTATTTGTTTCAGGAGGTCCCATGTGATTTCTTCTTGTTCCAGGTCTTCCTGTGTTATCATAATCTGGTCTGACTGGACTCTTTCCTCTTTCACTGCTGCTTCCTTCGCAGCTTGGTCAGCTAGGGCCTTTCCTCTGGCTTCAGAGGTGTCAGCTCGAGTGTGCCTGTAGATCAATAAAATCTTCAGATTCTCCAGTATACTCCCCCCTTGGAAGAGGAAGGAGTGCTGCAGGATTGAGGATGTGGCACCTCTGAATGGTGACATTATCTGGCAGAAGCAAACTACACTGAAGCCGGAGGTGGCGCTGTGCAGTGAGGTGTTCAGGTTGAGTCTGCTGGAGGATGGCAGAAATGTCATGGGGAGCCAGAATAGTGAGGGGATGACCCAGCACAACGTCAGATGTGACGTTTAGAAGAGAGCTGGCAGCATGGATAGCGCTGACACAGGAAGGGGCTTCTCTGGCTACTGGGTCCAGTCTCTTTGTATGGTAGGACTTTGGGGTCCTACAGGGTCACAGTGACTGGTGGGACATTGAGGTATCCAATATCCTGGGGTCCTCTGGCCCAGAGAGTATTGGGGATGAGGTGCAAAATGGTTTGCAGCGAATCCCCTTGCTCATATAAATCAGTGCAGAATTTTATTGTCAGACATCCGGCAGCCGTGGGTGTCACATAATTTGAGTGAAAACCACAAAGACCAAGAAGCGAGACAGTTTCTTATCAGAAAGAGGAGCTTAAACTAACACAGCAGAAACTAACATTTCTGTGAAAAAAAAAAAGGTGGGGGTCAACTGATCCCCCGCAGCTGTCCTGCAGTGTGGTGAAATGATCTGCTCATTTAGCTTTTGTCCATTTCTGTAGTTGTTCTAGAAAGAATTCTCCAGACTCATGATCCCGGGGGTCAAAGTTAGCACCTTTAAGTTCAGGGATGTGGATTTGATCCATTATCAGTGAGGAGTATTCACCTGTCTTGTTTTCCACTATACTTTGCAGGTCCGACCATGTGCACCCATAGGTTTGATGCACTTGGGACAGCTTCCTGAAAAAGGGCATGGGATGGGTCTCAGGGTCAGGCAGTAAATTCACTATGGTTAATAACTGTTGTGGGGTGAAAGACACATATTTTGGTGGTCCCTGAGGCCGGTTAAGTGCTAGGGCTTCTTTCAGTGTCTCAAGGTTTCCCTGCTCAATTTTCTGTAAGTTCTTTTGTAACTCTGTAATCTGACCCTGCAGTATTTGATCTTGTGAACGTCGTGATGGGCGCACGGTCATGGGTACAGTCCACTGTGGTGCCAGGGGTAAAGTTGGCGGATCCCCGTAGTCTGTCGGGGTACCCCGCGAAGGAGTCTGCATATTACCCGGTGCATTTTGTATGCCCATTGTGGATTCTGCAGCACCGTCTGCATCCCCCTGTTCTGCTTCATCAGGTTGCCCCCCTACCATTATAGGAGTAAGGGTGGCAGGTGAGTGGGGTAGCATGAATGTACCGTCCGGGTTTATCATCGGGTACAAGGTAGTAGGAAGGGGCAAGGGTGACATAGGAGTGACGGGGGGGGTCCGGACCGAATGATATTAAAGGTCCGTTCATGGGCGTTGCCTGGGGACAAGATGGCGCTGTAGCTAACACGGGAAGTGATGGGACGTGCCGGGGAGTAGTTACCAAGGTGTGGTTTTGTGGGTGGGGAACCCCACAGGGAAGGCACGTATCACGGGAGGAGGGATTCTGTTGACCACATGTTTTGCAGGTCCACCCACCTGCTTTCTTCCCGGCGCCATTATAGGGTGGTGGCAATTCATGTATCAATGCAACACCAGGCTTACAGAAATATCTCTGTCTTTTCTCATCAAAATTTAGTTCCCCCCCGGTCTGTTCAAATTCTTTACTACAGTCCAACCACACACGGACCATGTCTGTCAATTAATCATCTTCTAACTTCCCTCTCTTCTCGTTTAACAGCACTTGCCAGGTAGCACTACATAGGATGCCTCCTTTACAGACACCTTTATCTCTTCTCCAACTTACTTAATCCTTTTATGAGGATGCCTCCTTTACAGACACCTTTAACTCTTCTCCAACTTACTTAATCCTTTTATGAAACGTTTGCCTCTCCTGTCCGCCACGTACTGTTCAGGTGAACAGTAACCCTTCGGGACACTTTCCTCATTTCCCATTATCTCTCGTACCTACTGAAGCCGCCTAAAGACCTCTGCATAGAGTAATCACTGGACGTGAAGACCTTTGAGTCCCGGTCAGCACACTCTGGGCTACCGCGAACCGCTCTCCACCCATCTGTGATCGTCCCCTTTATGGAGATTCGAGTCAGACACCGGGCTGAACTCCGATACAGGAACACAGGAGAACTCCGTGTCTCAGTCAATGATACTTGTCAACAGGGTCTTCACAACTTATAGGCACAACACAGTACATCAAGACTTTAAGAAAACATATGGGGTTCTTACTTTCATGCCCTCGAGGACGTCCCAGACTGCTTCCGCACCCCTCCCTCAGACGAACACCAAGAGGCTACACCAGGGGACACTTTATAGGCAAGATGACTCAATTTTCCTACCTCATATCACGGGTTGCGACCCCGGTGTCCGTTAGTGCGCCTCTCCTCGTCTGGTCTCTGGGGGTACGGGAACAGAGGGTCCAATCCTCGAGCCCCACGATTGGCGCCAAAATTGTTCTGGTTCTGACAAAGCTGCCAGTTCAGTTGATGTACTGCTCCAAATTAATTAATTAAGATACGTGCACGGAGAGATCAGACAGACAACTCACTACATGGAGTTAATCAGTATCTCTGGTTTATTTCTGAAAACAACATGGGTTTCATGAGAGGAGGGAGTGGGAGGGGGGTGAAAGATAAAGTATATATTTTCTATTGGCTATGAACTCTCTACTTTTCTGTAACCTTGACGGCCAGAGGAAATTCCTTCTCCCTCCCCCCTGGGTGAAACCGTTACTTCTTTCTTTGTAGCTGCTTGCTTGAGCTGAACAGAAACCACAAAGAAACACATGATAAAAACACAAAGTAAGATTCTAGTTTATAGGTGTTGGCTGAATGCCTGGCCACCATCTTAGCTCAACAAGCAAGTATCCATTTTGTATCAATAGTCCATAACAAAGCTGTAAGCCATAATCATCCAAATTATACCAAATACAGGCTTGAAATATCTCGCTTTGCCTGTAATGAGTCTCTCATATGTTAGTTTCACCTTTTAAGTTGCATTACTGAAATAAATGAACTTTGCACGATTTTCAAATTTTTCTAAGTTTGACCTGTAATTGGGGTTGAAATGGACGATTTCTTGTTAATGTGTCGGGCTTTAGACTTTCTTTTTGCATCAGTAATGTCCTCACTATATGTATACTGTTAGAGTGGCTGTCTGGGGTTTTAATCACCAATGGCAGTCTGACTCTCAGCACCCTCATCGATCAGCTGTTTGAATAGGCCGTGGCATGTGAGCACTGTGGCCTTAGTTTGTTTAGTACACTCAGCGCTACATACATACAGTAGCAGCGTTGCTGCATTAACTTGAAACAGACAACAATGGAGTACTGGAGAAAAACTATATCTACTATATGCAATGTATAATGATTGTACTAAATCAAGAGGTCACAGCGTTGCAGCCTCTTCAATGAGCTGATCAGCAGGTGTCCCCAGACCCCACTGATCTAATATTGGTACCTCTTCTGAGGACAGGTCATCAGTATTAACACTTTTGAAATACTTGTTCCTAAACTAAACTAATGCTGGCTTTTCATTCTTGCATGGCAATTTACATGAATATTTTACAGATGAAGACAGTATTGAAGAATTATTTGACGATTATCCATTGAATCATTGGAAGCACAAGATTCTCAAATACCACAAATGGACATCTGAGAATAATCTGTCTGTAAGTTGTGAAGGAGATAGCAAGCCAATAGTGATCTCCACTACGACCCCAGTGACTATTGCTGTACTGGAAGATTTTCTGGAGTGTGAAGAATCCAATGGAGAAGAGGAGGAGGAGGAGGAGGAGGAGGAGGAGGAAGAAGCTGATTATCTAAAATCAGTTAATACAACTGATAGTAAAATAGGTACAAGGGCGCCAACAGAATCTTCAGATGAAATAAGTCGACCAATTGAAGAATGTTCATTGCCAGAAGCTGTCCCCATGGCAGAGAAGGTTTTACCTCAGTGGAATTTCTTCTTTAATTCTCGTTCAGCTGAGGGAGATGGTGAACACAACCCTGAAATCTCTGAGGAGGAAAGAGAAAAAAATTCTCAGTCTCCAAAACTATTCAGTGAATCAGATGATGATGATTCAACTCATATATCCTCTGTAAATTCCTCCCAGTCCACCCACATCTCCGAACAAGGTAGTCAAGGATGGGACAGTCAGGGGGACACTGTTCTGCTGTCCTCTCAAGAACGGAGAGCTGCTGAACTGCACTGTATGAACAGAGGTTCTTATCTTCTCACAGCCATTTCAGGGAATGCACCAACTGGAGATTCCAATTCCGAAGGAGCACAAGGTGGCAGCAGTAATGGAGAAAGGAGAGGAACAAGTGAGACCAGAGAAAATGACTTGTGCGTACAAACAGAGGACAAAACAACTCTTAAGACTGATGGTAGAGTAGACTCACAGAGTTCTTCTGACTTTGAGATTCCATCAACACCAGGAGCTGAGCAGCCTCACCTTGACAAACTGCGCTATCTGTATGAATGCCTGGCCACAGGGGACGTCATCACCACAGCGAAGCAAAAGTGAACTTGTGGACGTCCGTGTAAATCATCCATTCCCTGGCTACTCTTAAGATTATTGATATCACTTAACATTCACTACTGCTATTTTCTGTTTGGTTGGAATAGAAGTATATTTTTTTATGGTATCTATACAAGGGGTTTAGTCATTTTGTGTTCTTGTGCCTTACCTTTCTGATACATTTTCAGAAGGAATTCATATTTGTAGGCATTCAATAAGCTTGCTGTGAGATAGCTGTCGCCCAAAATAAGTGTAACAAAGGTTCGGCAGCACCTCTCCTTACTATAATATGAGTGTTCAAGTGTGTGAAAATAAGTGAATCCTCTCAAAGCTTTTCCACTTTCCTCTGCTGATGGTTTTCTATTTTTCCATGATGGGATCTATTCCTGTATTATACACGACATAAACCAAAATCGCTTCCTCTCCACACAAGCATTTCCATGGTTTTTGCAGGTTCTTACAAATAAATGGCAGGATTATGCACCAAAAAAGACACCTGTCCTTGCTCTCGTTGGTTAAAAAGGGACCTGTAACCTTTCCTGATGTCAGTTTTGGCAACTGCTTGCATCCCCCATGTAATAATTCTGGAGCATCTATTCTTATGACATTATGTTGTGCCATTCCTGTATTAGAAGTTCCTCCAAATAAATTGCAAGCAGTCTGCAGTAAAAGTACTGCTGGGTGTTACCATTAGCGCATGTATCTGACTGTCCAATCAGTGCTGCTGGTGTTAGACTGCAGGGACACCCCCCCAAAACTGGTAACACCCATCTGTACCTTTTACTGCAAGCTACTGGCAATACATTCATACCTTCTAGTAGAAATAACTAAGGAATGGCACAACATAGTCATAAGACCTAACGCAGGGCAAGTGTCAAGTACTGACCCCTCGGGCTCTGATCTAGGTGTAACTCAGTGTATAGGTTTTGCCCCAAGATTTCCTTTTTAAAGGGGTATTCTAGTAGGTACAAGTTATCCCCTATTCTGTGGACTATCAGATCGATGGGGGTCCTACCCACTGCAACACTGACCGATCACAAGAACAGGAGCCCTGTGGCCCTTCTGCTCCCCTAAATAGATTGGAGCGGCTGGTTGAACATGCACATGGCCGTTCCATCCATTTCTATGGGATAACGAAGCGCTGTACTTGGCTACCTCCGGAACTCCAATAGAAATGAATGGACCGGGTGCATTGGTCATTTTAGGGGAGCAGCAGGAGGCACGGGACCCCCACCGATCTGAAAGTTATCCCCTATCCTGTGGATATGGGATAACTTGTACCTGTCGAAATACCCCTTGAAATTGGATGTCATAGAGAAGGATCCTCCCTCTCAGACCCCCATCCATGAGACCACTTAGTGCCCACTACCTCCTGTTGACCATAAAGCAGCATGGTAAATACTAACAAGTAAAAGCTGATATAATGGTGTTTATTTTATTTTTATTTTTTTGTGATCAGCAAAAATTGAGGTTTCTATGTATACCAGGGGCGAATGCATCCATGTAAAAGAAAAAAAAAAAGTATTTTATTATGTTTAGTTTATCTTGGGCTACTTTGACACTTTCATTTTTGCCTGATCCAGCAGGGTTCAGCAAAAAACAGTTCCGTTACAGATAATACAACCATCTGCATCCGTTATGAACAGATCTGGTTGTATTATCTTTAACATACCCAAGACGGATCCGTAATGAACACCATTGAAAGTCAATGGAGGACGGATCCGTTCTCTATTGTGTCAGAGAAAACTTTCCATCCACATTGACTTGCATTGTGGGGTCACGCTGGATCCTTTTTGCTCCGCATCCCATTAAAGAAAGAAGCTGCGGTTTCTCTCTGGTATGGGAACCCAACCAAATGGAACAGAATGCATTTTGGAGCATGTTTTGTCCACATTGACAATGCTGTACCTGCGCTCCCTGGACTTTATGTGGCTGTCATGGCCCATAAAAGGTAGGAACTAGTGTTAGGGACCACTCATGAAGGCGACCTTGACGTGGTGAGTGGCTTATTACGCTTTGGCCAAAATGTACACCAATGCCTTATTCAACATCCAGCATAAAGGCAGGGCAGGGTGCTGGTTGCAGTGTGCGATTGCATTTTGTGTTTTTACGTTTGTATCTGTATTTCGCCATAGCAATCTGCACCTGCTAGGGGTTGTGCGGGCTGAATCTTCCATATTTTTTCATTTATTTTAATATAGACACTGTTTATTATAATATGAACTCCGTATTATAATATGAACTCTGTGTATTATAATATGGATTCTGTGTACTTTAATATGGCTGCCAGCTGTCACCACACTCCCTTTTAGGAAAAGTGGCAAGTTTAAAAGGTTGCAAAAACACTGGAAATCTGGAGTGAATGATAAATTCCCCCTTAGTATCATAATAGTGTTTAGAATTATTTCACTCACTTATGTAGCATTGACATATTCCGCAGCTGCTTACAGACATTATCACTTAACCAAAAAATAGATATCATAATCATTGCTACATCTGAAAATGCCCATGCAATAAAAATATAAAAATATTTTTTGCGAATGGCGTAAGGGAAAAGAAAAATCTAAATTGTCGTTTTTACATATTTTGTCACTTCATCTCCCAAAAGACTCCAAAATGGCATCAGTAAAAACTACAGATCATCTCACAAAAAAGTTAGGGAGGTCAGAATATGGCAAAAAAAAAAAAGTTTTGATTTTTTTTGTACTAAAACACAACCAAAAAACTATATGTTATGTGTTAGGCTCCATTCACACGTCCGCAAAGTGTTTTGCGGATCCACAAAACACGGAAAGCGTCAATGTGCGTTCCGCATTTTGCAGACCACACATTGCTGGCACTAATAGAATATGCCTGTGGACAAGAATAGGACATGTTCTATTTTTTTGAGGAAGGGAAGTGCGGATCCGCAATTCCGTGTCCGGGCAGCACATCGGAATGAATGAGTCCGCAATTCCGGAACGAAATTGCGGACGTGTGAATGGACCCTAAAAATTTTTTTACAGTCGTACTGTTCCAAAGAATAAACATTATGGGTCAGTTTTACTGGATAAGGAACGCCGTAAAAACAAAACCCATCAAACAATTGTGGAATTGCGTTTTTTTTTTCCAATTTCACACCATTTGGATTTTTTTTCCATTAGAAAGTACAACTTGTCCCACAAAAAATAATCCCTGTTACAGCTATGTGAACAGATAAATAAATCAAAAAGTTAGGGCCCTGGGAAGGCACAGAGTAAAAAAAATGGTCTGGTCCTGAAGGGGTTCATGTTATGATGGATCCATGTATGATTACTGTTTGGTACGGAAGCAGAACATCCTGTGATGTCATCACATGGAACGTCTAGGTGGGGAGATTCTACCATACTCTGTATGATGTCATATTCAATGCCTGGTCTGGCCATACTTACTGTGATGTCATAATGTGTAGAATCTGGACAAGGTTAACCTCTTGTGATGTCATAATGTAGAAAGTAGGTAATACAGGCTCTCTCCCTGGCACCTGTGTCAGTCTTTGTCTGGCTTATCATGTGCTCATGCAAGCGACGCAGAATGGATGCAGTTTAAGTGGAGGCTATTTTGCTCAAGTTATCAAAAGCAGAAGAGGTCATCCAGCGCAAGCGAAGAGGCTTAGAAATGGATGAAGTAGAGGATATGGAGGTTGGAGAATGGCAGTATGCAGATGTCATCGAGATAAAGAATGCCTATAAAAACACAGAAAAACCAATGGAGGTTAGAGAACGGCAGTATGCAGATGATGTAGAAATGATTGATGTTGAGGAAAAATACAAATTTGACAAGGATGGAGATTGTATAATGACGGAAAGCCGTAAAAAGAAAACCCATAAAACTGTGGTGGCATTGTGTTTTTCCAATTTCACACTATTTGGATTATTTTTTTCATTAAACATGCTTATCCACAAAAAATAAGCCCTGTTACAGCTCTCTGAATAAATAGATAAAAAAAAAGTTAGGGCTCTGGAAAGGAGTTAGATACGAAAAAAAAAAAACATAAAATTGTCCCGTCCTGTAGGGTTTAACCATTTCCCATCTGGGCCATTTGCCCCCTTCCTGACCAGGCCTAATTTTGCAAAACTGACATATCTCACTTTATGTGGTAATTAACTTTGGAACGCCTTTATTTATCCAAGTCATTCAGAGATTGTTTTCTCGTGACACATTGTAATTCATGATAGTCATAAATTTGAGTCAAAATATTTCACCTTTATTTATGAAAAAATCCCAAATTTACCCAAAAATTTAAAAAATTCGCAATTTTCAAAATTTCAATTTCTCTGCTTTTAAAACAGAAAGTGATACCTCATAAAATATTTATTACTTAACATTCCCCATATGTCTACTTTATGTTGGCATCATTTTGGAAATGTAATTTTATTTTTTTAGGACGTTAGAAGGCTTAGAAGTTTAGAAGCAATTCTTCAAATTTTTAAGAAAATTGCCAAAACCCACTTTTTAAGGACCAGTTCAGGTCTGAAGTCACTTTGTGGGGCTTACATAGTGGATACCCCCATAAATGACCCCATTGTAGAAACTACAACCCTCAAGGTATTCAAAACCGATTTTACAAACTTTGTTAACCCTTTAGGCGTTCCACAAGAATTAAAGGAAAATGGAGATCAAATTTTTAAATTTCACTTTTTTGGCAGATTTTCCATTTTAATCAAATTTGTTCTTTAACACATCGATGGTTAACAGCCAAACAAAACTCAATATTTATTACCCAGATTCTGCGGTTTACAGAAACTCCCCCGCAGGGCGCAGAAGAAAAGGAACTCCACATGGTTTTTAGATGCCATGTCCCATTTGAAGCCCCCTGATGCACCCTTACAGTAGAAACTCCCAAGAAGTGACCCTATTTTGGAAACTAGGGGATGAGGTGCCAGTTTTATTGGTACTATTTTGGGGTACATATGATTTTTTGATCATTCATTATAACACTTTATGGGGCAAGGTGACCAAAAAATTGGTTGTTTTAGCACAGTTTCTATTTATTTATTTTTACAGCGTTCACCTGAGGGGTTCAGTCAAGTGACATTTTTATAGAGCAGATTGTTACGGACGTGACGATACCTAATATGTATACTTTTTCTCATTTATTACAGTTTTACGCAATAATAGCATTTTTGAAACAAAAAAATTATGTTTTAATGTGTCCATGTTCTGAGAGCTATAGTTTTTTTATTTTTTGAGAGATTTTCTTATGTAGGGGCTCATTTTTTGCGGGATGAGGTGACGGTTTTATTGGTACCATGTTGTGGGACATACGCATTTTTGATCACTTGGTGTTGCACCTTTTGTGATGTAAGGTGACAAAAATTGCATGTTTTGACACCGGTTTTTTTTTTTTTTTTTTTCGGTGTTCACCTGAGGGGTTAGCTCATGTGATATTTTTATAGAGCTGTTTTTTACGGACGCGGCAATACCTAATATGTATACTTTTTTTATTTGTTTCACTTTAACACAAAAATAGCATTTTTGAAACCAAAAAAATGATGTTTTAGTGTCTCCATGTTCTAAGAGCTATAGTTTTTTTATTTTTTTAAGAGATTTTCTTATGTAGGGGCTCATTTTTTGCGGGGTGCGTTGATGGTTTTATTGGTACCATTTTGTGGGACATACGCGTTTTTGATCACTTGGTGCTGCACCTTTTGTGATGTAAGGTGACAAAAATTGCTTATTTTGACACTTTTTTTTTTTTTTTACGGTGTTCACCCGAGGGGTTAGGTCATGTGATATTTTTATAGAGCTGGTTTTTACGGACGCGGCAATACCAAATATCTCTATTTTATTTTATTTTTTCTATTTTTAACATTTTATTTTATTCCTTACTTGGGGAATTTTTTTTTTTACATGTGAAACCTTTTTTATATTTTATTTTTCAACACTTTATTTTTTTATTTTTTATTTTGCACTTTTTGTCCCCCATAAGGTCATACAAGACCTCTGGGGGACATTTACTTCACTTTTTATTTTTTTATTTATTGATTTCTCCTGTAACTGGGGCTGACATAGTAGCCCCAGTTACAGGAAAAATACACCCCCCAGAGAGGCTGTACAGCGCTGTACAGCGCTGTACAGCCTCAGTGCAGGGCTGATCGAGGTCTGTGAAAGACCTCACACAGCTCCTGCACGCTCCGGTCCCGGCGGTCGCATGACCGCCGGGCCGGAACAGGAAGCGCATAGCGCTTCCTGCTCTGCATACACAGCGCTCGGCGAGCGCTATGTATGCAGCGATCTAGAAGGCAGGGACACCTGGGAACTGTCCCTGCCTTCTCTCTGGGTTGCCCTGCTGTCACTGACAGCGGGCAACACGATTGGCGTGCAGCTGCAGTTTCTGAACGGACGTTTTAAAACGTCCATTCAGAAATAGAGATCCACCCATAGGACGTTTATATCCTATGGGCGGACGGAAAGTGGTTACTGTTGTGATGGATCCATTTATGATGACTGTTGGGTGTGGAAGCAGAACATCATAGAATGTCCAGGCCTGGAGATTCTACCATACTCTGTATGATGTCATAATCAACGACTGGTCTGGCCACACTTACTGTGATGTCGTAATTTGTAGAATCTGGACAAGATTAACCTCCTGTAATGTCATAATGTAGAATCTGGGTAATACAGGCTCTCTCCCTGGCACCTATGTCAGTCTTTGTCTGGCTCATCATGGCTCAAGCAAGCCATGGAGATAGTCCAAATGGAGGCTATTTTGCTCAAGCTATGGAAAGTGGAAAAGGTCATCCAGCGCAAGCGGGGACGCTTAAAAATGGATGAAGTAGAGGATATAGCGGTCGGAGAACAGCAGTATGTAGATGATATCGAGATAAGGAATGCCTATGAGGACACAGAAAAACCAATTGAGGTTGGAGAACGGCAGTACCCCGATGACGTAGAAATGATTGATGTGGAAGAAAAATACAAATTTGACAAGGATGGAGATTGTATAATGATGGATGACAGCACCCCCCACACAGTGAGCGCTGAAATGAGGTGCAGTGATTTTTCATTGTGTTACATTTTTATTGTAACATTCATGAATGCTTGTACTTATCTTTTTCTTTTATAGGATCTGGCTGTACAAAACGGAAGATTGCCGTGAAGATACTATACTTTAACTAGGATAAAGCAAGAGATGAAAAGCATCTACCGGTAATACCGGCTCTCTGTCTGGCACCTGTGTCAGTCTATATCTGGATCATCATGTGCTCACGCAAGTGACGTAGAGTGGAGATAGTTCAAGTGGAGGCTATTTTGCTCAATCTATGGAAAGTGGAAGAGGTCATCCAGCGCAAGCGAGGATGCTTAGAAAATGATGAAGGAAAGGATATGGAGGTTGGAGAACGGCAGTATGCAGATGACATCGAGATAAAGAATGCCTATGAGGACACAGAAAAACCATTGGAGGTTGGAGAACGGCAGTATGCAGATGATGTAGAAATGATTGATGTGGAAGAAAAATACTAATTTGACAAGGATGGAGATTGTACAATGACGGATGTCAGCCTCCACCAAATAGTGAGCCCTGAAATGAGGTGCACTGATTTTTCATTGTGTTAAATTTGTATAGTAACATTCTAGAATGCTTGTACTTATCTTTTTCTTTTATAGGATCTGGCTGTACAAAACGCAAGATTCCTGCCTTGAAGATACTATACTTTACCTAGGATAATGCAAGAGATGAAAAGCATCTACCGGTAATACAGGCTCTCTGCCTAGCACCTGTGTCAGTCTTTGTCTGGATCATCATGTGCTCACGCAAGCAACGTAAAGTGGAGATAGTTCAAGTGGAGGCTATTTTGCTCAATCTATGGAAAGTGGAAGAGGTCATCCAGCACAAGCGAGGACGCTTAGAAAATGATGAAGTAGAGGATATGGAGGTTGGAGAACGTCAGTATGCAGATGATATCGAGATAAAGAATGCCTATGAGAACACAGAAAAACCAATGGAGGTTGGAAAACGGCAGTACCCCGATGATGTAGAAATGATTGATGTGGAAGAAAAATAGTAATTTGACAAGGATGGAGATTGTATAATGACGGATGACAGCACCCACCAAATAGTGAGCCCTAAAATGAGGTGCAGTGATTTTTCATTGTGTTAAATTTTTATTGTAACATTCTAGAATGCTTGTATTTACTTTTTTCTTTTATAGGATCCAGCAGTACAAAACGCAAGATTCCTGCCTTGAAGATAACATACTTTACCTAGGAAAATGCAAGAGATGAAAAGCATCTACCGGTAATACAGGCTCTCTTTCTAGCACCTGTGTCAGTCTATATCTGGATCATCATGTGCTCACGCAAGTGACGTAGAGTGGACATAGTTCAAGTGGAGGCTATTTTGCTCAATCTATGGAAAGTGGAAAAGGTCATCCAGTGCAAGCGAGGACGCTTACAAAATGATGAAGTAGAGGATATGGAGGTTGGAGAACGGCAGTATGCAGATGACATCGAGATAAAGAAGGCCTATGAGGAAACAGAAAAACCAATGGAGGTTGGAAAACAGCAGTATGCAGATGACGTAGAAATGATTGATGTGATAGAAAAACACAAATTCCACAAGGATGGAGATTGTATAATGATGGAACGCCGTAAAAACAAAACCCATAAAACTGTGGTGGAATTGTGTTTTTCCAATTTCACACTATTTAGATTTTTTTTTTTTCATTAAACATGTTTATCCACAAAAAATAAGCCCTGTTACAGCTATGGAACAGATAAATAAAAAAAGTTAGTGCTCTGGGAAGGCACAGAGTAAGATACGAAAAAGCAAAAATATAAAATTGCCCCGTCCTGTAAGGGTTAATGTTGTGATGGATCCATTTATGATAACTGTTGGGTGTGGAAGCAGAACATCCTTTGATGTCATCAAATAGACTGTCCAGGCCTGGAGATTCTACAATACTCTGTATGATGTCATAATTAACGCCTGGTCTGGCCACACTTACTGTGATGTCATAATGTGTAGAATTTGGACAAGATTAACCTCCTGTAATGTCATAATGTAGAATCTGGGTAATACAGGCTCTCTCCCTGGCACCTATGTCAGTCTTTGTCTGGCTCAAGCAAGCAATGCAGAGTGGAGATAGTCCAAATGGAGGCTATTTTGCTCAAGATATGGAAAGTGGAAAAGGTCATCCAGCGCAAGCGGGGACGCTTAGAAATGGATGAAGTAGAGGATATAGGGGTCGGAGAACGGCAGTATGCAGATGATATCGAGATAAAGAATGCCTATAAGGATGCAGAAAAACCAATGGAGGTTGAAAAACAGCAGTACGTCATCGGGGTACTGCCGTTTTACAACCTCCATTGATGTGGAAGAAAAATACTAATTTGACAAGGATGGAGATTGTATAATGATGGATGTCAGCATCCACCAAATAGTGAGCCCTGAAATAGAGGTGCACAGATTTTTCTTTGTGTTCAATTTTTATTGTAACATTCTAGAATGCTTGTACTTACTTTTTTCTTTTATAGGATCCAGCTGTACAAAACGCAAGATTCCTGCCTTGAAGATACCATATTTTACCTAGGATAATGCAAGAGATGAAAAGCATCTCCCAGTAATACAGGCTCTCTGCCTGGCACCTGTGTCAGTCTTTTTCTGGATCATCATGTGCTCACGCAAGCGACGTAAAGTGGAGATAGTTCAAGTGGAGGCTATTTTGCTCAATCTATGGAAAGTGGAAGCGGTCATTCCAGCGCAAGCGAGGACGCTTAGAAAATGATGAAGTAGAGGATATGGAGGTTGGAGAATGTCTGTCAGTATGCAGATAACATTGAGATGAAGAATACCTATGACGACACAGAAAAACCAATGGAGGTTGGAGAACGGCAGTATGCAGATGACGTAGAGATGAATAATGCCTATCAGGACACAGAAAAACCAATGGAGGTTGGAGAACGGCAGTATGCAGATGACGTAGAAATGATTGATGTGGAAGAAAAATACTTATTTAGAAATGGATGAAGTAGAGGATATGGAGGTTGGAGAACGGCAATATGCAGATGTCATCGAGATAAAGCATGCCTATGAGGATACAGAAAAATCAATGGAGTTTGGAGAACGGCTGTACCCCGATGACGTAGATATTATTTATGTGGAGGAAAAATAGAAATTTGACAAGGATGAAGATTGTATAATGACGGAACGCCGTAAAAACAAAACCCATAAAATTGTTGTGGAATAGTGTTTTTCCAATTTTACACTATATGGATTTTTTTTTCCATTAAACATGCTTATACACAAAAAATAAGCCCTGATAAAGCTATGCGAACAGATAAATAAAAAATGAATTAGGGCTCTAGGAAGGCACAGAGTAAGATACAAAAAAGCAAAAACATGAAATTGTCCCATCCTGTATGGTTTAATTTTGTTATGTATCCATTTATGATGACTGTTGGTGCGGAAGCAGAACATTCTGTGATGTCATCACATAGAATGTCCAGGCCTGGAGATTCTACCATACTCTGTATGTTGTCATAATCAACGACTGGTCTGGCCACACTTACTATGATGTCATAATGTGTAGAATCTGGACAAGATTAACCTCCTGTAATGTCATAATGTAGAATCTGGGTAATACAGGCTCTCTCCCTGGCACCTATGTCAGTCTTTGTCTGACTCATCATGGCTCAAGCAAGCGATGCAGAGTGGAGATAGTCCAAATGGAGGGTATTTTGCTCAAGCTATGGAAAGTGGAAAAGGTCATCCAGCGCAAGCGGGGACGCTTAGAAATGGATGAAGTAGAGGATATAGGGGTCGGAGAACGGCAGTATGCAGATGATATCGAGATAAAGAATGCCTATGAGGACACCGAAAAACCAATGGAGGTTGGAAAACGGCAGTACCCCGATGACGTAGAAATGATTGATGTGGAAGAAAAATACTAATTTGACAAGGATGGAGATTGTATAATGATGGATGACAGCACCCCCCACACAGTATGCGCCGAAATGAGGTGCAGTGATTTCTCATTGTGTTACATTTTTTTGGTAACATTCTAGAATGCTTGTACTTATCTTTTTCTTTTATAGGATCTGGCTGTACAAAACGCAAGATTCCTGCCTTGAAGATGCTATACTTTACCTAGGATAATGCAAGAGATGAAAAGCATCTTCTGGTAATACCGGCTCTCTGCCTGGCACTGTGTCAATCTTTGTCTGGATCATCATATGCTCACGCAAGCGACGTAAAGTGGAGATAGTTCAAGTTGAGGCTATTTTGCTCAATCTATGGAAAGTGGAAGAGGTCATCCAACGCAAGCGAGGACGCTTAGAAATGGATGAAGTAGAGAATATGGAGGTCAGAGAACGGCAGTATGCAGATGACATCGAGATGAAGAATGCCTATGAGAACACAGAAAAACCAATGGAGGTTGGAGAACGGCAGTATGCAAATGACGTAGAAATGATTGATGTGCAAGAAAAATACAAATTTACCAAGAATGGAGATTGTATAATGACGGATGTCAGCATCCACCAAATAGTGAGCCCCGAAATAAGATGCACTGATTTCTCATTGTGTACATTTTTTATTGTAGCATTCTAGAATGCTTGTATTTACTTTTTTTCTTTTATAGGATCCGGATGCACAGAACACAAGATTTCTGCCTGGAAGATACCATACTCTACCTAGGATAATGGAAAGATGAAAAACATGTACACCAAAAAATATCTTTTAATAAATATGTTTTCTACCATACTCTGTATGATGTGATAATCAATACCTGGTCTGGCCACACTTATTGTAATGTCATAATGTGTAGAATCTGGACAAGATTAACCTCTTGTGATGTCATAATGTGTAGAATCTGGACTAGGTTAACTTCTTGTGATGTCATAAGGTAGAACGTGGGTAATACATGCTCTCTCCCTGGCACCTGTGTAACTCCTTATCTGGCTCATCATGTGCTCATGCAAGCGACTCAGAGTGGATACAGTTCAAGTGGAGGCTATTTTACTCAAGCTATGAAAAGTGAAAGAGGTCATCCAGCGCAAGTGAGGACGCTTAGAAATGGATGAAGTAGAGGATATGGAGGTTGGAGAACGGCAGTGCCCAGATGACATTGAGATGAAGAATGCCTATGAGGACACAGAAAAACCAATGGAGGTTGGAAAACAGCAGTATGCAGATGACGTAGAAATGATTGATGTGGAAGAAAAATACTAATTTGACAAGGATGGAGATTGTATAATGACAGATGTCAGCACCCCCCAAACACTGAACTCCAAGATAAGATGCAGTGATTTCGCATTGTGTTAAATTTGTATTGTAACATTCTAGAATGCTTGTATTTTTTTTTTTCTTTTATAGGATCCGGATGCACAGAACACAAGATTCCTGCCTGGAAGATACCATACTCTACCTAGGATAATGGAAAAGATGAAAAACATGTACACAAAAAAATATCTTTCAATAAATATGTTTTTTTTACCATACACTGTATGATGTCATAATCAATGCCTGGTCTGGCCTCACTTATTGTAATGTCATAATGTGTAGAATCTGGACAAGATTAACCTCTTGTGATGTCATAATGTGTAGAATCTGGACGAGGTTAACCTCTCTCTGGCACATAGAAACATAGAATGTGTCAGCAGATAACCATTTGGCCTATCTAGTCTGCCCAATATACTGAATACTATGAATAGCCCCTGGCCCTATCTTATATGAAGGATGGCCTTATGCCTATCCCATGCATGCTTAAACTCCTCCACTGTATTTGCAGCTACTACTTCTGCAGGAAGGCTATTCCATGTATCCACTACTCTCTCAGTAAAGTAATACTTCCTGATATTACTTTTAAACCTTTGCCCCTCTAATTTAAAACTATGTCTTCTTGTAGCAGTTTTTCTTCTTTTAAATATTCTCTTCTCTTTTACCTTGTTGATTCCCTTTATGTATTTAAAAGTTTCTATCATATCCCCTCTGTCTCATCTTTCTCCCAAGCTATACATGTAAAGGTCCTTTAATCTTTCCTGGTAAGTTTTATCCTGCAATCCATGTACTATGAACTCTCTCCAAAGTATCAATGTCCTTCTGGAGATATGGTCTCCAGTACTGCACACAATACTCCAAATGAGGTCTCACTAGTGCTCTGTAGAGCGGCATGAGCACCTCCCTCTTTCTACTGGTAATTCCTCTCCCTATACACCCAAGCATTCTGCTAGCATTTCCTGCTGCTCTATGACATTGTCTGCTTACCTTAAAGTCTTCTGAAATAATGACCCCTAAATCCCTTTCCATCAGATACTGAGGTTAGGGCTGTATCACTGATTTTATATTCTGCTCCTGATAAAATATGCAAATCAGCTGACAAACAAGCAATTCCTTGTTTATCGACTTATCAGCGGTACAATTATACCGGCCAGATATAAGATATGAGCACTCCTATGAACACTTTTTCCCAGTAATTGTCCAGAATATCGTCCTTTAGCATAGCCCCTGAAACCAAAGAGATATACTTACCTACTCCCAACAGCTCTGGTCCTCTGCACTGCCCCCATCTTCCCGTCCCCGGGCTGTTTACACCTGTCAGTGCATGGCCATGGTTACATGCACCTCTCCAGCCAATGACTGGCTTCAGTGGTGATGTGGCCACAAGCAGCACGTCACTGCTGAAGCCAGTCATTGGCTTGAGAGATGCATGTGGCCATCACCATGCACTGACAGGTGTAAACAGTGTGGGGACCGGAAGATGTAGGCAGCGGGGGCAGCGCAGAAGACCGGAGCAGTGGGAAGCAGGTAAGTATGAGCCTTTTGTTTCAGGGGACATGCTGAAGGAACTGGTACGATCTTATTTGTTGAACTACCAAATTTTTTAGTAGTTTCATTTGGGGGAAATTGTAAAAAACATTTTTACAAAGTATTTTTTTCAAACTATAGCTCCTTATTCTTTAAATATGCAAACTGACACCAAAATAATTATAATAAGTTCCCTATTTTGTATAGGCCATTTTGGTTTATAATATGTATAGTTTCACGTGAAAGGGACGGTAAAGACGACGGTTTTGGTTGGTGTGGGTGTTTTTTTCTTTTATGAATTTTATTATTTTATTTTTTTATCTTTTTTTAACTTAATTTTTAATATACTTCTGCTACATGATATGTCCCCCCCAAAAGGTCATAAAAAGACCTTTGGGGGACACTGATCCTTTATTTTTTTTATTTGCACCTTTTATTTTTAAATTTTATCTGTATTTTATGGTATTATTTTTTTATAATTGGTTTATTACATTTCTTTTAAATATATTGACAATGAACACTCTATTATTTTGCACTTTTTCCTTTCAATGTTTTTCTTTTATTTGTATTTTATTTATTTTTATTTTTTTAAATTCCTCTTTATTTTTTATTTTATTTGTATTTATTTTTTTACAACTTTCTATTCTTTGCCACATAATATGTTCCTCAAATGGTCATAAAAAGACTGTTGGGGACAGTGAACACTTTTATTTTGCACTTGTATGGTATTTTTTTTTTATAATATTCTATTTTTTGCCACTTATTTTATTTCTTCTTTTTTATTTGTATGTTATAATATTTTTTATTTAGTTTTCAAAAAAACTTTTTTTTTTACATATTTTTTTCCAAATAATTTGTCCCCAAGAGGTCACTGAAAGACCTTTGGGAGACAATGAGAGACTTTTTTTTGGGGGGGGACTAATTCCACTGCAACTGGGGCATCCAAAGGAGCCTCAGTTACAAGGGAAACCAGCCTCCTGTGGAAGTTTGTAGAAGGCAGAGCAGATCAGGGTTTCCTCACCCTGCAGCTTTGTGCTCCTCTGCCCCAAGCCGCTCATCTACCTGAGGAGAAGGCAGAAGCGCTGATTGCACGATCAGTTGTGTTTCTGCCCAGCAAGAAGGGGGCCGCAAAACTTTGTTCTGGAGGCCGCATGGGGCCCACGGGTTGTGCACCCCGCTATAGAGCAATGTGACAATGTTTTCTCCAGACCTAAAAAGGTTGCGCAACCCTAGTCTAGTCTTAGCAATCATCACATTTTTCACCAGGGACCTCTACAAGGAGGCATAGATTAAACTGGTCAGATATCCAGGTCGCCATTCTGAAGTCATTAGCTGTAAAATATGAAAGAAATTATTGAGGAGTGGGATAAGGCAGACTTTTTATTTCAAGAAAATTCAGAAACAGACTTCAGAGGACATTAAAATGTGGGAAGTTACAAAGGTGACTAAAGACATCCCTTCCATTTGAGGACTCTTTACAATTGAAAGATCCGAAGGTTAGGATCGTAGATGCGCTTTTAAGAAAATCTTGTGAGATCTCAGCTACAACAATTTTCCCTGATATTGTGGCTAAATCAGTAGCAAGATCTTTATTCCTCTGGTTGAACCAATTAAATAAACATCTGTTGGCAAAAACTGAGAGAATAAATTCTGGAATCACTGCCGTTATTAAAAATGGCCATAGGTTTCATAGCAGATATTCTGCTGTATCAGTAAGATTGGCCGCTTGAGATGGGGCCCTTACAAACGCATTTTGGCTTAAAACCTGGTCGGGCAATACTATCTCCAAGAACAAGCTTTTTTTTAATACCATTGTCAGAATCAAATATGTTTGGGCCCTAGACAGAATTTTGGAAAAAGCAGGAGACAAGAACATAGGGGTTTCCACAAAAATGACCTAGAAAGACTATTTCCTCATTTCGCAGACCCTGCACTCTGCAGAGATCAGACAAAGGTAAAGGGAAATATGGAAGGTGGAGTTACACAACAGATAGAAAAGGTAGAAACTTTATTTTTAATCCCAAAAGCTCTACGGCATCCACTAAATTACACCAATGTAGTAGGAGGAGGGTTGTCATACTTCTCCGACCAATGGGCAAGTGTTACTCAGAACCAATGGATCCTTCATATCATTTACGAAGCTAACAAAATACAATTCGACAGCCTACCTCCAGATAATTTTCAAATCAATTGCTTCCAATCTATCCGGCACCAACAAGGTCATAATGAAGCTGCTAAAAAAATTGCAACAGTGCAATTTGCCATGTGCCAACGTCTCAACAATTCCAAGGTTATCACTGGTCAAAAAACTAAATGGGACGTTCAGATCCATTATAAACCTGAATAAAATACAGAAAATTCAAGATGGAATCATTCAAATCAGTGATTTCTCTGATAGAACAAGGTGCAAATATGTGTACCATAGATCTCAAAGATACATACTATCATGTCCCAATTCACCAGCACCATCAGAAACATTTGAGATTCACAACTCAAGTAAATCAGGAGATTCTGCACTTTGTTTTGCTGCCTCCCTTTTGGGATTTCCTCAGCACCTACAATTTTTGCAAAAATAATAGCAATGATCATGTCTTTCGCCTCTTGTACACGAACTATATGGATTAGGTCCGGATGCGTTCAGGAAAACTCGCACCATTTTGCAAGCAAGTTCAGTCAGTTTTGTCTGTGATTGCGTTCACTTGTTGAATATAGAACATGCTGCGATTTTCACGCAACGCACAAGTAATGTGTGAAAAACCATTGAAATGAATAGGTCTAGTTCACATCACACATTGCACCGGCTGGAAAAACTGTCTCGTCTGAAAGGGGCCTAAGGGAAAAAGAGGAAAAGAGGTAGTAGTAATTCCTTATTTGGACGACTTCCTCCTAGTAGCAGAAGATGCAAAATCAGTAGTCCTGATTCAAAACAAAACCACAGTCCCTTTTCTCCTGGAAAAACTGGTTTGGATTGCGAACCAGAATCATCCCTGCAACCTAGAAAATGTTTTTTGGGGTCCTCCTAGATTCGGTACTCCAGAAGTCCTTTTTTACCACAAGAAAAACTGGAAACTATTTTGGAAAAAGTCAAGTATTTTCTAAACTGAACTTATTGCTCTCTGAGAGAAGCAATGAGTCTTTTGGGTCTCAGACAGTTCCATGGGCTCAATTCTACTCAAGGACAATTCAACATTGACCTGGGACAGAGACCTGGATTCCCAAGATTCACTGACCAAAATTTCAGGGAACGTAAAAAAGTCACTTCTCTGGTGGACAGAACCTGGAAGTAGGGATCCTGTTGCACCTAATGCCTTTCACACTGAAAACCATGGATGCAAGCCAGTGGGGTTGGGGAGTCCATATAGATCATGTCTATTTTCAAGGCTCCTGGTCTCGGGAAGTCCAACAAAAGTCATAAAATAGTGCGAATTGAGAGCAGTTCTAGAGACACTGATAAAGACTCGGATTGTCGTATACGGATATTATCAGACAACATAACTGCAGTCTCATTTTTATGTTGTCAGGGAGTCACACAATCTCAGCATCTTTACCTTGCCCTGGCATATACATTTCCTCTGATTCCTCTTATTCCGCTGGTCATTGGGAAGAAGAGAGTGGATTTAAAAAAAATTGGACAAAAAGAAGTTGGTTCTCATCTCTAAAGCTCTTGGCCCTGGAAAAAACTGTGATCTTGCTGTTATGAAGAAACAACATGTCCTAAGGTCCCATATTTCTTCCGAACCTACAAAAATTTCAATTATCAGCATGGATCCTGAAAGGGAGAGACAGAAAGAGCAAGGGTTGACAGATAAAGTGATTCACACCCTACAGCAGAGCCGGAAAAGGGTAACATCAGCCATATAGATATGGAGAAACCTTTTATACCTGGGCAGGGAAAAATTCTCCTGACCTATCTGCTCGAAATATTCCTAAAATCTTGTATTTTCTTCAATTGGGTTTTGACATGGGTTTAAATGCCAGTACTTTAAGGAGGTTGTACGATCCCAAAATCAAAATAATTTTTATGTGCTCCTAACACCCCTCACCATCCATCCAAATGCCCCCAATACCTTTTTTTCATGTCTGAGCTTTCGTCTTGCCTGTCTGGGCATTAGATTATCCTGGCAGATCTCTTTTCTTTCTACCCTTCCTGTTTTGTTGAATACATAACTCTAATGATACACAAGCCTGGCTGCACTGCACAGTGTTAAGTCACAGGCTGGCCACGCCCCCCACACTGCTCTGTCTGCAGCCGCTATACAAACTGGCGTGTCGATCTTTCTACACTCAGACATGAATCTACTTCTCACTGTCTAAATCCCATCACTGACCATCCACAGGCTCTTCCCTCTTTCCCATTTTGCATGATACAGCCTGCTGAGCTTTGGATCTAATCCCATCTTGCATGATACAGCCTGCTGAGCAGTGTATCTAATCCCATCTTGTATGATACAGCCTGCTCAGCTGTGTATCTAATCCCATCTTGTATGATATAGCCTGCTCAGCTGTGTATTTAATCCCATCTTGTATGATACAGCCTGCTGAGCGGTGTATCTAATCCCATCTTGTATGATATTTTGTGATCCCCATTTTTTTTAAAAGTTGAGTTATATGGATTTGAGGTCCTCATTTTGAGGACCAGAATAAGATGTTCCATCTTTACTGGAACTCAAATATGGATGTAGAAAACACACTGATGACGTTCATGTGCTTTCTATATTCGTATGTCAGTTCTGCAAAAGATGTCCTATTCTGGTCCTCATAATGCAGATCTAAAACCTATAAAACTCAATGGGACTGCAAAAAAATGTGAATCACACATGGCAGTATCTTTTTATTAGTAGATCCTCGACGTGCAGGCCACAAAACAGATATGGTTCTGTGCATGAGCCCTATCACTTATACTGAGCGCCCATAACAGTGACATCCGCAGTGCTCACATAACAGTGACCTCCACAGTGCCCCCATAACAGTGACCTCCAAAGTGCCCCCATAATAGTGACCTCCAAAGTGCCCACATAACAGTGACATCCGCAGTGATTCCATAACAGTGACAGTCACAGTACCTACATAATAGTTTCATTCGCAGTGCTCCCATAACAGTGTTAGTCACAGTGCTCCCATAACAGTGACAGTCACAGTGCTCCCATAACAGTGACCTCCACAGTGTCCACATAACAGTGACAGTCATATTGCTCCCATACCAGTGACAGTGCCCACATAACAGTGACATCCACAGTGCTCCCATTACAGGGACATCCACAATGCCTTCATAACAGTGACAGTCACAGTGCCCACATAACAGTGATAGTCACAGTGCTCCCATAACAGTGATAGTCACAGTGCTCCCATAACAGTGATAGTCACAGTGCTCCCATAACAGTGATATCCACAGTGCCCACATAACAGTGACCTCCACAGTGCCCACATAACAGTGACATCCGCAGTGATCTCATAACAGTGATAGTCACAGTGCTCCCATAACGGTGGCAGTCAGTCACAGTGCCCACATAACAGTGACATCCACATGTCACAGTCCCTCAAGTGACTGATGTCAGGAAAACAAGGAGACTGGCTGAGCGTGGAGGAATCTAACAGCCTCCTTGATTTCTCTTGATTCAGTGTTGATAGGTTTAATCACCACTTTCCTTTTCTCAGCTGTTGATCAGTGGTCATCACGTCTACCCTTTATAGTCTGACTCCACTGTGCGGTAGAAAGCTTTATTTGGGTTTGGCTGAGCTGGTGTGAGATCCTCTCTGGTGTTCCTGCTCGTCCGTCTCTACACTAGTTTAGCGTTGCATTTGTTTGTGGTGTTCTATTCCCTGTTGTTTGTATCTAGACCTGAGACAGAGACTTCCATTTGTCCATCTGGGGAGGAATGGGTTGTCCCTGGTCCTAACCTTTTTCCAGGGCCTTATAGGGATATAATGGCCTAGGTATCCTGCATATGAATATTCCTACCTTCAGGGTCTATTCATATTGATAGATAGTCAGGGTCCGGATTAGGGTTGGTTAGAAGGTGACCTGCTTCTTCCCTAGTTTCCAAGCCCAGTTACTGTTCCCCTTCCCTCTTGTGTTCAGTGTGGAGTTTTCCCCCCACACTGATCGTGACATTATCTACCGCCATAAAAACCACCATTTCATTCAGGTCAGTGCAGCTATGGATCCTATGTCTGTACTGGTTGAACAACTGCAGGGAGTGTTTTTGGAGGTATCTGACCTCAGCGCGACAGTCTTACGGATTCAGAGACCACAGGCGGCTGGTTCCGATAGTGAATAAGGAAAGATAAGCAGCACTACAGAGTCCAGCAATTGGAAAAAATATATCTACCTTTGATAGGTGAGGTTGTGCTCGCAGATAGAGACCTTGGCTAAGGGTCCCGACATGTAACAGGTATACACAGAGATCCGCAGCACTCTTCCATTTGTGCAAAAATGTAAATTGGTTAATTTCAAATCAGCAGCATGACAGCGACATTTCGACCATCTCTGGTCTTTATCAAGCAATGTGATTATAACATAGGATATGCCTTAAATAGAGTGTATATAACCCCACCCAGGAACTGGGGGTGTCTCATCAATATTAATCTCATATCTCAACTAATGTGCCCATCATACATAAAACATATATGTGGATCAAAGTGACAAATGCATTCAGTTTATAAAAATTGTTAATAGATCACTTACTTAACCACCTCAGCCCCCCTAGCTTAAACCCCCTTAATGACCAGACCACTTTTTACAATTCTGCACTACACTACATTCACGGTTTATTGATCGGTCATGCAACTTACCACCCAAATTAATTTTACCTCCTTTTCTTCTCACTAATAACAAAACAGCGTCTAATATACCTTTTTGGGGTTAAAAAAAATGATCGCTGCTGGCAGGCTGTAGATCAACTTCTTAGCTGTGCGTCGCTGCGTCAAGGAGGAATAACCAAGCCGCCCGCAGGACGCATCCCTGCGTTAGGCGGTCGGGAGGAGGTTAATTACAGTAGTGCCCCCCTGTGAAGTCCAGTATGCAGAGAAGCGCGCACTAGCGGTCAGCGTGCCTCACATTCTACTGCACATGCGCTAGGTTGATAGACAATTTTCCCCCTCTGGCCAATGAGAAAACAGGATTTTGGTGATGTACCCTGTTACAAAGTGCAGGGAAAGATCGCTCTATGAATGAATGATGTAAGATAGGTTGGATGAAATTGGACAGCCTTTATGACTTTTTTCTTTTCCTCAGTAATGTCAAATATTAGGGGGCACATGCTTATTAACGTATGCTGCCCCCCCCCCCCCTATAGACATAGACATTGGGGATTAATGGTTGCAGCAACCCCTTCAATAAGGTAGAGGGTCAATCGAAAATTGATCACTCCCTTTTAGGGATTGCTGCCATCTGATTCTCTCTTGGGGACCCATGTGAGGACTGGGAGTTACCTAAGCGATGATTCCAGTCATATGGAGCCCCTTATTTTGATCAGATTATTATATTGCTGCTCTCCAACTTGTCTTTTACTCAGACCCCCGTATTAATTAACAGATCTTATTGTTATGTATTTCGGCTTGACAAGTGTGAGTATTGAGTTTTGCCAGCAGGATGGGATAAGATCGCTGAGCTGCCTATATGCCTTAGCAACAATATGCGTCATTAGGCACTCCCCTTTCTTTTCTATTGGCTACAGAGCGATTTTTTCCATTGGCTATAGAGCGATCTTTCCCTGCACTTGGTAACAGGGTACGTCACCAGACTCCTGTTTTCACATTGGCCAGAGGGGAAAATTGTCTATCAACCTAGCACATGTGCAGTAGAATGTGAGGCACGCCGACCGCTAGTGCGCGCTTCTCTGCATACTGGACTTCACATGGGGGTACTACTGTGATTAACCCCTTAACGACCCAGGACGAGAATGCTCGTCCTCAAACGCCGGCACTTAGCACTTGAGGGCGAGTGCTCTCGTCCTGCAGTTGTTCCTCCCTCCCCGGTCAGCAGCAGAGATCCGGCGGTTACTGACCGCCAGATCCCTGCTGTATCCACCAGCATCGGCGATAACGCCAATGCCGGGGGATTAACCCCTCATATGCCGCGGTCAGCGCTGACCGCGGCATATGGGAGGTTTGCGCTCCCTCACCTCATGCATCGGGTCCCCGCTCTGCTGTGTAAATAAAAAAAATAAAAAACTGTGCCAAAAAAGCTATTTCTTGTTACCTTGCCTCACAAAAAGTATAATATAGAGCAACCAAAAATCATATGTACCCTAAACTAGTGCCAACAAAACTGCCACCCTATCCCGTAGTTTCTAAAATGGGGTCACTTTTTTGGAGTTTCTACTCTAGGGGTGCATCAGGGGGGCTTCAAATGGGACATGGTGTCAAAAAAAAACTGTCTAGAAAAATCTGCCTTCCAAAAACCGTATGGCATTCCTTTCCTTTCCTTCTGCGCCCTGCCGTGTGCCCGTACAGCAGTTTACGACCACATATGGGGTGTTTCTGTAAACTACTGAATCAGGGCCATAAATAATGAGTTTTGTTTGGCTGTTAACCCTTGCTTTGTTACTGGAAAAAATTGATTAAAATTGAAAATTTGCCCAAAGATTTAAATTCTGAAATTTCATCTCTATTTGCCAATAACTCTTGAGGAACACCTGAAGGGTTAATAACGTTTGTAAAATCAGTTTTGAATACCTTGAAGGGTGTAGTTTCTAGAATGGGGACATTTTTGGGTGGTTTCTATCATGTACAGTCGTGGCCAAAAGTTTTGAGAATGACACAAATATTCGTTTTCACAAAGTTTGCTGCTAAACTGCTTTTAGATCTTTGTTTCAGTTGTTTCTGTGATGTAGTGAAATATAATTACACGCACTTCATACGTTTCAAAGGCTTTTATCGACAATTGCATGACATTTATGCAAAGAGTCAGTATTTGCAGTGTTGGCCCTTCTTTTTCAGGACCTCTGCAATTCGACTGGGCATGCTCTCAATCAACTTCTGGGCCAATTCCTGACTGATAGCAACCCATTCTTTCATAATCACTTCTTAGAGTTTGTCAGAATTAGTGTGTTTTTGTTTGTCCACCCGCCTCTTGAGGATTGACCACAAGTTCTCAATGGGATTAAGATCTGGGGAGTTTCCAAGCCATGGACCCAAAATGTCAACGTTTTGGTCCCTGAGCCACTTAGTTATCACTTTTGCCTTATGGCACGGTGCTCCATCGTGCTAGAAAATGCATTGTTCTTTATTCATGGCTGTGTTTTTGGGCAAAATTGTGAGTGAGCCCACTCCCTTGGATGAGAAGCAACCCCACACATGAATGGTCTCAGGATGCTTTACTGTTGGCATGACACAGGACTGATGGTAGTGCTCACCTTTTCTTCTCTGGACAAGCCTTTTTGCTGATGCCCCAAACAATTGGAAAAAGGCTTCATCAGAGAATATGACTTTGCCCCAGTCCTCAGCAGTCCATTCACCATATTTTCTGTAGAAGATCAATCTGTCCCTGATGTTTTTTCTGGAGAGAAGTGGCTTCTTTGCTGCCCTTCTTGACACCAGGCCATCTTCCAAAAGTCTTCGCTTCACTGTGCGTGCAGATGCGCTCACACCTGCCTGCTGCCATTTCTGAGCAAGCTCTGCACTGGTGGCACTCCGATCCCGCAGCGGAATCCTCTTTAGGAGATGATCCTGGTGCTTGCTGGACTTTCTTGTAAAGTAATAACTGTTTTTATAGGTATTAATATGTATTATAGAAGTAGAGAAATTGAAACTTGGAAATTTTCAAAATTTTGTATTTTTTTTATAAATAAAAATGAAATTTTTTACTCCATTTTACCAGTGTCATGAAGTACAATATGTGACGAAAAAACTATCTCAGAATAGCCTGGATAAGTCAAAGCGTTTTAAAGTTATCACCACATAAAGTGGTCAGATTTGCAAAAAATTGCCTGGTCCTGAAGGTGAAAATGAGCCCGGTCCTTAAGGGGTTAAATAAGTGATCTATTAACGATTTTTATGAACTGAATGCACTTGTCACTTTGATCCACATATATGTTTTATGTATGATGGGCCCATTAGTTGAGATATGAGATTAATATTGATGACACACCCCCACTTCCTGGGTGGGGTCTTCCCTGGAAGGGGGAGATGTGTGGTGAAACCAACCTCGCCACTGGGTTTTGGAGGGGCCTGTTTGCCAGCCTCTTGCCTCAGGATTATGGCCCATACTAACTTTGAAGAAGAAGATAGTCCAGCCGCACAGCTTAACTCTGTGGAACTGTTTTGGGCAGGAAAGCCATGCTTGCGGCCGGCCAAATGTGACTTCCATGGAATTCGGGAACCCCTGCTCGGATCTGGGTGATTTTTGGATATGTTGTTCACCCAGATCAGAGCTATCCATGGATGTATACATTATGAGGCTATGTGGGATTTTGAGGTGTGTGACAGAACCATCTGTCTTTGGAATTGTATTGTATGTTATGTGAGGGTACCCATACAGCTATGCCATGGAGCCTGTTCGTGAAATTAAAGACTTTGGTTCCATGTCGATTTTATTGTATTCGTGTAGCTATCTGGGGATATGTGTTAATGTCTGTGTTTACTGTAAGGGTTGTGACATTGTATGTTTAAATGGTAATTTCTGTTGTCCCCACATGTGTATTGGCGATTTCCCTTTGTCCTGAGAGATAATTGAATTGCTCCTCGGGTGTCTTCAGGGCAGAGAGGAGGAAACCATGATGTATTGTGGGGATGTATTGTGTCTGTGTATCCTGAATTCCTGCATATCTGTCCTGTGTCACAGTCTTCCATCTGGTCCCCTAGGGGAGTGTCCACCAGATGGGGACCAGCATAAATACGGGCGGGTAGCCCCCAATAAAGTGTTCCTGTTTTACACTCAACATAGAGCCTCGTCTCATGTGTGTGGGGATTGCGTGTATGTGTATACTCCCCTGGCTATTACTCCTAGCTCTTGTAAGAGCTGTTCCTGGTTCCTGTGGTGGTGTCGGTGTCGAGCGGAGTGCTTGGAGTCCTTGGGAGGCACTGGGAGCATCCATCAACAGAGGTACACGGTCGGGGTGCTAGGAGATCCGTTACACTTGATGTTGCTGTCATTATGCTGATGATTTGAAATAAACCAATTTACATTTTTGCACAAATGGAAGAGTGCCCCGGATCTCTGTGTATACCTGGTTCCAATAGTGGGTACCAGGCCTGCTCTGACAGATTTTCAGGGAATCGTGTAAGTTGTACTTTAAGCTGCATCCATACTTTTCTGGAGATGAGTGTCAACGTGTGGGTGATAATTTCTTTGCTTAAAGGGAACCTGTCACCAGTTTTATGGTGTCCTAACTAAGGCCGAATGCACACTGGTATGATCTATACCAGTGTGTTACTGTACTGTGGCGGCAGCAGGGAGCGCACGGCGTCATAGCAACCAATGACGACGCCGTGTGCTCCTGCTCTCAGGAGGAATCCAGGCCGCGGTTCCACGGACCGCTCACGGCCGTGTGCATTCGGCCTAAGGGCAACATAAATAAGTGACCGATTCTCTTAGCAAAATGCTGGGTTACTTTCTTTAATTGACCCAGTCAATCTGCCAACATCTTGTATTGAAAAGCTCCAGCTGATAATGGTGAGTCATAAATATTTATGAGCTGCTGACTCTCCCTGCCCACCTGCTGCTGAATAACAGTTATTTTCCATATGAATCAGCAGCAGGTGAGCAGGGGAGTGGCTATAGCTCTGAATTAAATATACAGGAGAGTGGCTATAGCTCTGAATTAAATATACGCTGGACTCAATGACATCACGCTGGACTCAAATCAGCTCATTAGCATGTGGCATCTTTGTGTGTATATTATGAGGTAACCATCTGTCACACCAGTAAGTGAATACATCTAAGGTACTTTTTAGTAGTTACTGATTGTATATAATTAGTTAGATTATAATCAAATATCCACATGACAGGTTCCCTTTAAGGATGATGCACAGTCTTGGCCTTTTTTCTGCCGACTGGATCACCATCCCTCCAGTCGGTAGATGAATTTTTTAGAGCCTTGGGTCTTATTTGTGATGACTCGGATCGGATCTCTCAGGCTGAGACCAAGTTACGTGGTTTACTGCAGGGAGAACGCTCTGTGGAAATCTATTGCTCTGAATTTAGGAGATGGGCTACGGATACGGAGTGGAATGATCCTGCTCTCCGTAGCCAGTTCTGTCAGGGTCTGAGAGGCTGCAGGACGCAGGACGCGTTGGCCTTTCATAAAAAAACATTTGTTTTCATTGGAAGCAGCTATTTCCCTTGCTGTACATCTGGATAGATGCCTGAGGGGGAGATCTAAGGGTCCTCACCCTCAGGACGTACTGTCAAATAAGGTGGTGGCTTCCTTTGACACTTATGGTAAAGAGACACCTGTGGTTACACCTTGTGAGGAGCCTATGCAGTTGGGGGAAGCTTCTCCTGAGACTGCTGGTAAGAGCTCTGGTCATATGAAGGGAGTCTGTTTTTGTTGTGGAAAGAAGGGACATTTTTTGAATATTTGTCCGTACATTCAGCGTCAAGGTGTAAACAAAAAAAAAAAAAAAAAAAGAAAAGCTTAATCCCCAAATTACAATTGTTGGTGTGGGTTAGGAGCAACAACATTTACTTTTGTCATTTACTGGTAGTGCCCTATTTCTCCTGTCTGCCGAGGTGGCGCTAGTCCAAAACTGTGGAAATCGAGGTGGGGCTGGGGTTAACCTGATTGATGGACAGTTTGTTCGTATTCATGGGTTGACTTCTAGTGCACTAGAGAAAAGCATTTCTGTCTTTGCAATTGGTTCTGAACCTCTTACCCAAAAATGATTGTTGCAGGTGGTAAATGACATCCATTTAAGAGTGGGTGATTTCCATCAGGAATCTATCTAGTGTTATGTGTTGGAGGGTCTGCCTGCTCCGATGGTTTTGGGCTTACCATGGTTAAGCAGACATAACCCTACCATCGATTGGCAAGCAAGACAGATTCTCGATTGTAGTGATTTCTGCATGGACAACTGTCTTTATGCATCTTTCTCTGTAGTCACCACTAAAACTGTTCCCTCGTTCATTTCCAAATTTTCTGATGTGTTTTATGAGAGTGGTAACCAGGAGTTACCCCCGCATAGGGAGTATGATTGTCCCGTCAATCTTATTCCTGGAGCTAAACTGCCCAAATCTCGGTTGTATAATCTTTCGGAGCCCGAAAGAAAGACTATGCGAGAGTATATCACCAAGAGCTTGGTGAAGGGTCATATCAGACCATCCAAATCCCCAGTGGATGCTGTGTTGTTCTTTGTAAAAAAAAAAACATGGTACCCTTAGACCATGTCTGGACTTCCGTGAGCTCGTATTTCCGTCCGTGATCTTTACCCCCTTCCTTTGATTCCAGATTTGTTTAGTCAGATTGTCGGTGCCAAGGTGTTTTCAAAATTGGATCTGAGGGGGGGCATAAAATCTGGTAAGGGTCAGGGAGGGGGATGAGTGGAAGACCGCATTTAATACCCCCGAGGGTCATTTTGAAAATCTGGTCATGCCCTTTGGGTTATACAACGCTCCAGCGGTTTTTCAACAGTTTATCAATGTTATCTTTCATCATCTGGTGGGGAGATTTGTTGTATATCTGGATATATACTAATTTATTCTCCAGACATGGAGACTCATAAAGAGTAAGAGACAGGTGTTACAGATCCTAATATAGAATAAATTGTATGCGAAGATGGAAAAAAAAATTTTTGGGCTGTTCAGGAAGTGCAATTCCTGGTTTACCTGCTCTTATTCTGAGGTTTTCGTATGGATCCCGAAAAAGTCAGTGCAGTATTGGGCTGTGATTGACCCGAAAATCTGAAAGCGCTTATGCGCTTATTGTTTTGGATTCACCAACTACTACCGTAAATTAATCTTGTACTATTCAACTATGGTTAAACCTTTAACAGACATGACTAGGAAGGGGGTCGATTTCTCTGTTTGGTCTGAGGCGGCATTAGAAGCCTTTTCTGCTGTGAAGGAATGTTTTGCTTCAGCCCCTATTCTGGTGCAACTGGACATGTCTCAGCCATTCATTCTAGAGGTTGACGCATCTGAGGTAGGGATGGGAGCAGTTTTGTCGCAAGGTCCTTCACCTACCTAGTAAATGGCGCCCATGTGCTTTTTTCTATAAAAAAAAACCTCTTGACTGCTGAAAGAAATTATGACGTGGGTAGTAATGAATTGCTGGCCATTCAGTTTTGAAGAATGGCGCTATTGGATGGAAGGAGCAATTCATCTTATTACGGTAATTACTGATCACAAAAATCTAGCTTACCTTGAGTCGGCTAAATGACTGAATCCAAGGCAGGCCAGATGGTCGCTAATTTTCACCAGATTTCACGTCATTGTCACCTACCATCAAGGCGAATGCTTTGTCGCACAGCTTTCCTGGGGGGGGGGGGGGGGTTGATTCTAAAGATCCTAGTCCTCTTTTGTCTGAAGGGGTAGTCATATCTGCCCTATATCCTGATCTTGAGGCTAAAGTGTTGGAGGCCCAAGAGGATGCACCGAACTCTTGTCCTCCAGGGAAATTGTTTGTTCCTTCAGACTTACGTCATAAGGTATTTGAGAAACATCACTGTACTGTCTTGGCTGGACACCCTGGGAGTAGATCCACTGTCAATCTCATCTCGTGCAGATTTTGGTGGCCGGGGCTGCGTAAGTGTGTTGAGGACTATGTGTCAGCCTGTTGTACCTGTGCTCGTGCTAAGGTGACACATACTCAGCCTTCTGGGTCTCTCCTTCCGTTACCCATCCTGTCCAGACTTTTCACGCATTTGTCCATTGACTTTATCGCGAATTTACAGAATTCTTCGGGAAAAAACGTGATCCTGGTGGTAGTTGATCGGTTTAGCAAATTGCCGCATTTTATAGCATTGCATGCTCTACCTAATGCCAAAACTCTTGCACGGGGGTTTGTCTATAACATCGTGAAAATACATGGCATTCCCTCTGATGTGGTGTCTGATCGGGGGACTCAGTTTGTTTCCAGGTTCTGGAAAGCGTTCTGTACTTGACTGGGGGTACAATTGTCCTTTTCTTAAGCTTTTCATCCTCAGTTGACCGGACAGACGGAGCGCACCAATCAGAATCTGGAGACTTACTTAAGATGTTTTGTTTTGGAGAACCAGGATGAGTGGTTTTCATTCTTGTCGTTAGCTAAGTTTGCCATTAATAACCGTAGACAGGAGTCCACTGATAAGTCGCCGTTTTTTTGGGGCATATGGATTCCATCCGCAGTTTAGCACATTTTCTGGTTCACAAACTACCGGTGTTCCTGAGGAGGAACGATTTTCCTCTTCTTTGTCTTTGATTTGGCGGAAATGTTAAAATAACCTGAAAAAGATGGGCAACAGGTATTCTGTAAGCGTGTGGCTGACAGAAGACGTATGAATGGTCCGGACCTGAGAGTGGGTGATTCTGTGTGGCTGTCCACAAGAAACATTAAACTTAAGGTACCTTCTTGGAAGTTGGGCCCAAGATTTAATGGTCTATATGAGATCACTGCCATTGTTAACCCTGTAGCCTTCTGTCTTGAACTTCCTCAGGCTTTGAAAATTATATAACGTATTTCATAAGTCGTTGTTGAAGAAATGTGTCAAACCTGTTGAGCCGTCCTCCTTGCCTCCCGTTCCTGTCATGGTGGACGGTAATTTAGAATTTCAAATCAGCAGGATTGTGGACTCCCAAGTTCTCCGTAGATGCCTCCAGTATCTCGTCTACTGGAAGGGTTACGGACCAGAGGAGAGGATGTGGGTTCCAGCGGCCGATGTAAATGCAAATCGTCTGGTGAAGGCCTTTCACAGAGCCCATCCTGATAAGGTCAGTCCTGGGTGCCCAGAGGTCACCTGTAGAAGTGAAGGTGGGTACTGTCACGGTCCCTCAGGTGACTGATGTCAGGAAATCAAGGAGATTGGCTGAGCGTGGAGGAATCTAACAGCCTCCTTGATTCAGTGTTGATAGGGTTAATGACCACTTCCCTTTTCTCAGCTGTTGCTCAGTGGTCATCACTTCTACCCTTTATAGTCTGACCCCACCCTTCTGACTATGCCGTAGATAGCTTCATTTGGGTTTGGCTGAGCTGGTGTGAGTTTGTCTGTGGTGTTCCTGCTCATCCGTCTCTACAGAAGTTTAGTGTCGCGTTTGTTTGAGTTTGTTATATTCCCTGTTGTTTGTATCTGGGCCTGAGACAGAGACTTCCATTCGTCCATGTGGGGAGGAATGGGTTGTCTCTGGTCCTAAGCTTTTTCCAGTGCCTTATAGGGATATAAAGGTCTAGGTATCATGCATATGAATATTCCTACCTTCAGGGTCTATTCATCTTGATACGTAGTTAGGGCCCAGATTAGGGTTGGTTAGGAGGTGACCTGTTTCTTCCCTAGTTTCCAGGCCCAGTTACTGTTCCCCTTCCCTCCTGTGTTCAATGTGGAGTTTTCCCCCCACACTGATCGTTACACAACAGCACTCCCATAATATGGACAACCACAGTGCCTTCATAACAGTGATAGTCACAGTGCTCCCATAACAGTGATAGTCACAGTGCTCCCATAACAGTGATAGTCACAGTGCTCCCATAACAGTGACAGTCACAGTGCCCACATAACAGTGGCATCCACAGTGATCCCATAATCAGTGATAGTCACAGTGCTCCCATAAGTGACAGTGCTCCCATAACAGTGACATCCACAGTGATCCCATAACAGTGACCTTCTCAGTGCCCACATAACAGTGACCTTCACAGAGCCCCTATTATCTATCCAATGCCCCCTTTGGCATCGACAGTGCCCCCTTTGCCTTCCACAGTGCCTCGTGTGCAATCTACAGTGCACCGCGTGCCATTAAGTGCCCCTTGTGTGCCATCCAGAACTCCCATTGCCCTTTGTGCCATCCCCAGTGCCCCATTTGCCTTCCACAGTGCATCGTGTACCACCCCCGTGCCCCTTGTGTGCCATCCCTGGTGCCTCTTATGTGCCATCTCCAGTGCCCTGTGTGTCTTGCAGTGCCCCACTGCCCTTTGTGTGTCGTCCAGTGGTCCCTTTGCCATCCACAATGCCCATTGTGTGCCATCCACAGTGCCCCTCATGTGCCTTCCAATGCCCCATGGCTATCCACAGTGCCCTAGTGACCTATAAAGCATATCAATCAGCCTCTGTGGCTGATCGCAATGCTGAGACTCAAACACAGCGCTTACATCGCGCTGTGTATCAGTCAGTACAAGCCTGTACACTGAAAAGACGGCCGGGTCCCGATGCATGCACAGTAGTGTGCATGAGTCAGGACCTGAGAAGGCCGGCAGGAGGCGGTGAGGTCAGCGATGATATTCTGTCTCAAGGAGGAAAAGACGACGACGGCGCTGGATCGGAAGCATGGAAATCGCGTTTGGAGCGGTCACGTAACCATGAAGCGGATCCTATGAAGGGCTGCGCTGCAGAGGGTAAGTATGCCTGTAATATACTTCCCTTGACAGGTAATTAGAGTTCCCCAAATTTAAATAGGCCAAAAAAATAAACCTTTAAAAGGTGGCTGCACAGAGTGCGGATTACATTCAGTTTCTCGTGCAGAAAAAACAGTGTAATACGGTACCAGCAAGATGAATGAGATTTGACAAGTCTCATGGGTTTAGGTGTGAAAATAGCCGTGTTGTGCGCATTTTAAAATTCTGCAGCATGTCAATTGTTGTGCGCTTCCGCACCTTCTGTAGAGCGGTTACCCCATAGACATCAATGGAGTTGTTTACGTAACCAGCAAATCTGCACCAAAAACCACGACAAGTAGCGCAGATTTATGTATTCTTTGGAGCAATGTTTTGCACACAAATCTGCCGTGTGCAGGTACCCTTAAAGGAGTATCCTGGTTACATTAAGTTATCCCCTAAGAGGTAAGGCACCCACGATCACAAAAATGGGGACCCTGTACACCCTGAAATGAACAGCGCTCAGCTATCTCCAGAATTTCCCAAGAAATTAATTAAGCGGCCACGTGCATGCCCGTCTGCTCCTTTATTTCAGGGTGCTGCAGGGGGTACAAGACCCCTGTTCTCCCTGCGGTAGGACCCCCACACTCTAATAAGGGATAACAATGTAACTGAAATACCACTTTAACCCCTTAAGGACCCTTGCCGTACATGTACGTCACATCTGGATGTGACTAAAAGACCAGTGACGCACATGTACAGTACAAGGTCCGCCGGGTGCTCGGAGGAAATCGCGGCACCGTGGCTGCTCTTACCAGCAGGCACCATGTCGGGTAAGGGCAGCATTGTGCAGCACCGTCCCCCAGCAACTCCAAGCGCAGCGATTGGCCGGTCAATGAAGACCGGCACACCACAATGCCGGAAGCAGTATAGAACTACGGGGCTGATGAGGGACCCTCTAGAAGGCCCCCGGGGTAGCAGCCCCCGCCCCCTCCCCCGAGTGAACCATTATGGAACCCACCCCCTGACTATTTTCAGCCCCAAATTCCGGATTTTGAGGGCATGTCCGGAATACAGATAGACTGTGTGGGCTTCATCTCTGAAGATTTTCTAAATTTAATGGTGGCCCAAACCAATTTATACGCCCAACAATTCATTGATTAGAACCCTACATAAGCATACGCTAGACCCCTAGGTTGGACCCCAGTAAGTGCAGCAGAGATGATGACGTTTTGGGGACTCGTGCTGCATATGGGCGTAGTAAAGAAGCCAAACGTTAGACAATATTGGAGTTCAGACATTTTCTACCAGACTCCAATTTACAGTAAGACCATGACCCAAAAACAATTTAAGTCAATTGGGAAATTCCTACACTACGACGACAATGCAGTGCCCCCCCCCCCCCCCCTAAAACGACCCAATATTTGACAGTCTGTTCAAGGTTAGGCCTGTCATTGACCACTTTAACATCTATTTTGCTGAGGTGTACAACTCTGATAAAAATGTCACTGTAGATGAGTCCCTATTTCTTTACAAAGGGAGGATTAGATTCCACCACTACCTGCCAAGCAAACGGGCAAGGTATGGCATAAAGATATACAAACTTTGTGAGGACAGCTCCGGGTATACCCACAAGTTTCACATTTACAAAGGGAAAGATTCCCGGATAGAACCCCCAGAATGTCCCCCGATCCTAGGAGTTAGTGGAAAGATTGTGTGGGACTTGCTGCACCCACTGCTAGATAAGGGTTACCACCTCTATGTGGATAACGATTATACCAGCATACCCCTATTCATGTCCCAAACTGCTAAAAAGGTACTGTGGTTTGTGGCACAGTGCGCAAAAATCAGAGAGGCCTACCTAGATCCCTGGTAGGGCAACCACTGAGAATGGGTGAAAGTAGGGCTCTCCTCCATGAGAACATGCTGGTGGTTAAGTACAAGGACTAGAGGGACGTCCTTGTACTGTCCACCATTCACACTAACACCAGCTCCCCTGCTCCTGTACGAGGTACCAAAACCACTACCACCAAACCAGTTTGTATCCTGGACTACAACAGGCACATGGGAGGGGTGGATCTTCCAGATCAAATTCTGAAGCCATACAGTGCCACACGAAAACCAAAAGTTTCACCAACCACTACATATTCATTTTTGTGAAAAGTACCCTTTACACCACTTAAAATGTTCGTACGGGGGTGCTCTTTCCAAAATAGGGTCACTTCTTGGGGTTTTTAATTTATGGAGGACCTCAGTATTTTTTTTTATGCGGCACCTAAAATCCATGTCTGACAATTCAGGCCTGCCAGCTAAATCCATATTTTGCTGTTTGCATGCTGTGCGCCCATACTTGTGAAAGTGAAAAATTGGGGTCTGCTAGTAATTTTTCATTTTCACAAATGTGTGCTTTGAAATCCTTTAACAAGTGTTTCTGTCTTCTGTGAGACACTTAATTTTTTTTAAAGTGCCCTTTCCACCACTTAAAATGTTCATACGGGGGTGCTCTTTCCAAAATATGGCCACTTCTTGGGGGTTTTAATTTCTGGGGACCTCAGGAATCTTTTAAATGCGATATGGTACCTAAAATCAATGTCTGCCAATTCAGGTCAGCAAAATCCATATTTTGCTGTTTGACTCTAGTGCCCTGCTGTGTGATCATATATCATTTTTTGAGCACATATGGGGTGTTGGCGTATTCGGGGGGAAATGGGGAACAAAATTTGGGGTGCATTTTGTCCTGTTACCGTTTGGGAAAGTGAAAAATGTGGGTGTAAAGCAACTTTTTGCAGAAAAAAAATATATGCTATTTTTCATTTTCACTGCCAAGTGTTTCCTAATTTTATGGAAAAGTGCTCACTACACACCTTTAAATATTCCATGAGGGGTTTCCAAACTGGGGCCAATTATTGAGGCTTTCCACTGTAGAGCCACCTCAGGGTGTTTTCATATGCGACATAGCTCCCAATTACAATTCCAGCTAAATCCGCTCTCCAAAAGCCATATGGTGCTCCTTCCACTCTGAAGCCTGCTGTGCGCCCATACATCAGTTTTGAGCACATATGGGGTGTTTCTGTAAACTCCAGATTCAGGGTAATAATAGATTGAGTTTTGGTTGGTTGTTAAACCTTGATATGTTGCAGGAAAAAAAATAGATAAAAATTTAAGATCTTTGAAATTTCATTCCCATTTTTTGAAAATATCAGTAAGAAAAATAAACGTGCTTCTAAAATTACCGGATGTCACGTGTTGCGCTTCATCGGCCGGAAGTACCCTTTCCGGCGTCTGGAAGTCCCATGTGGCGCCTGCACTTACATTCTGAGCGCCGGCGTCCTTACACTAGCCGCAATAGCTCCCCAAACATCGGCGTGCAAGGCGCTGTGGGCACTCCATGCCAGTAAGTACAACTCTTCCCTTATAATTCCTTTGTATCATACAAGCCTGTCGGGACAATTTCTGTTTAAAAAAATCTTTTCAGGTATCTGCTGACATGGTTTTCTGTATATTTTATCATTATTATAATTTCTTTTGTTCTATCATTCCCTACAAATATTCGTATTGACTACCCCCTGATGAACTGCCAGATGCGGAGGAAATGCGTTGGGGCTGTTACTGTCTGTATCATCTAGATATGCTCATAGGGTTTCTTTTACCCAAACAATTTTGTACACATCAGATATATACATTAGTGTAGGGTTTTAACAGGGTTTCTGTCAGGCTTTAGGCATGGGAACAGGGTGCCTCCACCATTAGGGGGCTTCCCTGGGCAGAGTTTACTTTTAGGGCCAAAATAGGAATAGATTTCTTCTCTACCCTTAGACTCAGCCTTGCCACCCCAGATACGCCTATCAACACCTGTATTAGCCCTGTTAGGATATTTGCATGTATTTTGGTTTGTTAGGCGAGAGCACTTTAGTCAAATTTTTTAGTTATGAGGGTATTTTGCCCTGTTACCCCCTAAACAGAAATAAAGGTAATTTTAGAAGCAAGTTTATTTTTCATTTTTTAAACTTTCTAATTCATTACGTGCCGTTTATTTGTAACATCCACTATTAATATTTCTTCTTCATTCCCATTTTCCTTTAATTCTCGTTGGGCACCTAAAGGGTTAACAAAGTTTGTAAAATCAGCTTTGAATAGCTTGAAGGGTGTAGTTTCTAAAATGGGGTGATTTATGGGGGTTTCTTATATGTAAGCCCCACAAAGTGACTTCTCAACTGAACTGGTCTTTAACCACCTCAGCCCACTAGCTTAAACCCCCTTAATGACCAGAGCACTTTTTACAATTCTGCACTACACTACTTTCACCGTTTATTGCTCGGTCATACAACTTACCACCCAAATTAATTTTACCTCCTTTTCGTCTCACTAATAGAGCTTTCATTTGGTGGTATTTCATTGCTGCTGTCATTTTTACTTTTTTTTTATATTAATCAAAATTGACCGAAATTTTTGCAAAAAAAGACATTTTTCACTTTCAGTTGTAAAGTTTTTCAAATAAAACTACATTTTTATATAATTTTTTTTCTTTAAATGTATTGTTCTTCATGTCTTTGATTAAAAAAAAATAATGCAATAAGTGTATATTTATTGGTTTGGGTAAAAGTTATAGCGTTTACAAACTATGGTGCAAAAAAATTAATTTACGCACTTTGACTTTCTGAGCACCTGTCATGTTTCCTGAGGTTCTACAATGCCCAGACAGTAGAAACACCCCACAAATGACCCCATTTCGGAAAGTAGACACCCTAAGGTATTCGCTGATGGGCATAGCGAGTTCATGGAAGTTTTTGTCACAAGTTAGCGGAAATGGAATTTCTTTTTTCTTACAAAAGTCTCATATTCCACTAACTTGTGACAAAAAATAAAATTTTACATGAACTCACCATACCCCGGGGTGTCTTCTTTCCAAAATGGGGTATTTATACTGCCCTTGCATTTTAGGGGCCCTAAAGCGTGAGAAGTAGTTTGGAATCCAAATGCGTAAAAATGCCCTGTGAAATCCTAAAAGTACTCATTGGAATTTGGGCCCCTTTGCGCACCTAGGCTGCAAAAAAGAGTCACTCATATGGTATCGCCGTACTCTGAAGTAGGGCAATGTGTTTTGGGGTGTATTTTTACATATACCCATACTGTGTGTGAGAAATCTCTATAAATGACAACTTTTAACATTTTTTTTTTTTTATACAAAGTTGTCAATTTACAGAGATATTTCTCTTACCCAGCATGGGTATATGTAAAAAGACACCCCAAAACACATTGCCCTACTTCTCCTGAGTACGGCGATACCACATGTGTGACACTTGGAGCCTTACAGGGGGATGATCAGGGAGTCTATATGGGGTGATCAGGGGTTAATAAGTGACGGGGGGGGGGGGGGGGGGTGTAGTGTAGTGATTGGTGCTACTTACAGAGCTGCCTGTGTCCTCTGGTGGTCGATCCAAGCAAAAGGGACCACCAAAGGACCAGGTAGCATGTATATTAGATGCTGTTAACAAAACAGCGTCTAATATACCTTTTTGGAGTTAAAAATGAAAAAAAAATAAAAAATAAAAAATTGCATCTACAGCCTGCCAGCGAATGATCGCTGCTGGCAGGCTGTAGACCAACTTCTCAGCTGTGCTGTAAACGCGCCCGCATGCGCGTTCACGCGAAATCTCGGCTCTCGCGAGATGACGCGTAGATGTGTGAACAAGGAATAACCCGGCCGCCCGCAGGATGCATCCTTGCGTTAGGCAGTCGGGAGGTGGTTATAATTTTTTGGAAAGTCTTAAAAATTTTAAGATTTGCTTCTAAACTTTTAAAGGGGTTATCCGAGTTAATAAAAAATAAAAAAAAACACTTAAAATCCATCAGGATATACATATAATTTGGTTAGGCTAGATTTCATCAAGTTAAAACCCATATGTACACCTTTTCATGGTTGTGTTATTGCTGTGTTTACATGCTGAAGTACATGCTGAGGGGGCGTGTACCAACAAAGCCTGAGCTCTGCCTCATGAATATTTCTGGGCGTGAACAACCTGACCTTTCCTTCACCCTGCTCTGCACTTTGCAAAAAAAATTAAAAATACACACTTGTCATGTGGATGGACGGATCCCTCTGTCAGTCTTTTTCACAGTATTCCCGGTTTGTGCATGCGCAGACCGGAAGGATGGATCCGTCTATCTGCTTGCCATGTGGATGGACGGATCCCTCTGTCAGTCTTTTTCACAGTATTCCCGGTTTGTGCATGCGCAGACCGGAAGGATGGATCCGTCTATCTGCTTGCCATGTGGATGGACGGATCCCTCTGTCAGTCTTTTTCACAGTATTCCCGGTTTGTGCATGTGCAGACCGGAAGGACGGATCCGCAAGGCAGCTTCATCGTCGGAGCTGCATGCCTGCTGTATCCGCCGATCAGTGTGACAACTGACAGCATTTGTAGACAGATCCAGTTGCGGATCAGTCTAGAAATGCATTGCAATAACGGATCCGTCTATCCGCTTGTCATGCGGATGGATGGATCCCTCTGGCAGTCTTTCACAGTATTCCCGGTTTGTGCATGTGCAGACCGGAAGGACGGATCCGTCCTTCAGTTGTTTTGCAATGCCGGATCCGCAAGGCAGCTCCGTTGTCGGAGCTGCGTGCCTGCTGGATCCGCCGATCAGGATACTTCCACACTTGCGTTCGGGGTTCCGCTTGTGGGTTCCGTTTGAAGGATATCACAAGCGGCCCCGAACGGATCCGTAGAGCCCCAATGCATTCTGAGTGGATGCGGATCCGCTCAGAATGCATCAGGATGGCTGGTCTCCGTTCCGCTCAGCAGGCAGACATCCAAACGCAGCTTGCAGCGTTCGGGTGTCCGCCTGGCCGTGCGGAGCCAAACGGATCCGTCCAGACTTACAATGTAAGTCAATGGGGACGGATCCGTTTGAAGTTGACACAATGGTGCAATTTCAAACGGATCCGTCCCCCATTGACTTTCAATGTAAAGTCTGGACGGATCCGTCTGACTAACCTTTACACTTTCTTTCTGAACTATAATGCAAACGGATCCGTTCTGAACGGATCCCAATGTTTGCATTATAGGAGCAGATCCGTCTGTGCAGACATCAGACGGATCCGCTCCGAATGCAAGTGTGAATGTAGCCTCAGTGTGACAACTGACAGCATTTGTAGACGGATCCAGGTGCGGATCCGTCTAGAAATGCATTGCAATAACGGATCCGCCGATCCGCTTGTCATGCGGATAGACGGATCCCTCTGTCAGTCTTTTTCACAGTATTCCCGTTTTGTGCATGCGCAGACCGGAAGGATGGATCCGTCTATCTGCTTGCCATGCGGATGGACGGATCCCTCTGGCAGTCTTTTTCACAGTATTCCCGGTTTGTGCATGCGCAGACCGGAAGGATGGATCCGTCTATCTGCTTGCCATGCGGATGGACGGATCCCTCTGGCAGTCTTTTTCACAGTTTTCATGGTCTGCTCATGCGCAGACCGGAAGGATGGATCCGTCTATCTGCTTGCCATGCGGATGGACGGATCCCTCTGGCAGTCTTTTTCACAGTTTTCATGGTCTGCTCATGCGCAGACCGGAAGGACGGATCCGTCCTTTAGTTGTTTTGCAATGCCGGATCCGCAAGGCAGCTCCGTCGTCAGAGCTGCGTGCCTGCTGGATCCGCCGATCAGTGTGACAACGGACAGCATTTGTAGATGGATCCAGGTGCGGATCCGTCTAAAAATGAATTGCAATAACGGATCCGTCCAGCGGCACGGGCAAATAGCGGCAGGGCGGATCCGACAGGGTGAACAGCCTGTCGGATACGTCCTGCCGCTAGTGTGAAAATATCATTAGCATTATCTGTATCTAAGCAATATCTATATTATTCAAATATATATTCAATATGGATATTGCTTAGATAAATACATATATTGGTGGCAGATAAGGATTTTATATAGATGATGATGATAATAATGATGGCCAATAATTTATTTATATTTCACAGGGGGTGTTCAATGTGTACTAGTGGGGGAGGGGGGCAGGGCTGTAATAACGATCCCCAGATGCAGAGGGGAACGTTTACAAAATGCCACCTCTAGCCCCAGTGAATGCAGGAGGGACAAACAGTCAAACATACCCTTCTGCCTGAGAAGAGATCACCTCGGCTCTGGTATGTACTGCACATGAGCGATCGCATACCAGAGCTGAGGCAGTGAGGAGAGCTGGAGGGGGGAGGGCACCAGAGGCTCTGACGTCTCGTTTACACAGCCTGACCACTCCCCCAAGCAGGGAGAGCTGTAAACGAGACGTCATCAGCAGAGCAGAGCTGAGGCAGTGAGGAGAGCTGGAGGGGGGAGGGCACCAGAGCTCTGACGTCTCGTTTACACAGCCTGGCCACTCCCCCAAGCAGGGAGAGCTGTAAACGAGACGTCAGAGCAGAGCAGAGCCGAGGCAGTGAGGAGAGCTGGAGGGGGGAGGGCACCAGAGCTCTGACGTCTCGTTTACACAGCCTGGCCACTCCCCCAAGCAGGGAGAGCTGTAAACGAGATGTCATCAGCAGAGCAGAGCCGAGGCAGTGAGGAGAGCTGGAGGGGGGAGGGCACCAGAGCTCTGACGTCTCGTTTACACAGCCTGGACACTCCCCCAAGCAGAGAAAAAGCTGTAAACGAGACGTCAGAGCAGGCTTGCTGACGTCAGGGGTCACATGACCCAGAACTGAACTGGACAAATGGTGATAGAGAGCTTATGAAAGTGACTTTAACAAACTTTCAATGGACAACAATAAAAGCAATTAGAATAGATTTATTTAAGTCGGATAACCCCTTTAAGTGTTCTAATGTCCCCAAAAAATAAAATGTCATTTTCAAAATGATCCAAATATGAAGTAGACATATGGGGTAAAGTAATAACTATTTTTGGCGTTATTACTATCCATTATAAAAGTAGAGAAATTGAAATTTTCTAATTTATCCAAATATTTTGTAAATTTAGTATTTTTTTTATAAATAAAAATGAAACATTTTGGCTCAATTTTACCACCGTCATGAAGTACAACATGCGATGAGAAAACAATCTCAGAATGGCCTGGATAAATAAAAGTTTTAAAGTTATCATCATATAAAGTGACATGTCAGATTTGCTAAAAATGGCCTGGGCAGAAAGGTGAAAAAATGGCAGGGTCCTGAAGGGGTTAAAGTACAGATATCAGCCTACATAACACAAACAAGCCACTGACAGCAAAATTAACCATTTACCAGGGTTCTCAGGGGCTGGACATGCAGATGCTCCCTATTAATGGTGTTGTCTGTCATGAGATGACTCCTTTAATGTGTACACAATGGATGGTTGAAGAGAATGGATAGTTTTCATTTACTGCATGTTGTAAAGTACTTTTAATGAAGCTCAGTACATTACAGTCCTCTTTTCCTTGTTGACAATGTTATCCATTTCATTTATTTAAAAAAAAAAAAAAAAGACAATCTTTGCAATGAGATACAATGTGCATGTATGAAAAGCAAATTTAAAAGGTGTTTCCGAGATTTTTTAATTGATTACCTATCCTCTGGATAGATCAGCAGTATCTGATCGGTGGGTGTCCGACATCCGTTACCCCCACTTGCTTTCTTGTAGATGTCATGTTCGTTAATAACAATGAACTATACGTGGGCCACGTGATTAAAGGGGTTGTCCAGGTTCAGAGCTGAACCGGACATCCCTCCATTTCCCCCCCGGCAGCCCCCCTGACATGAGCATCGGAGCAGTTCATGCTCCGATGCTCTCCTTTGCCCTGCGCTAAATCGCGCAGGGCAAAGGCATTTTTCTGAGTTCCGGTGACGTACTGGGGCTCTCTATGGGGCTGACAGGAACCCCGGTGACGTCACTGGCACTGATGGGCGGGATTTGGCTCTGCCCTAGCCAGTAAAACGGCTAGGGCAGAGCTAAAGCCCGCCCCTCAGAGCCGGTGACGTCACCGAACACACTGCTGGGCGGAAGTTACCGCCCGGCAGTGTGTTATTGTAAACACAAGAGCCTGTGCCCTGCGCGATCTAGCGCAGGGCACAGGAGCGCATCGGAGCATGAGATGCTCCGATGCCAGGCTCAGGAGGGCTGCCGGGGTGAAAATAAGGGTATGTCCGGGTTCAGCTCTGAACCCGGACAACCCCTTTAAAGGGTTTCTACCACCAGAAATACTGTTATGTAGCTGACTGACATTAGCGATGCGCCCATGTCAGCACTACGTAACAGTATGTTTCTAACGTTAGTCCCTGCAGCCGTTTTTGTTAAAAAAGCACTTATTATATGCTAATGTGCCTCTAGATGCTATGTGGGCGTAAAATCAGCACCTAGAGGCTCCGCCCACTCACCCTGTATTCCGCCCAGGTCCAGTGTTGTGCCCGCCCATCTCCTCTTGATTGATGCCACTGTTTCCTGCATCGTTGGCGAAATCCCGCGCCTGCGCCGTTCACTTCTGTCTTCGGCGCAGTGAGTGAATGATGCGATCCTGGTGCCGGCTTCCTCACTGCGCCTGCGCCGACTAAGTCACAGTGAGGAAGCCGGCATCAGGAGAGCGGCCTTCACTCACTGCGCCGAAGTGAACGGCGCAGGCGCGAGATTTCGCCAACGATGCAGGGAACAGTGGCATCAATCAAGAGGAGCTGGGCGGGCACAACACTGGACCTGGGCGGAATACAGCGTGAGTGGACGGAGCCTCTAGGTGCTGATTTTACGCCCACATAGCACCTAGAGGCTCATTAGCATATAATAAAAGTGCTTTTTTAACAAAAACGGCTGCAGGGACTAACGTTAGAAACATACTGTTATGTAGTGCTGACATGGGCGCATCGCTAATGTTAGTCAGCTACATAACAGTATTTCTGGTGGTAGAAACCCTTAAAGTAAATGGGGCTGAGCTGCAATACCACACACAGCCACTATACAGCACTGGGCTTGGTAAGCTAGTACCACAACCTTCTCAAACAGCTGATAGGCGGTGGTTCCAGGTGTCAGACCCCCATTGATCAGCAGATAGGTCTTCATTAAAGAGTCTTGGAAAACCCCTTTAAGGGTTTTTTCTTTACAGACAACACAGCTAAAACAATTTTCTATTGGCGTGTATATTACTTCATTCTGTTTGGCGACTGTAGCTGTCCCTTATTTCATGTGAAAGCCCCTTAAAAAATAAAATAGAAAATTAAATAATTTCTGTAAATATCCTATATACAATTATAGTTTATCCCTGGCAAACCCTCAAATAGAATCAGTTCAATTTATTTTGCACATTAAAAACTCACACAAACTGTATACCCCACAAAATGAAAATAGCTAAAAAATAAAATAAAAAAATATATAGTTAAAAAAAAAACCTTGTCACAGCATAGTAAAATCTGTATGACATTTATTATCAAATACATTAAAGGTATCCTCTACAAATAGCAGCTCCACATCTGCAAGCGGTCCTCACTCTCTTCTTAGCTGGGCTCAACTCAATAGAATCTGTGCTGAAGTCTGCTGAACCTAGAAGAAGCAGATATAGGAAATGTTTTATACTCTGTAACTGTGACAAGAGCCCTCCATCAGCATGCAGAATTCTAAGCTAATGGTATCCATATACATAGGTGTGGAAAAGGACTCCTACCTTTCATTTGGTAATCAAATGTAAGCTCCTCTCCAGCTTTGATCGGTCTCGTTGAAAATAATGCAATTCGAGGAAGACGTACATCCAAGTTATCTATAAATACGTTGAATACCTGAAGATTGGGGTCACACTAAAATACAAGACAATGTACAAGACGTGTAAGGTCCACATGCAATTTTTGAAAAAAAAGGCAAATCTTTATAAAATTGTGCACATAACTATAGCTACCTCTTTAAACAGAGAGATGAGCATTAGGTGCAAATTCATGGAGGATTGGGCTGTGAGCATTTTTTTATGCTGGTTATCAAGGCGGTGCAAGAGAAAACCAGAGGAGCAATCTTAAAGGGTGATGCTCTTTCTGTAACTGGTACAGGAAGAATTCAGGCACGGCTACATGACCATTCGCAGAGCAGAGGGCTGCCATGGGAATGAACGTGTGCCTAGCAGTTTGCAGCAACTGCGACACACAAATCGCAAAAATGCAACACTGCTGGATTTTTTGTGAGTAGTGTGATGTGGTCGCAGCAATCATGTCACGCTGTGACCCCATTTATTGAAGCCCCGCCTCTCTGCGATCTTTGGTCGCACAACAGCTGTTGAGGCCAAAATTGCCACGTAGCCGAACCCTTATAGTTGCGATAGATAAGACCTCCATGGTTTTCTACATCTACTTACACTGTGGTTTACAAAGTGTGAGACATTTCCATATCGAGCAGCATCGACTGTAAACTCATCTGATTCATAGTCCAGGTCAAAGAGGTAAGTGATTCCTGTGCTGTCGTACTGCTGCCCCCTCCTCTCTGCCTCTTCACTTGTTATTACCTATAAGAAATGAGAAGGGGGAATGTGACACTTACCATAAGCTGATAGATCATTACTATTTCTGACACCATCTATTTTCCAGGCCTATGCACTGCACATCCTGTACTCAAACATCATAAGCTTTACAATAAGATGGAAATGCATCCACATATTTATAACACTAGAAAAAGCAAGGTCCGTTCATTTTTCCTCATGTTCCAAAAGCCATAACTTATTTTCCGTTCACATAGCTATATGAGGGCTTATTTTTTGGCGAGAACAGATGCAATTTTAATGCTACCATTTAATTTACCAGGTCTTGTATTAGAAAACAGGAAACCGTTTTTTGTTTTTGTTTTACTACTTAGAAAAATCTCAATTTTCTTTGCATCGCTATATTCCGAAAGCCATAACTTTTTTATATTTCCGTCTACAGAGCTGTATAAGGGCTTGTTTTTTGCGTAACGAAGTGTCGTTTTTATTGATACAATTTTAGTAGTATATACGTTTTGATGACCGCTGTTCAAGTTTTTGGGAGGACAAAATGACAAAAAAAAAGGCAAAATCGCATGCTTTTCATTTTTTTCTGTTACGCATTCACCACACAGGATTTTTCTTTTATATTTTAATAGGTCAGACATTTTTCGGACGCGGCGATACCCAATGTTTATTTTTTTTTTATCATTTATGTATTTTTATATGTAAAATTCGGAAAGTGGGGGTGATTAAAACTTGTAATAAATTAGTGTTTATTTACATATTTTTTATTTTTTTCATTTTTTTATAACTATTAGCCCCCATAGGGGCCTCCTACATGGGATCTTTTGATACCCTCTCCTATTCACCCTAATAGAGATTTTATAGGGTGAATAGGATTTTTACACTCTCCATTCTGAGCTATGCCTCGTGCATAGCTCAGCATAGAGAATGCAATGGCAGGCCTGGATCGCTTCAGAAGCGTCCAGGCTGCCATGGCTACCGATCGTAGCTTCAAAATTTTACTGCAGGGGCTCTGATCGGAAGGCAGAGGGAACCACATCCCTCTGCCTTCACTCACAGGTGCCACGATCAGCGTTCATCGAAGCACCTGAGGGGTTAAATGACGGCGCAATCGCCGCTCACTGTCAGTGCGGGTGTATGATACAGCTGGCACACGGCGAGTAGGGAGCAGGGTCACTGCAGAGGCCCACTCCATACACCTGTCGGCCCATAACGCCGTATATATATGGCATTATGGGTTAAAGGGGTTTTCCAGGCTTTAAATATTGATAACCCATTCTTAGGCTGAGTTCACACGGGCGAGATTTCCGCGCGGGTGCAATGCGGTAGGTGAACGTATTGCACCCGCACTGAATCCTGACCCATTCATTTCTATGGGGCTGTGCACATGAGCGATTTTTTTCACGCATCACTTCTGCAATGCTTTAAAATCGCAGCATGCTCTATATTCTGCGTTTGTAACGCAGGACAGGCCCCATAGAAATGAATGGGGCTGAGTGAAAATCGCAAGCATCCGCAAGCAAGTGCGGATGCGGTGCGATTTTCACTCATGGTTGCTAGGTGACAGTCTATTCACTGTATTATTTTCCCTTATAACATGGTTATAAGGGAAAATAATAGCATTCTGAATACAGAATGCTTAGTACAAGGTCAATTGAGGGTTAAAAAAAAATAAAAGAAATTAACTCACCTTGTCCTCTTCATCGCGCAGTTCCCGGTCTCTTCTGATGAGCTGTCGGCTAAAGGACCTTTGGTGACGTCAGCAGATCACATGCTCCAATCACATGGTACATCACCACGGTGATGTACCATGTGATTGGAGCATGTGATCTGACGTCACCAAAGGTCCTTTAGCCGACAGCTCATCAGAAGAGACCGGGAACTGCGCGATGAAGAGGACAAGGTGAGTTAATTTCTTTTATTTTTTTTTAACCCTCAATTGACCTTGTACTAAGCATTCTGTATTCAGAATGCTATTATTTTCCCTTATAACCATGTTATAAGGGAAAATAATACAATCTACACTACAACTAACCCAAACCTGAACTTCTGTGAAGAAGTTCGGGTCTGGGTACCACAGTCGGTTTTTATCACGCGAGTGCAAAACACATTGCACCCGCGTGATAAAAACTGAACATCGGAACGCAATCGCAGTCAAAACTGACTGCAATTGCGTACCTAATCGCGCGGGTTTGCCGCAATACACCGGGACGCATCCGGACCTAATCCGGACACGCCCGTGTGAACCCAGCCTTAGGTTGGTCATAAATATCAGATGGGCAGGGGTCCGACACCTGACACCCCCACAATCAGCTGTATGAAGAGAATGCACATTGTCGATGGTCTAGTGGGGCACCAATGTACCAACTAAGGAGCCCACTCCCACTATCAAACACCTTAGATGCCACTGTGGCATTAAACAAGTTAGGCTACTTTCACACTAGCGTTTCTATTTTCTGGTATTGAGATCTCAATACGGGGGAAAAAAAACAATTCAGTTTTGTCCCCAATCATAGTCAATGGTGACAAAACGTAACAGAATAGAATGCTCCAAAATGCATTCCGTTCTTATACCGGAGAGCAAACCGCAACATGCTACGGTTTGCTTTCTGTCCTGAGATGCGGAGCAAGACGGATATTCTCTGACACAATAGAAAACGGATCGGTCCCCCATTGACTTTCAATGGAGTTCATAACGGATCCATCTTGGCTATGTTAAAGATAATACAACCGGATCCGTTCATAACGGATCCAGATGGTTGTATGATCAGTAACGGAACCCTGCTGGATCCAGTAAAAACGCTAGTGTGAAAGTAGCCCTAAACATGAGCAGTCACTGCTTCCAGCACGTCTCAGTAACTACCTGTGTTCCCCATGTAACAATTCTGAAGCATCTGCTCGTGTCATTCCTCTATTACACTAGAACAGGTGTCAGCACTAGTGATGAGCGAACTTCTGTTTTAAGTTCGGCGTCTAAAGTTCGGCTTCCGGTTAGCGGAGAATCCAGATATGGATTCCGACTTCCGTTGTGGTCCGTGGTAGCGGAATCAATAATCGGCCATTATTGATTCCGCTACCACGGACCACAACGGAAGTCGGAATCCATATCGGGATTCTCCGCTAACCGGAAGCCGAACTTTAGACGCCGAACTTAAAACAGAAGTTCGCTCATCACTAGTCAGCACCCTTCGGCACGCCAGCTGCTGAGAAACTACAACTCCCAGCATGAAAACATACTTTTAAGGGCTCATTCAGACGGCCATATGCAGTCCGCAAAAATTTGGATGTGTTTTTTTTGCGGCCCTTTTCTTCTGTTCTACGCAAAACAAGTAAAACATATCCTATACTTGTCAGTGAAAATCAGGACGAGGCCTCACTGAGGTCTATGGGTCCGCAAAATGCAATCCATTTATTTGCAGACATGCTGAACTGTCCAAAAAAAAAACCAAACAAAAAAACGGATCTGCATTTTTGCAGGACAGCATACGGCTGTCTGAATGAGCCCTAACTCCCATAGAAGTGAATGGGGCATGCTGGTAGTTGTAGTTTCAGAACAACTGGAGTGCAGGAGGTTGTCGATACTGCCCTAGAAGTTTATGAACCACTTACCAGCAGTCTGCAGTGTCAGTCCATTTGGGTATTAGCAGTGGGTGTGGTGTTCCTACGTGGTCTGTCACTTACTGCACTGATTAGATCAGGGGTCTCAAACGCAAATGATCTATGGGCCGTACAAAAAAAAAAATCCACTTGACGGGCCACATCCATTTTAAAATAGGATACAATACAAAATTATTGTTAGGGTCCATTCACACGTCCATAGCGTGTTTTGCGGATCCACAAAACATGGACACTGCAAAGTGCGTTCCGCACATCGCCGGCACTAATAGAATAGGACATGTTCTATTTTTTTCGGGAACAGAATTGCGGCCCCGGAAGTGCACAGCACATCATGCGGCCCCATATAAATGAATGCGTCCACAATTCCGTTCTGCAAAACTCGGAACAGAATTGTGGACGTGTGAATGGACCCTTAATCAGCCAACTACTTGAAGTACTCAGGTAAGAGCCATTACATATACGGCCATTTCATACGCCACTCTATATGCCATTGCCTAGAGGGAATTTGGTGGCCATTTTACATTGGCACTTATTGGCCTCCAGAAACAGCGTCTTCGCTCCCTTTGGCAATGCTGTTTCATGGGAAGCAAATAAGCGTCAGTGTAAAATGGCCACCAAATAACTCTTAAAGCAGTCAGGCAGGGGCTGACCACAGAAAGGGGCAGAGCAACAGTCATGCCCTCATTTCACCGACGGCCTAACCTGTAGCTTCAGATCAACAAGAAGAAAAAACAAACAGCGTTTCAATCAGGTGAACCCCAGCTCTGTGTCTATGCAAATAATTGACTCAGTGGCCAAGTGTCTGAGACCCCTGAAATAAATAGTGTCAGGCTCTGCAGGGACACACTCCCAACTGGTATCACCCAAATGGACGGACTTGCAATTCACACATTTTCAGACTTCTAGCAAGAATAATGACGTTATATGAAAATATGCTCCAGAACAGTTATCACAATAAAAGTAGTCACCGGAAAAGTGACAGGTCCTTGGAGGCCACCGATCCAGCAGTCATTTCCCTTTTAGAGACCACACATGAAGGTATTTCACGATTGACACCTCAGGCACATGCTTTTCCTCAGAAGGTGCCGATTCCTGCAATTCTAGTAAGTGGACAGATATTTGCTTCACCTTTGTATACACTGTATGAAGAAGCTTCTAGAAACTCTATGGCAGCCCGCTCAGGGTGAATGACTAGACAAGATAGATTTCTGGTTTTGATTCAGTGCCTTCTGACTCAAGTGGGATGCCCTACTGAGACAAGGCTCTTAAAGGGGTATTCCCATCTAGGACACGTACACCATATCCACAGGAGAGGTAGCCATTCACTTCCTTTAAAGGGAGTCATTATCCCCTTGGGGACTGGGCCAATTGTTGTATTTTATTCTTTCCTCCCTCGCCTTCCAAGATCCGTAACCTTTTTTGTTCACACTGAAAGGCTTATATTTTTGTTATAACTACATTAAGCACTAAAATGACATGACAGGCTTATTGTGTGGCTCAATGCGATTACACCGCTGGCCAACTTCTATAACATTTTTTCGGACTATAAGACAGACCTTTTCCCACCAAAACTGCGTTAATAGTGGTAGTGTGTCTTATAGTCTGAATGCCAATGACTGCTTCCATTGTGGAATATAGCATGTGGAAGGCACAGGGAGCAGTGAGGGAAGTGCTGCAGCGGCTGTACTCTCCCTCCCTGGTCTTTTCCCGGGCCTCGCTCTGCACTGACTGCACACAGCGTCAGGACGTAGTACACGTAGGAATGCACTATGATCTGATGTTGTGCGATGTCAGGTCACAGTGCAGCGCAGGCCAGAAGAAGACCGGGGTAGGGTTCGGTGATATTCACGATATACCGCGGTATTAAGAAACGGTGATAGGGTGATATCACCTTTTCTTAAATACAGTGGTATTTTAGTTACATCATAGAGGCAGTCGCACTTGAGTGCTGGACTGCCTCTAAAACGTTGAGCGCACATTACAGTGCAGTACGCCCACCAGCCGGCACAATGGAAAAGGAGTCCCTCCCCACTGTGACACGCCCACTGCGCCACCAATGAGAATAGCAGTGAGGAGGACGGGAGGGGCTGTGGAAAGTAAATGGAAAGGACGGCACATGGTCAGCCACCACTCCATTCAAGGTGGGACCCCATTCTTCAGATAGGAGCTTATCCCCCCTGGCATCGCTGGTCTTTAGACAGCACACTGAATTCAAGTGACACTGTGTAATCCTTCATGTAGCAATGCAAGGGAAACTAAAGGGAATGGAGGTCATAAACACTTATTTAAACCACATTCTTATCAGTAAGATAAGAACTGAGCTATAATGAGTGTTTATGTCAGAGAGCAGAGAAAGGGGCCCGTTAGATTAGCTGGCTGATGGAGCGGAGAGAAAATTCAGATCCCTCTATTAGAGCATCTCAGCCCTGTACAGAAAAAATGGTTCCAAATCTGTAATAAAGACCAATTAAAAAAATTATGTTTAGCTCAAAATAAGTACAATGCAATAATTTAAAAATTGCCCCCAAAGGTGTAAATAGCCTTTAAAGCAGATATGCACTCTGTGGGTGTACGTATGTAAGGGTGCAGGGAGAGATATCGGTCTGCAAAACGAGTATCCGACAGCTACTGAAGGCTTATGGGCACCTCTCCTAAGACCTCTGTCTTAGTAGCTACTTGCATTTCTCATGTAAAAACAATTCCGGATCATTTATTCTTGTGACTTTATGCTGTGCCGTTCCTCTATTATGCCTGCCAGATGTTACTGAATAAATATACACTGAGGCACTCTTTGCAGCTGTAAAAAGTGAAACACACCAGAATATATCATAAAAATACTAGCTCCACAGTAATAAGGTGTAAAGGTGAATACATCACATACCTCGCCAACATATTCCATGACAAAGCTGTGCTTCTTGATTTTCTGGAGCGTTTTAACCCCCCAGCCACGTCCATTGTGTGTCCTAAAGATGCATAAAGAATAGGGGGGTCCTTTTTGTACAACACGATTCGGACAATCTGGGCCACATTTACATCTAGCATTGCACTCATAAATAGGCCGTCCAGGTTGGATTTTAATCTGTCTCTGTTCATTGTAAGCAAAAACAACCCCTGCCTCCGTAGGGCAGCATTTACCAGTAAAGCAGTCTGCGCAGTCACAGCCAACAATGGCTTCGCCCAAAGTGTTCACTCCGGGAGAGGCTTTATAATCATTTATGTAATAGAAGTCTCTGGGGGGACCCTCCAGATCCACATCATTCTCCACATACAACATTCCATTGTGGGACTTTTTCCTGTTCAGCTCTTCTTCCCACCGCTTCAGTGCAATTCGCTGTTTAGCCTTTTTGACTATATAGTCAGACACAGAGCGATCCAAAGATTTTATGCTGTTTTTAAGCACACTTGCTTTACCGGGCTTAAGTTCAGACACGTACTTGTAGAGGTCACTGTAAAAATGCTTCAAAAGTGCAGAACATTTAAGGTTTTGTTTGGGCTCCCATGTGTTATGTGACTCTGGCCACCCTTTCCACTTCACAAGGTAATATTCTTTACCCTTTAAAAGCAAACAAGATAAAGCAGTTAACATGAGTAATATGTAAAGGAGGCCGTACACTGAAAGAGAGCCATTCCTCTGCGGAGGAGAGGTGAAAAGCCAGACATTGAAGGGGTATTCCCATCTCAGACAATGGGGGCATATCCTAGCGATATGCCCCCATTGTCTGAGATGGGAAAACCCCTTTAACTCTCCAGAATAAAAGATCTTGCAATTTAAAATACAAGATGCCCATTCCATTCCTTTCCTTCTGGAGGGCTGGGACACCCCTGTACTTATTAGATTGCCTTCTAGTTTGTCTGCCATTCATCTAAGGACTCATGCACATGACCGAATCTGTTTTGCAGTCCGCAAATCGAGTCACCACAAGACAGGAATATCAGCCGTGTGCACGACGCCATTTATTTTTTAAACGTCTGTAGAAACATCACAAAATGGACAAGAATAGGACATACCATTACATACATTACTAATACTATACGATGATGATATACTGTACGATGCACTTAAATATGGGTGCCATATAGTTCCGAGAAAGGATCCCACACTGTCCAGTTCCCTCTCGCCATCATTATTCACATGGAATAAAACCAAAAATCCAGGAAACACATGGCCAAGTTAGAGGAGATTTTACTAAGTGTGGAAATAACCCGTGCAAAAATGTAACTGTAACCAAAATTTCCAGAAAGCTGATCATTCATCTACTTTCTCTATTAAAAGTTATATAAATTGCAACAGCACGGGAGTGGTGTATGTGATTCGATGTGTGGAATCCAATCTTACATATGTGGGTAGTACTATACGCAAGTTCAAAAATAGGAATCTTGAACATTTGAACTATATAACAAATCCTACAGCTTTAAATATTTCAAATGCAGCCAAACATTTTATTCACACACAGAGAACAAACACCGTTCGTGCTTTTGCAATTGAAAAAGTTATAGCGCCCCTACGGGGAAACTGCTTTTGAGAGAAGCTTTCTGGAGATTTAGATTAAATGCTATGGTTCCTACAGGTTTGAACCAGAGAAAGGAATTAACGTATGTTTATCAGCAATAACAGCAGAATAATATATTATATTAGTTCATCTGTGATATTTTGGTTTTGATGGTCCATAAAGTGGCTTGCCATCTTGTTTTAAATACTTTGTATTTGTTACTGCGCACACTGTTTTTTTTCGGGTTTCTCCCAAGGCCCTTATACCCAAGAGCATTTGTCTTATTTATTTCATTTGGGTGGGGAGGATGGAGTTAACCCGATTTAAAGCACCAGTGAACAATGTTGCACATGTGACTTCTGATGATACATTGGGCAAAAGGTGGTTCCATGTTAGAATAACCAATGGTGGTGAGATGTGTGTGAGATGTGTGTGTGTGTGTGTTTTTTTGGTCATAAATAATTCAAACTAACATGGAACATTGTTACGACTAAAGGACAGACCGTCCAAAACGCATTAACGATTACCGCATGCTTCGTGGTTGTGTCTGCTGATGTAAATGTGTTTCAATAAAGAGGAAGTTTTTATTGGATTACAACTTCAGTGCCAAAACCATTTTTTCTACTAATTCCTGCTATACTGGGACACACTGGAAAGCAAATGCCAAGGAGGTGAGCTGGATAAAACTATTCTATATGCATTTTGTAAGAATAGGACATGTTCTATCATTTGGAGGGAATGGTCGCAGTATGCTGTCTGCACCTTTTACGGCCCCACTGAAATTAACAGGTCTACATTTGATGGTCAAAAAATGTAGAGCAGATGTAGCCCAAAAATGCGGTCGTGTGCATGAGGCCTGATGTGTATGGCTAGATTAGGTATGTAGTAGGTCAGGGATGTGGCCCTCCAGCTGTTGCAAAACTACAATTCCTAGCATGCCCGGACAGCCTACAGCTATCAGCAGGGCATGGTGGGAGTTGTAGTTTTACAACAGTTGGAGGGCCACAGGTTGGTCATCCCTGTAGTAGGTGCTTTGGTTGTCCTAACATTAGTAGGGAAGATTGTAAACAGATGACACAAAATGACAATACCGAGCTTGTTTCTAGTATAATGGTTTAGGTGATGTGAAATCACACCAGTCAAGACCTCATACATATTATTACATATAGAACCGTATTGCATCTCATTCACCTCTAGAAGCACTACAGCTGTGGCCCCATGCAAATGCTGTATTAGGGCACTTTCACGCTTGCGTTATTCTTTTCCGGCATTGAGTTCTGTCCTAAGAGCTCTATACCGGAAGAGAACTGATCGGTTTTATCCTAATGCATTCTGAATGGAGAGTAATCTGTTCAGAATGCATCAGTTCAGTCTTTTTGACTGATCAGGACAGAGAACATACCGCAGCATGCGAATCCGGCATTAAAAATACTGGAATGCCAGATCCATCCTTCTGGTCTGCGCATGCACAGACCGGTAAAAATGTGAAAAAAATAAAAAAATAGAAACTGATCCGTTTGTCCATATGACAAACGGAGAGACGGATCCGTTCTTGCAATGCATTTGTGAGACGGATCGCATCCAGATTTGTCTACAAATTCTGTCCATTTGCATGCAGATTGCCTGATCCGGCAGGCAGTTCCAGCGACGGAACTGCTTGCCGGATTACTCTTCCTCAAGTGTGAAAGTAGCCTTGCACAGTCATTTCCCATCCCTCAGATTAGAAGGATCTGGTTTGATCTCCCCTATTCTCGCACAAACAATAAATGTTATACGCATGTTCAGATCCGCATTTGCCCCTACACTGTTCGCTATGGCCTGTTTTTACAGAAAAAGATAAGCATTATTAATGTCTACACTTATTTCTAAGAGATTGTTAAAGAAACTGAAAGCTAATAGGTCACACTGAAGTATAAAGTCAAAAGGCATCTGTCAGACTAGAAAGCCTTGACACAGATGTGAACACAGCCTTACACATGCCTCTAGATGGAGTTAAAGGGGTTTTCCGGTAATTTCATATTGATGGTCGATCCTCAGGATAAGGGCTCATTCACACAGCCGTAGGTGGGCCGTTCCATGCATTGGGGACAGCAATTTGCAGTCCCAAATGCACGGGCAACCTCCGTACGGTCGCCAAGATGAATCCAGACCCATTCAACTTGAATGCGGGCCGCAATAAAAAAAAAAAAATTAAATAAATAAATAAATAATAACAACAATGGGTGTCAGTAGCCTAATAAATACACTACAATGGTGCGACTATATAAACAGACTTTCCAGCATTGTATATAACTAGACAAGCTTTTGAATACAGAAAAGGAACAAGAGAACTAAAGCTTATAGGGGGATAAGGAGCACAAACACCATCCCAGCATTACAGTGTCTACCTACAGTACAGACCAAAAGTTTGGACACACCTTCTCATTCAAAGAGTTTTCTTTATTTTCATGACTATGAAAATGGTAGATTCACACTGAAGGCATCGAAACTATGAATTAACACATGTGGAATTATATACATAACAAAAAAGTGTGAAGCAACTGAAAATATGTCATATTCTAGGTTCTTCAAAGTAGCCACCTTTTGCTTTGATTACTGCTTTGCACACTCTTGGCATTCTCTTGATGAGCTTCAAGAGGTAGTCACCTGAAATGGTTTTCACTTCACAGGTGTGGCCTGTCAGGTTTAATAAGTGGGATTTCTTGCCTTATAAATGGGGTTGGGACCATCAGTTGCGTTGTGGAGAAGTCAGGTGGATACACAGCTGATAGTCCTACTGAATAGTCTGTTAGAATTTGTATTATGGCAAGAAAAAAGCAGCTAAGTAAAGAAAAACGAGTGGCCATCATTACTTTAAGAAATGAAGGTCAGTCAGTCCGAAAAACTGGGAAAACTTGAAAGTGCCCCTAAGTGCAGTCACAAAAACCATCAAGCGCTACAAAGAAACTGGCTCACATGCAGACCACCCCAGGAAAGGAAAACCAAGAGTCACCTCTGCTGCGGAGGATAAGTTCATCTGAGTCACCAGCCTCAGAAATCGCAGGTTAACAGCAGCTCAGATTATAGACCAGGTCAATGCCACACAGAGTTCTAGCAGCAGACACATCTCTAGAACAACTGTTAAGAGGAGACTGTGTGAATCAGGCCTTCATGGTAGAATATCTGCTAGGAAACCACTGCTAAGGACAGGCAACAAGCAGAAGAGACTTGTTTGGGCTAAAGAACACAAGGAATGGACATTAGACCAGTAGAAATCTGTGCTTTGGTCTGATGAGTCCAAATTTGAGATCTTTGGTTCCAACCACCGTGTCTTTGTGCGATGCAGAAAAGGTAAACGGATGGACTCTACATGCCTGGTTCCCACCGTGAAGCATGGAGGAGGAGGTGTGATGGTGTGGGGGTGCTTTGCTGGTGACACTGTTGGGGATTTATTCAAAATTGAAGGCATACTGAACCAGCATGGCTACCACAGCATCTTGCAGCGGCATGCTATTCCATCCGGTTTGCGTTTAGTTGGACCATCATTTATTTTTCAACAGGACAATGACCCCAAACACACCTCCAGGCTGTGTAAGAGCTATTTGACCATGAAGGAGAGTGATGGGGTGCTACGTCAGATGACCTGGCCTCCACAGTCACCGGACCTGAACACAAGCGAGATGATTTGGGGTGAGCTGGACCGCAGAGTGAAGGCAAAAGGGCCAACAAGTGCTAAGCATCTCTGGGAACTCCTTCAAGACTGTTGGAAGACCATTTCAGGTGACTACCTCTTGAAGCTCATCAAGAGAATGCCAAGAGTGTGCAAAGCAGTAATCAAAGCAAAAGGTGGTTTCTTTAAAGAACCTAGAATATGACATATTTTCAGTCGTTTCACACTTTTTTGTTATGTATTTAATTCCACATGAAAATAAAGAAAACTCTCTGAATGAGAAGGCATGTCCAAACTTTTGGTCTGTACTGTATATACCGTCAACAATGACATACACAATAATTAATAGAAGTGAGTCCTAGTATGGAGACATCATGGCACCAACAAACAATGTAACTATAACAGGTAATGTCCCCAAAGGGTGTTATACAAAAAAAACGCAGCAAAGGCGGCTGTATAAATCCACCGGAGCCATGTCCTGACTATATATGAAAAGCCATGGGTATGGATGGAAATAACATGGACTCGCCAAGAGATAACAGCGACCTGAATACCTGGGATGGCGTTACCCCGATGCACGTTTCGGCGTACCTTTGTCAGGGGGTGAATGGGTCTGCATTCATCCGTTCTGCAAAAAGATAGAGCAAGTTCTATCTTTTTTGCGGAACGGAAGTACGGAACAGAACCCCACAGAAGCACCAAGTAGTGTTCCGTTCCGCATCTCCGGATTTGTGGAGCCACTGAAGTGAATGGGTCCGCATACGTGATGCGGAATGCACACAGAACGGTGTCCCTGTATTGCGGATGCGCAACTGCGGGCCGCAATACGACAACGGTCGTGTAAAAAAACCTAAGTCTTCAAATCTGACCAGCAGCGGTCCCTCTGCCCCTGCCAATGAGCTGTTCTGCAGTAGCTGCATTAGTTCCAGAACTACACAGGTCTGTCCATTTCTATAGTAGACAAAGCTGAAATGGATCAGAACGTAACACAGGAACTAGCTCCATCCACTACACAACTGATGTTCCAGGAGCAACTTCCGGCGCTGCAGCTCCACCAGAACAACTAATCTACAGCGGTGTCAGGAGCCCAGTCAATCAGATAACTGATGACCTATGCTGGGGATAGGTCATCAATATGAAAGCACTGGAAAATCATTTTAAGGGAGAGTTCACATAACCGTTATTCTTCGGATCCGTCAAAAGAACAAAAAAACTAAACAGGATCCTGTAAAAAGACAAAAACGGATCCTGTGAATCAGTTATGCACCCCATCCATTTGAGCCATTTCCATCTGTTTCTTTTAGATGGAAAAACAGTCCTGCATGAAGTTTCCATCTAAAAAAATAAAATAAAAAACCTGATGCCAAACTGATGGACAGGATTTTTTATTTTTTTATTTTTTTTTACAGGATACCTTTTTTTTTCTGTTCTTCTAATGGATCAAAAGAAAAATAACAGTGATGCGAATGCTCCCTAACACTGGCATGTATACCGGAAAACAGACCCAAATATCATCTGTATACACTCCACTAAATGGGCAAAAGTAGTATTTAGAGAGGATATCCGCACTGGACAATTGCCTTTTAATTAGATAGTTAGGCAGGTCATAGGGCGAGATCTGTTGGGAGACAGGAAGTGTTTAATTACCCTGGAGTAGCACCCCAGGGGTAATATAACATTGTGGAGTGCTAAATAAAACCAATCACAGACATCCTGGCGTCTCCAGAGTAAGACCTCTTGCACACGAATGTTTTTTTTTTTTTTTCCGCTTAAGTTCCGTTTTTGCGTTCCGTATACGGAAGCATTCATTTCAATGGATCCGCAAAAAAAGGTACTCTACACAAAGATCGAACATGTCCTATTACACTGCGCAACAATGATTTTAATACCGAGAGAAAAACACGGTATTTATAGTAAAATGAGCGCGCTGATTCCAAATATGAACTCGGAATTTGCCTGACACGTCTAGATTTTAACCCCTTGAGGTCTCTGGGATTTTTTTTTTCCATTTTTACGTTTTTCACTCCCCGCCTTCCCATAGTCCTAACTTTTTTATTTTTCCATTCACACAGCCTTATGAGGGCTTATTTTTTTGCGGGACACGTAACATTTACAGTTGCATACCATGTAGTAGGGAGCGGGGAAAAAAATCCAAATGGGGTAGAATTGGGAAAAAATGCAATTCCGATAAAGGTTTTTATTTTATTTTTTACACTGTACACTATGCGGTAAAATTTACCTGTTATCTTCATTCTCCCGGTCAGTACGGTTACAATACCACACAATTTTTCTTGCGTTTTAATACAGATTTTTTTTTTTTTGCTTTTATAACCATATTCTGACCCATATAACTTTTTAGTAGTTATGTGTAATGGGCTGTGTGAGGGCTCATTTTTTGCAGGACAATCTGTTCTTTTCAGTGATACCAATCTGAAGTGTGTGCGACTGTTTGTTCACTTTTTATAATAAAATTATTGGGTAGTTAAAGTTACAAAAAATGTTTTTTATAATTTTTTTCTCGACATTTGCCGTATGCCATTAATATTTAAATAGTATGGGTATTTTCGCATGCAGCAATGCCCATGATGCTTATTTTTTATTTTAAAGGAAAGGGGTGATTTGAACTTGAATTTTTTTTTTTTATATTTGGAAAAAACGTTTTTTTACTTTTAAGTCACCTTGGGTGACAATAACTGGCAATGATTAGATTATTTTGTGTTCTTTGATGTCTACATAGACACTATTGAACACTTAAAGGGAGTCTGTCACCAGATTTTGACCTTATAGACCGCTTACATAGCGCTCTAACATAGCAGTCTATGATTCTAATGGTACCTTTGATGTTTTCTTGTGAAGCTCCCCCAAGGCAATAACGTACTTTTATTGATATGTAAATTAGGGCTCGCAAGTGCCCAGGGGCGGTGTTCACCTCGTTGGTGCCCAGGCTGTTCTGCCTCTTTTCGTCATATCCCTGCCCCAGCATCTTCCTCTGCCTGACCAGCTCTTCCTTTGCGTCCTCCTTCTCTGTAGCGAGATCCCACGCTATACATAGCTTTGCTGGGGCATGTGCACTGCGATACCCATTGTGGGCATGGCATTGCAGTAGCTACTGTGCATGCGCCGGCCAACGGCGCGAGACAGAAGCGAGGAGGCAGACCAGAGACACCCACAATGCGCATGGCAGTGCACATGCCCCGGCCAAGCAATGGAGAGCGCAGGCGTGGGATCTCGCTGCAGAGAACTTGAGAAGGAGAACACAAAGGAAGAGCAGGGCGGGCAGAGGAAGAGGCTGGGATATGACGAAAAGAGGCAGAACAGCCTGGGCACCAACGAGGTGAACGCCACCCCCCTGGGCACTTGCGAGCCCTAATTTACATATGAATTAGGCCTCATGCACACGACCGTTGTTTCATTCCGTGTCCGGTGTTCTGTTTTTCGTGATTTTCTGCGGACCCATTGACTCAAAAAAAAAAAAAAAAATTTAACCGGTCCTATTTTTTTCACGGAAAACGGTTCGCGGACCCATTCAAGTCAATGGGACCGTGAAAAAACACAGAGGCACACAAGATTGTCATCCGCGTCCGTTTTTTCCTATCATTTGCATGGCAAACTTGACAGACTTTTTTTTTTACTTTCCTTCATGTCTGGTGATCCTCCAAAAATAAAGGAAGACACACGGAAACAAATCACGGAACCCCATTTTGCGGAACGGAACACAACAACCGTGCATGAGGCCTAAAAGTCCATTTTTGCCTTGGGGGAACTTCACAAGAAAATATCAAAAGGTACCATTACAATCATAGACTGCTATGCTAGAGCGCTATGTAAGCGGTCTATAAGGTCAAAATCTGGTGACAGACTCCCTTTAATTTTCACTATACCAATACAATGCTGCCACCTAGTGGCCTGTTTTGGTGTAGTCATCTAATAGGCACTGAAGCCTGCTTGAGGCTTCAGCCTATTAGATCAATGTAACAGGTCTCTCGATCTCAGCCGGGGAACGCAGTTACCGGACGGAAGTGCGCGACTTGAGCTTCCGGACTGCGCAGATGCTGTGGTCAAAATTTGATCACGGCATCTGAAAGGTAACATCTATGCGATCAGCCTTATGGCTGATCGCATACATGTGGCGTAAGTCTCTTCTATTTAAAACTTCAGATTTGCAATCCGCACACTTGATTTAGTATAGGACAAATGTTTTTTTCCCAGTAGCAACGGACAAGGATAGTACTGTTCAATCAGGGGCCAGCGGTTCCGTTCCGCAAAAAACGGTATGCACATGGACGTCATCTGTATTTTTTGCGGACCGCTAAATACTGAAAAAGCCATATGGTTGTGTGCAAGAGGCCTAAGGGTACGACCACATGGTCAGGTTTTCTGCATGCAGTTTTGGCAGCTAAAGCCAGGAGTAAATATGAATCCAACAAAGAGGAGAAGTCGTATATGTCCTTTATACTTTCTCTCATTTTATGATCCACTCCTGACCGTGTGGTCGTACCCTACGAGGCTGCTCTGGCGATTAGATGAGTGGGTGGTCAGGCATCTTCCTTACATCTGAATCTGAGACTTCTAGTGTCAAATATTTCCAGAACGATTTTCCCTCCACCACAAAATATACTGTGTACGTTACCTTTTCTACTTTGTGGTCACAGATATACTCCACTTCATAATTGTTTAGATTCTTCCTAGTAATCCCAAGGCACTTGCAGATAAGTAGCTCTTTCCGGCATAATTCCTGAAGTGTTTCATTGGAGGCCAGGCATGGCACACACCAAGCTGTGAGGAAAGTTAACGGTGAGACTTTTCTTCATCATGGTAGCATAGAAACATGCACAGGCTACATTTGTATCACTCCCGGAATCGCCAGACATTTCTCATATCTAGAACTTAACATGGATTAAAGGGTTTCTGTCACTAGAATTTTCAGTATTAAACTGGCTGACATTAGTGATATGCTAATGTGCGCTGCACCTAACTCTGCTATTGTAATGATTATCCGCGCCTCCGTTACTGCAGAAGTCTTACTTTTATAATATGCAAATTTGCATCTAGGAGCGGGGCGTTGCTCCTGCTCCTAGAGGCTCCGTTCTCCCACCTCATTAGGCCCCCTGCACACGATCAGGATTGCGTGAGGATTTTGCGTGCGGAAAATCCGCACCGTAGGTCATGTACATTGCATTCTATGAGAATTTGAAATTCTCAATGCACACGATGCGGATTTTGACCTGTGGTGTGGATTTTAAAATCCGCGACATGTCAATTTTTTTTTTCCTGACCAGATTTTCTTCATTCACTTTGTGAAATCCGCACCGAATCCGCACGCAAATCCGCACCAATTAATGTGGATTGACCGCACAGATTTGCCTGCGAACACCTGCGGATTTCAGTGCGGATTCTCCGCACATGAATCCTGAACGTGTGCATGTACCCTTACACGCCCTCCAAGTCTTGATTGCCAGGGCCAGGCAGTGTTCGCATCCTCCTGCTGCCCCTGTGCGCTAGGGAAATCTCACGCCATTCAGGATTCGGCGCAGTGAGGAAGCTGGAGAGAGTCCTTCCCTCACCACGCCGAATACTGAACGGCATAAACGCTGCCCTGGCCCTGCAGAGTTAGGTGCAGCTGACAGCACATCACTAATGTCAGCCAGTTTAATACTGAAAATTCGAGTGGCAGAAACCATTTATTATTTACAATTGGCCACTAGGACCATAGATGTCCCTTGATTTACACGTGTTAATAATGATAAAAGATAGCTTTTATTTCTTGTCCTTAAAATGATTACTTAGAACTCTATACTATTCCTATAGTTAAAATTATCAGCGTAGCCTGCCTGCCTATTAGTAATGCTCACAGTGTTGTCTATGATTACCGGGTCCGTCCACTAGGTGGCTCTGTCTGTCTAACAGTAGCTATTTCATACGTTCTTTATTATTCAGGCATCCCTCTGCTTGTGTGCTAAACGTTGTTATACCCACAGCGTGTGGGCTGCTATGCCACCTTCCTGGACTTCGCTCCTATCCTTATATTTCTCTCATACATGGATGCAGGCCGGGCTACCGCTGGTTAAAAAAGCTACTACACTAACTGCCCCCCATTTAAACACGGCAAACGCTGCTGTAAAGTTCTGTTCACACAGGTTGAAAAGCATCACCAATAGAATGGCCACCAATTATAGGAAGAAAAAAAGTACAGACCAATGCACATCACAGTTATCATAGATCTGAGACCCTCCCCCACAGCACCGTTTACAATATAGGGGTCTGAAAAGGATGCAGAATTTATAGATTTCTATTTTTACGCATACACTTTCCTTCTATATATAAGTAAGCGGAAAAAAAAAAAAAAAAAAAAAAAAAAAAAAATCACATTATATGATTTAATGCAGCAAGTTGAAGAGACTTGTTTAAAGGGGTTTTCTGAGAGTTTCTAACTGATGGTCTATCCTCAGGAGAGGTTATCAGCATCTGATCTTGGGGGGCCAACACCCAGGACCGCCGCCGATTAGCAGTTTGAGAAGGCAGTAGCGCTGTGGCCTTCTCTCAGCTTTCCCAAGGCCAATGACGTTCATGTGTCATGTGCCCTAGGCGCAGTTCAGCCCCATAGACACCAGACACAACCGCTACACAATGTACGGCACTAGGCTTGGTGAGCAGGGAGACGGCCGCAGCCCTCACAGGATCTCCGCTGCCTTCTCAAGGCAGCAACAGCTGATCGGCAGGGATCCCGGGAGTCGGACCCCCACAATCAGATACTGATAACCTATCCTGAGGATAGGTCATCAATATAAACATGTTGAAAACTTTTTTTTAACCCCATCAGGACCCCTCAATTTTTCACCTTAAGGACCAGGCCATTTTTTGCAAATCTGACCAGTGTCACTTTATGTGGTGATAACTTTAAAACGCTTTTACTTATCCAGGCCATTCTGAGATTGTTTTCTCGTCACATATTGTACTTCAGGACAGTGGTAATATTGAGTAAAAAAAAAAAAACATTTTTATTTATTAAAAAAAAGCCAAATGTATCAATTAAAAAAAAAGGAAAAAGTTGCAAATTTCAATTTCTCTACTTTTATAATAGATATTGCTTTACATTCCCCATATGTCTACTTCATGTTTGGATAACTTTGAAAATGACTTTTTTTGTGACGTTAAAAGACTTCTTCTTACGAATGTTTTAAGAACATTTCCAAACCCCAATTTTTTCAGGACCAGTTCAGTTACGAAGTCACTTTGTGGGGCTTACATAATAGAAACCACCGCATTTTTTAACCACCTCCCGACCGCTGTACGCACCGATGCGTCCGGGAGGTGGTTGTTTAGTTCCTCCTGGACGCATCGGCGCGTCCTCTCACGAGACGCGAGATTACGTCACAGCCGGCCCGCGCATGCGCATCGCGGGCCGGCATTTCGCAGAAGACTATTTCGTCAGCAGCCTGCCGGCCACGATCATTGGCTGGCAGGCTGCTGATTTTTAAAAAATCCAATCAGCAGCCAAATAACCCCACATATTAGTAAATATGATGGGGTTATATGGCTGCTGTGCTCCTCTGCTCCTTCTTTTGGTCGGTTGGTTCCAGCAGAGGAGCACATCTTTACTGTGAGTACCCACCACACCACATTTAGCCCCCAGATCACCCCAATTAACCCTTTGATCACCCCTGTCAATCACTAGTGAAAGGAAAAAAGTGATCAGTGCAAACTGTCACTTTTTTTTTTCACTGTTATTGACCGTTAGGTTTTAGGTATAGTTTAGGTCCCTTGGTTAGGTAGTTAGCGATCAGTTAGCGCCCAGCCCACCGCACCGCAGTCCGTTATTCGCTGATTAGCGTATCGCTAATCAGCATTTGTACTTTTATAGTATCTGAAAGTGATCAAAACTGATCACGGTCAGATCTATAATAGTACTAGTGTCACTTTAGTTCGCCCTCCACCCAAAACGCAGTGTTTGCCCGATCAGGCCTGATCGGTCGCCCACACGTGCGTTCGCCCACACCCGCCCCACCGCAGTGACAAAAAATTTTTTTATTTTTTTTTGATCACTGCACATTCACTTTACACGCACTGCGGCGATAAAAAAATCAGTTTTGATATTTTTTATCAACCGCAGCGGCCTCCGGTACTTCGCTAGCCTCCCCTTTGTAAGACAGGCTTGCTTTTTTTTTCTTGGGTAGTCTCAGGGAATACCCCTAAATTTAGTTGCCCACATGTCAAACAGGGGGTATTCCTCTGAAGAGGCCTACAGGCTTCTGACCCAGTCGGATGAGGAGTGGGAACCCTCATCTGATGAATCCAGCGGGTCAGAATACGAACCTGTAGAAAGCAGTGGCTCTCTGACCCAAAGTTCGGACAAGGAGGCTGAGGTCCCTGATAGCACCAGGCGTACCCGGCCCCGTGTCGCTAGACCGCAGGTTGCGCAGGATCCGCTTCAAGAGCAGCAGAGTGGGGCTGGTGCTGTCGGATTACGTGGTGAGGCATACACCAGCAGCCCAGCCCTCCCTGGACCTAGTACCAGCACTGCCGTACAACCTGGTGAAGTAGCGAGCACCAGAAGGGCAGTTGAAGCTGGTACGGTGGCACGTGCAGTAGTGACCCCGTCGCAGCCACCGCAAAGACGTGCCCGTAGAGCCCCTAGAATCCCAGAGGTGCTGGCAAACCCTGATTGGCAGTCCCCAACTTCAGCCGCACCCGTAGTTTTCCCTTTCACCGCCCAGTCTGGAGTTCGGGTTGAGACGGCTCAGATCGGTTCGGCCCTGGGATTTTTTGAGCTGTTCTTGACTGCGGAGCTTTTAGACTTAGTCGTGGCAGAGACAAACCGGTATGCCACACAATTTATCACCGCTAACCCGGAAAGCTTTTATGCCCAGCCTTTCCGGTGGAAACCAGTCCAAGTTTCCGAATTTAAAACTTTTCTGGGCCTCCTCCTCAACATGGGCCTGACAAAAAAACATGAATTGCGGTCATATTGGTCCACGAACCCAATTCATCACATGCCCATGTTCTCTGCTGCTATGTCCAGGACACGATTTGAGGTCATCCTGCGTTTCCTGCACTTTAGCGACAACACCGCCTCCCGTCCCAGGGGCCACCCTGCTTTTGACCGGCTCCACAAAATCCGGCCCCTCATAGACCATTTCAACCAGAAATTTGCAGATTTGTATACCCCTGAGCAAAACATCTGCATAGACGAGTCCCTAATACATTTTACCGGGCGCCTTGGCTTCAAACAATACATCCCAAGCAAGCGCGCCCGGTATGGGGTCAAATTGTATAAGCTCTGTGAAAGGGCCACAGGCTATACCCACAAATTTCGGGTCTATGAGGGAAAAGATCAGACCCTGGAGCCGGTCGGTTGCCCTGACTACCTGGGGAGCAGTGGGAAGACAGTTTGGGACTTGGTGTCACCCTTATTCGGCAAGGGGTACCATCTTTATGTGGACAATTTTTACACAAGTGTGGCCCTCTTTAGGCATTTGTTTCTAGAACGGATTGGCGCCTGTGGTACCGCGCGAACTAGTCGCGCGGGCTTCCCCCAACGGCTCGTTACCACCCGTCTTGCAAGGGGGCAGAGGGCCGCACTGTGTAACGAAGAACTGCTCGCGGTGAAATGGAGAGACAAGCGTGACGTTTACATGCTCTCCTCCATTCACGCAGACACGACAATCCAAATTGAGCGAGCAACCCGTGTCATTGAAAAGCCCCTCTCAGTCCACGACTATAACCTCCACATGGGAGGGGTCGACTTCAATGACCAGATGTTGGCTCCGTATTTAGTTTCCCGACGCACCAGACGCTGGTATAAGAAGGTGTCTGTATATTTAATTCAATTGGCTCTGTACAATAGTTTTGTTCTCTACAGTAAGGCTGGGAGAACTGGATCCTTCCTCAAATTTCAGGAAGAGATCATCGCGAACCTCCTGTATCCAGGAGGTTCCGTGGCCCCATCCACCAGTGTAGTTAGCCGTCTACACGAGCGACACTTCCCCAGTGTCGTTGCTGGTACCTCAAACCGACCGCCACCCCGAAAAAAATGTCGTGTCTGTAGCAGGAGTGGAATAAGGCGTGACACCCGTTATTTCTGTCCTGACTGTCCCGACCACCCTGCCCTATGCTTAGGGGAGTGTTTCCGAAAGTACCACACACAGGTACACCTAGCATAGGGATCACATCTCACCAGGATAGGCACACAGGGCTATTAGGGCCCATTCACTCACAGCTGCTGCAAACGTCTCCTTTCACATGGGACAAAGTGCATAACGCACTTCGCCACATCTTTAGGCGATTTGCGCTTTGCACATTGACCCATGGGGAAGGAGAGGTTTGTTCTATAAAGGTAAAAAAACAAAAAAAACAAACAAAAAAAAAAAACAGGTAAGCAAACAGGTTAATGTTTAGTTCCAAAAGTTAAAGTTACATGTTCTGTTCCAAAGTTAATAAAATTATTGCGTTGTGGCCTGGTTTTTTTTATTTTTTTTTGTCTTTTTACCTTCCAGGTGGACCAACCGATCTACTAGCTGCAGCACCGATGTGCATTCTGACAGAAGCATTGCGCTGCTGTCAGATTACACGCAAGTCGGTGTATGCGGCGCTGCAAGACGGGATTTTCTCCTCTGCAGTGACAGATACGTTTGCCAAGGCATACGAGCTGAGGAGGAGGCGGCGTTCCTATGCTTTGGCAAGCATTTTGTACATATATATATATATATATATATATATATATATATATATATATAAAAAAAAAAATAATCCCGGCAATGATTTATTCATCCACATCGATTGATGCGAATGGAGAAATCTGGTTTGCCAGGGCATACGAGCTAAGTGGGTATGGATGTAGGGCGGAGCTCCTATGTCCTGGCAGATGCCTTTCCCCTCCATTTTTTTTTTTTGGCAGAGATTTTTTCATCCACATTGATCGATGCGAATGAAGAAATCTGTGCCGTTCATTTTTTTCTTTCAGCCCAGATGCTGAACGGAAAAAAAAATCTCATTACCTGTATGCTCAATATAAGGAGAATAGCAGAAACTCCTAATGCTGGCCATACATGTAATGATTGCGGAGACCCTCAAATGCCAGGGCAGTACAAACACCCCACAACTGACCCCATTTTGGAAAGAAGACACCCCAAGGTATTTGCTGAGGGGCATATTGAGTCCATGAAAGATTGAAATTTTTGTCCTAAGTTAGCGGAAAGTGAGACTTTGTGAGAAAAAACAAAAAAAAATCAATTTCCGCTAACTTATGCGAAAAAAAAAAAAATTCTATGAACTTGCCAGGCCCCTCATTGGATACCTTGGGGTGTCTTCTTTCCAAAGTGGGGTCACATGTGGGGTATTTATACTGCCCTGGCTTTTTAGGGGCCCTAAAGCGTGAGAAGAAGTCTGGGATCCAAATGTCTAAAAATGCCCTCCTAAAAAGGAATTTGGGCCCCTTTGCGCATCTAGGCTGCAAAAAAGTGTGACACATCTGGTATCGCCGTACTCAGAAGAAGTTGGGGAATGTGTTTTGGGGTGTCATTTTACATATACCCATGCTGGGTGAGAAAAATATCTTGGTCAAATGCCAACTTTGTATAAAAAAAATGGGAAAAGTTGTCGTTTGCCAAGATATTTCTCTCACCCAGCATGGGTATATGTAAAATGACACCCCAAAACACATTCCCCAACTTCTCCTGAGTACGGCGATACCAGATGTGTGACACTTTTTTGATGCCAAGGTGGGCAAAGGGGCGCATATTCCAAAGTGCACCTTTCGTATTTCACCGGTCATTTTTTACAGATTTTGATTGCAAAGTACTTCTCACACATATGGGCCCCTAAATTGCCAGGGCAGTATAACTACGCCACAAGTGACCCCATTTTGGAAAGAAGACACCCCAAGGTATTCCGTGAGGGGCATGGCGAGTTCCTAGAATTTTTTATTTTTTGTCGCAAGTTAGTGGAATATGAGACTTTGTAAGGAAAAAAGAGAAAAGAAAAAAAAATCATCATTTTCCGCTAACTTGTGACAAAAAATAAAAAATTCTAGGAACTCGCCATGCCCCTCACGGAATACCTTGGGCGTAGTTATACTGCCCTGGCAATTTAGGGGCCCAAATGTGTGAGAAGTACCTTGCAATCAAAATGTGTAAAAAATGCCCTGCAAAATCCGAAAGGTGCACTTTGGAATATGTGCCCCTTTGCCCACCTTGGCAGCAAAAAAGTGTGACACATCTGGTATCGCCGTACTCAGGAGAAGTTGGGGAATGTGTTTTGGGGTGTCATTTTACATATACCCATGCTGGGTGAGAAAAATATCTTGGTCAAATGCCAACTTTGTATAAAAAAATGGGAAAAGTTGTCTTTTGCCAAGATATTTCTCTCACCCAGCATGGGTATATGTAAAATGACACCCCAAAACACATTCCCCAACTTCTCCTGAGTACGGCGATACCACATGTGTGACACTTTTTTGCTGCCAAGGTGGGCAAAGGGGCGCATATTCCAAAGTGCACCTTTCGGATTTCACCGGTCATTTCTTACACATTTTGATTTGTGGGGTTTTTCTACTGTCTGGGCATTGTAGAACCTCAGGAAACATGACAGGTGCTCAGAAAATCAGAGCCGTTTCAAAAAGCGGAAATTCACATTTTTGTACCATAGTTTGTAAATGCTATAACTTTTACCCAAACCATTTTTTTTTTTGCCCAAACATTTTTTTTTTATCAAAGACATGTAGAACTATAAATTTAGCGAAAAATTTATATATGGATGTCGTTTTTTTTGCAAAATTTCACAGCTGAAAGTGAAAAATGTCATTTTTTTGCAAAAAAATCGTTATATTTTGATTAATAACAAAAAAAGTAAAAATGTCAGCAGCAATAAAATACCACCAAATGAAAGCTCCATTAGTGAGAAGAAAAGGAGGTAAAATTCATTTGGGTGGTAAGTTGCATGACCGAGCGATAAACGGTGAAAGGAGTGTAGTGCAGAAGTGTAAAAAGTGGCCTGGTCATGAAGGGGGTTTCACCTAGCGGGGCTGAAGTGGTTAAACTACACCCCTCAAGGTATTCAAAATAGATTTTACAAACTTGGTTAACCCTTTAGGTGACCCACGGGAATTAAAATTCTAAATTCCACTTTTTTTTTTTGGCGATTTTAAATTTTGTATCTATTTTTTCTGGAACACATCAAGGGTAAACAGCCAAACAAAACTCAAAATCTATTACCCTGAATGTGGAGTTTACAGAAACACCCCATATGTGCTCAAAAACTGATGTATGGGCGCACAGCAGGCTTCAGAGTGGAAGGAGCACCATATGGCTTTTGGAGAACGGATTTAGCTGGAATGGTAATTGGGAGCTATGTCGCATATGAAAACACCCTGAGGTGGCTCTACAGTGGAAAGCCTCAATAATTGGCCCCAATTCTGAAAACTACACCCCTCAAGGAATATTTCAAGGTGTGTAAGGAGCACTTTGACCCATCAGGCGTTTCACAGAAGTAGGAAACGCTTGGCTGTGAAAATGAAAAATGATTTTTTTCCAGGAAAAGTTGCTTCACACCAACATTTTTCACTTTCACAAGGGGTAACAGCACAAAATGCACCCCACATTTTGTTCCCCATTTCCCCCCGAATACACCAACACCCCATATGTGCTAAAAAAAAAAATGTGCTAAAAAAAAAATAAAAAAAAAAAAAAAATAATAATATATGAGCAGGGCTCTAGAGTCAAACAGCTAAATATGGATTTTGCTGACCTGAATTGGCAGACATGTATTTTAGGTGCCATGTCACAATAAATAAATTCCTGAGGTCCCCACAAATAAAAAACACCAACAAGTGACCCCCTTTTGGAAAGAACACCCCCGGACTAACATTTTAAGTGGTGCAAAGGGTACTTTTTTACCAAACAGGTGTCTCACAGAAGGCAGAAATACTAGATAGAGGATTTCAAAGCACACATTTGTAAAAAATTGAAAATTACTACCAGACCCCAATTTTTCACTTTCATAAGGGGTTAAAGGAGAAAATGCACCCCAGTATGTGTTCCCAATTTTCTCCCCATTCAGGAAACACCCCATATATGCTTGTAACCTGCTGTATGGGCGCACAGCAGGGCTCTAAAGGCAAACTGCAAAAATATGGATTTTGCAGGCCTGAATAAACAGACATGAATTTTAGGTGCGATGTCGCATTTAAAGAAAAATCCTGGGGTCCCCAGAAATTAAAAGCCCCAAGAAGTGACCCCATTTTGGAAAGTGGACCCCAGTACGAACATTTTAAGGGGTGGAAATGTCACTTTTGACCTAACAGGTGTTTCACAGAAATGAATATGTAGTGGTTGGTGAAACTATGTAAGCTATGCGGACTAAATCAGAGATAAGGTGGTAAAACTACAGGGTACATCATGGATGACTGGTAGATTCTGAAACACTCCTGCATGCACAGGCCAGGTTTTTCAGGGCCGGTTTCGCAATAGTAAATTGTGTCTTTCCTTATCCCCCTTTTGGAACACGCCCTGCATCTTCTTTGGGTCCTTCCCTTCCTTGCTGTCTGGGGGGACTAGACTTGGAAAATGTTACCCTGGTACAACACGGGCACCATGACTACCAGAAGTACTGGGACCCTCCCCGGCCTGGCTTTGAAAAATTAGGGCCTTGGATCTAGAGGAACGTTCCTGTGTGGCCTGCAGATTGAAATAGCACGTACGCATTGCCCATTGCCACCTGTACAATGTGTACAGCTAGCTTTTTGTACCACTTTTGTTTTTCGTGTGGCACCGTAGGGCTTCAGAACTTGATCTGAAAGATCAACCCCTCCCATATGCTTATTGTAGTCCAGGATGCAAACTGGTTTGGTGGTTTATAGTACCTCGCACATGAGCAGGGGAGCTGGTGTTAGTTTGAATGGTGGACAGTACAAGGATGTCCCTCTAGTCCTTGTACTTAACCACCAGCATGTTCTCATGGAGGAGAGCCCTGCTTTTACAGTGGTTGCCCTACCAGGGATCTAGGGAGGACTCTTTTGCGCACTGTGCCGCAAGCCACAGTACCACTGGCAGTTAGGGACCTGAATAGGAGTATGCTGGTATAATAGTTATCCAGATAGAGGTGGTAACCCTTAGCCAGCAGTGGGTGCAGCAAGTCCCACACAATCTTTCCACTAACTCCTAGGACGGGGGAATTCTGGGGGTTCTATGCTGGAATCTTTACCATCATAAACGCGGAAATTGTGGGTGTACCCGAATCTACTCACAAAGTTTGCAAATTTTTATGCCATACCTTGCCCGTTTGCTAGGCAGGTTCTTTACAACGCCCATATGCAGCACGAGTCCCCAAATTGTCATCGCTGCTACACTTACTGGGGTCCAACCTAGGGGTCTAGCGTACGACAAGGTAGGGTTCTGATCTATAAATTGGTTTGGGCCACCAGTAAATTTACAAAATCTTCAGAAAAGATTATTTAAAAAACAAAATTGTTTTGTGAAGCCCGCACTCTGTGTATTCCGGAGTTACCCACAAAATCCAGAATTTGGGGTTGATAATCGTCAGGGGTGGGATCCATATGGGGTCACTGGAAGTCTGCCTCAGCTGCTACCCTGGGGCGCCTTCTAGAGGGTCCCTCATCAGTGGATGATGATAATGAGGGGGTAGAGGAGTAAGGCTAGGTCTACACGACGACATTTGTCGCGCGACATTTTGTTGCACCAATGTCGCGCGACAATTTTTATAATGGCAGTCTATGGTGTCGCACTGCAACATGCGACGCGACAGTCGCAGAAAATCCATTCAGGATGGATTTTTCTGCGACTGTCGCGTCGCAGTCGCAACATGTCGCATGTTGCAGTGCGACACCATAGACTGCCATTATAAAAATTGTCGCGCGACATTGGTGCAACAAAATGTCGCGCGACAACTGTTGCGCCCTATCTGTCGCGCGACAAATGTCGTCGTGTAGACCTAGCCTAAAGGAAAGTGGCATCCTCTTCTCCCTCATTGGCAGACTCTGTATCAGAGGCAAGATACACGTATGCCTCTTCAGCTGAGTAAACTCCTTGGGATGGACGGGCCATTTTTATTTTATTGGGGTGTAATGTGTAAAACTTTATTTTGTATGGGATGTGTATGTAGTGTTTTCACACGTGAAGGGGCTTGTTATAATTTTAAAATATAGAGAAAAGAGTTAAAAAAAGAATAATTGCTGGACGCACAAACCTACACTAACTAAAAAAAATATAACACTACACAAAAAGATGCACAGTAAACTGAGCAGACCGGTCAGAAAAATGTATGTTTCTGATCAGCGCTCAGCAGGTGCAGGACGCACACACACAGATATTATGTGCGTGCAAAAATCTACCCTAACACTACCTAACTAAAATTGGTTTCTATCTAACACTAAAAGTACTTTTTACACAAAAAAGAAAAAAACTGAGCACAATAATAAACTGAGCGACTAATAAAAAACGGTACTTAATGGTGCTCAGGGCTGCAGACCGCACGCAAGCTGACGCTTGGTGCATTCGTGCAGACACTGCAGTATAAAAATTCACTGCACATACAAAAAAACACTAGCTAAAAATATATATATATATATATATATATATATATATATATATATATATAGTTAGGCAGCACTCATTCACACATGTCTATTTTTTGACATGTGTGAATAAACTGCACATTTTTTACTTTAAGGAGTGCTGCGGATATATATATATATTATAGAATGCTCAACCTGCGGCCCTCCAGCTGTTGCAAAACTACAACTGTGGGAGTTGTAGTTTTACAACAGCTGGAGGGCCGCAGGTTCAGCATGCCTGTTATATACTATTACTTTTTTTTTTTTTTTTAGAAGGACAGATGAAAAAAATATACAGGTCCTTCTCAAAAAATTAGCATATTGTGATAAAGTTCATTATTCTCTGTAATGTACTGATAAACATTAGACTTTCATATATTTTAGATTCATTACACACCAACTGAAGTAGTTCAAGCCTTTTATTGTTTTAATATTGATGATTTTGGCATACAGCTCATGAAAACCCAAAATTCCTATCTCAAAAAATTAGCATATCATGAAAAGGTTCTCTAAACGAGCTATTAACCTAATCATCTGAATCAACTAATTAACTCTAAACACTTGCAAAAGATTCCTGAGGCTTTTAAAAACTCCCAGCCTGGTTCATTACTCAAAACCGCAATCATGGGTAAGACTGCCGACCTGACTGCTGTCCAGAAGGCCATCATTGACACCCTCAAGCAAGAGGGTAAGACACAGAAAGAAATTTCTGAACGAATAGGCTGTTCCCAGAGTGCTGTATCAAGGCACCTCAGTGGGAAGTCTGTGAGAAGGAAAAAGTGTGGCAGAAAATGCTGCACAAAGAGAAGAGGTGACCGGACCCTGAGCAAGATTGTGGAGAAGGACCGATTCCAGACCTTGGGGGACCTGCGGAAGCAGTGGACTGAGTCTGGAGTAGAAACATCCAGAGCCACCGTGTACATGCGTGTGCAGGAAATGGGCTACAGGTGCCGCATTCCCCAGGTCTAGCCACTTTTGAACCAGAAACAGCGGCAGAAGCGCCTGACCTGGGCTACAGAGAAGCAGCACTGGACTGTTGCATGTCATTCGGAAATCAAGGTGCCAGAGTCTGGAGGAAGACTGGGGAGAGGGAAATGCCAAAATGCCTGAAGTCCAGTGTCAAGTACCCACAGTCAGTGATGGTCTGGGGTGCCATGTCAGCTGCTGGTGTTGGTCCACTGTGTTTTATCAAGGGCAGGGTCAATGCAGCTAGCTATCAGGAGATTTTGGAGCACTTCATGCTTCCATCTGCTAAAGCTTTATGGAGATGAAGATTTCATTTTTCAGCACGACCTGGCACCTGCTCACAGTGCCAAAACCACTGGTAAATGGTTTACTGACCATGGTATTACTGTGCTCAATTGGCCTGCCAACTCTCCTGACCTGAACCCCATAGAGAATCTGTGGGATATTGGAAAGAGAAAGTTGAGAGACGCAAGACCCAACACTCTGGATGAGCTTAAGGCCGCTATCGAAGCCTCCTAGGCCTCCATAACTCCTCAGCAGTGCCACAGGCTGATTGCCTCCATGCCACGCCGCATTGAAGCAGTCATTTCTGCAAAAGGATTCCCGTCCAAGTATTGAGTGCATAACTGAACATCATTATTTGAAGGTTGACTTTTTTTGTATTAAAAACACTATTCTTTTATTGGTCGGATGAAATATGCTAATTTTTTGAGATGGGAAATTTGGGTTTTTATGAGCTGTATGCCAAAATCATCAATATTAAAACAATAAAAGGCTTGAACTACTTCAGTTGGTGTGTAATGAATCTAAAATATATGAAAGTCTAATGTTTATCAGTACATTACAGAAAATAATGAACTTTATCACAATATGCTAATTATTTGAAAAGGACCTGTATATCTGCGAAAAAAAAAAAAAAAAAAGCCCAGGTTCTGAGCAGTGAAGTACGGACTGATCAGCACTTGGCGTTCACAGCTCGCACACAGAAAACGGGGAGGGTAATAGGGATCTGGAACTTCTACTGAAGAAAAAATAAATAAGTCACTGCAGCAGATGTTCCTCTTCCTCTATACAGGAGCAGTAAAGGCAGTGAAAGCTGTGGTAGAACCACAAATCCCAGCAGATAGAGCACTGAACCTCTCAGCATGCAGTCACTAGCTAGAATGGCTGCATGCAGGGAGGTTTTGCCCTTTCCTGTGCAGCTATAGCGCTGCCATTGGCTGGAGCGTTGTTCCAGCCAATTGCAGCGCTGGCAGGGGATGCCAAACACTGGTGTTCCCTGCCATCCCCCCCCCCACCCTTTACATGTGCTTCCAGCGCTGCGATGTGTTGGTCTTCACCGATTGGCCAATCGCAGCACACGGAGCTGCAGGGGGGCTTAAATAGCCGATGCTGCCGTTACCCGGCGTGGCTGCCTTTCGGTAAGGGGAGCCATCACGCTCCGGTCCCACCGCGATTTTCACCTAGAGTCCGGCAGACCTTGTCGCTACCTTAAGTCACGTTCGGTTGCGCTGTACATGTATGGCGTGGGTCCTCTACGGGTTAAGAACTTTTTCACACGAGTGATACAGATTGTGTCAGGATCTAGTCAGGGAAAAAACCTGATGGTTTTGCACATAAGTTCAATCAGTTTTGTCTGCAATTGCATCCAGTGTCTGCAGTTTTTTTTCTGGGTGGATGTTATCAGTTTTGTGTTGTTTTTAATGCTCTTGAAGAAAATCTGAAGAAGAAATAATTTACATCTCCCAGCAAGCATCAGTGAACAACGCATTGCATCCGGATGTCTTTCGTTTTTCACACAAGCCCCATTTACCTCTATGGAGCCAGAGCTGCGTGAAAAACACACAATATAGAAGATGCTGCGATATTTCCTAAACGCAGAAAAACAACGCTCACGTACACAGACCCATTAAATGAATGGGTCAGGATTCAGTCAAGACGCTTGTGTTCTCTACACGCATCACATCTGGACAGGAAACTCACTTGTGTGAAAGAGCCCAATTCATCCACTTTACGGCAGATTTCCCGGCCATAAGGCTAGTTTCACACTAGTGTTAAAGGGGTTCTGCAGTTTGTTTTAACTGTCTATCCTCTGGATAGATCATAAGCATCTGACCGGCGGGGGTCTGACACCTGGGACCCCCCACAAACAGCTGTTTGAGAAGGCAGCGGCGCTATAGCAACGCAACGGCCTTCTCACTGTTTACTGCTGGCCCAGTGATGTCACGACTAGTAACAACTGGCCTGGGCACGTGAACAGAGCTTAGCCCAGTGCCCAGGCCAAGAAAAATTATATAAAAGTGTGGTATCATACCGACCTGGAGAATGAAGATAACAGGTCAATTTTACCGCATAATGTACAGTGTAAAAATAAAAACCTTTCAGAATTGCGTTCCCCCCCCCCCCCCCCAATTCTACCCCATTTGGAATTTTTTTCCCGCTCCCTACTACATGGTATGCAACCATAAAATAGTACCATTAGAAATAACTTGTCCCGCAAAAAATAAGCCCTCATAAGGCTATGTGAATGGAAAAATAAATAAAAAAGTTAGGACTATGGGAAGGTGGGGAGTGAAAAACGAAAACTCAAAAAAGGAAAATACCAGGGTCCTCAAGGGGTTAAGGGCTCATTCAGAAGAACGTATTTACGTATCCACATCCATTCTGCAATTTGCAGAACACTTGTGGACCCAATACATTTCAAGGGTCCACAAAAAATGCGGACTTGTGAATTGCTGCAACTTTCATACTCCTTGGCTAAAAATACTCCTCAAAAAGAATAAAAAATTAGTTTTTTTTATTCTTCCAACCAAAAAGTACTACGACCTCTGCCTGTTACCTTCATTCACCAGGTCAGTAGGATTACAGCAATGGCACAATTGTATTGTTTTCCTTATTTTTTATAATTTAAAAAAAAAAAAGTTAAATGTATTTATTTTTATGGACATTCTGACCCCCATAACTCCCCCCCCCAAAAAAAACACTTCAGTGGTTTGGTCAATGATTGTGAGCCAAAACCTGGGGAAAGGTCAAAAACACAGAACAGTGGTAAATCTTTGGGCAGCATGGTGGCTCAGGGGTTGGCACTGGTGCCTTGCATTGCTGGGTCGGTTCGAACCCAACCATGGCCGAAGGCGTACATATGTCCTCCCTGTGTTTGCGTGGCTTTCTTCCGGGTACTCAGTGTCCGTAAAAACTATATAACAGCTTCCCGCTGTAGTGAGCACTTACCGCTCACACGGGCATCACTCCCGACGGCTGGTTCATTAGTCAGCATGCCGGGACCGCGCTGACCGGTGAGCATGAACATACTGTACAGGTCCTTATTTTATAAAAAGGGGGAATGTATGTTTACTTCAAATCTGAGGCTCCTGTGCCCACCAGGCCATGAGGGAGCAGGGCAGCCAGAGGCCCACAGCCCCCCGCCCAGCCAGCCTCTCCTATGCTGATATAAGACAGACGGCCCTTAGCAGCTCTCTCACATGAGCATTGCCATGTCAGCCCCGGTTTTCTACCACAAATGTTTTCCCTAAATAAAGTACCGTACACTACAAAAATGTTCCCCCGTCACTGTCCCTACACATTAGCAAAGAAATTAAAAATTGTCAGCTACACTTTAAATAACTCATTTATAGAAGTCCCATTTTCCATGTTAAGGTCCAAATAGGCTGTACCCATAAAGATTTTACGCTAAAAAGTTAGAAACCAGACAAATTCGTAGCAGGGAGTCCTGCCAGGGTAGTGGCACAGAATCGGATTACAATATTCTATCTTTATTTTCATATTTTACTTAAAAACGAAAACGTCCTGGCAAAAATGGGAGAGCGCCACTACACACGTCAGGGCCACAGCTGTAGTGCTGCTAGGTGTACACACTGGGCCTCATACAAATAACCGGCCGTTGCCAATAGCAACCAATACAACTGAGAACATCTGACTGGTCGCTATGGGCTACACTGACGCCTTTTGTTGGCACGGGCATGAGGCCATCCGTGCCAAGCGCTTGTTGGCTGCTGCCCTCACAGCTGTTTACTCCCACACCTGAAGTGGAATGGCGATTTGACAACCAGCCACTATAGAAGGCAACGGAGGACACAACGAGTAAAGGGCAAGTGCCCTGAGGGTACAGCAGCCATGCCAAGCTGCCCAGGGGCTGGCAGAGCCGGGGCACCACAGACCGTCCGCAGCTGGACTTCACGGACGGCTGTGTGTACACAATACAAGGTCCGTTGCAGAAACGCACACACTATAGAGTTCTAACACCGCAACTAACTGCTCCTCAACTAGATGTGGTCGGTAACGTAGCTACTTTTTAGGCCGGGCCCTGAGACCAGCCACTCCGGGAAACGCAGCCAGCAGCCGGGCACATGCTGGTTCCGTTCACCAGTTTGTATCCCGCGCGTTTATGTCATCACAGAAATCAATTACACGCAGCTCCAGACTCACCTCCACGCGTAGCGGCCATCTTGTCCCCCCGCCAATCACATCTCCTTGTCGTGACGTCACAGCCCCGCCATCCTCTCCACACTGCCCGTCCACTCCAGCCAATCCCGTCGCCCTAACCTCTCAGCTGTGAAGCTTCACGCCTTACACGTCACCAGGGGGGCGGGCCCTGTCGCCAGAGCGGTTAACTCGAATGCAACTTGTTTGCCGCCAATACAGTTTCCTGAGACAGTCAGGTTATATATAGTGTCAGGCAGGAACCTGCGCAACAGCTTCTGGCGTGAAGAAGCCACAATTTACAGCATAGCCACATATAAAGGAGCCTCTGTGAGGCCTCCTTCACACTTGAGCACTTTGTCGGCGTGATACATCCCGTTCATAATGAGTGGACCCGCAACAATGAAAACATTTATCAGAACGCCCGGCCTAACAGTGAAACTGTCTTAGTTGCCCAAAGCAACCAATCGGAGCTCCGCTTTCATTTTTCCACAGCCCTTTAGGAAATAAAAGCCGAGATTTGATTGGTTGCTACGGGCAACTAAGACAGCTTTACTGTTAGGCGATGAGGCTCTAAATAATGTTAACATTTGCACTTTTTTTCCCCCTTCTATTCCAGTTTTTGGCCTTAATAAGATATACAAAATCCAGACACAGATGTGAAGGCGGCCTTATTCTCTCCCACACCTTGATAGTCCACTCCACACATCAGGTTATGTTTTCTTGGTTGGTAGCCAGTCACATGCCTCCCCAGTCTCGCTCTTTTGGAGAGACAGTCCCTCCCTCTATATAGTCATTATTTGGGCAAATTTGGACTTTAAATGTCTATATAAGGCTACTTTCACACTAGCGTTTTTACTGGATACGGCAGGGTTCAGCAAAACGCTTCCGTTACTGATAATACAACCGTCTGCATCCGTTATGAACATAGCCAAGACCGATCCGTCATGAAGTCCATTGAAAGTCAATGGGGGAACGGATCAGTTTTCTATTGTGGCAGAGAAAACGGATCCGTCCCCCATTGACTTGCATTGGGGGTAATGCCGGATCCGTCTTGCTCTGCATCCCAGGACAGAAAGCAAACTACAACATGCTGCGATTTGCTCCCCGGTATGGGAACGCAACTAAATGGAACGTTTGGAGCACTTCGTTCTGTTCAGTTCAGTTTTGTCCCCATTGACAATGAATGGGGACAAAACTGAAGCGTTTTTTTCCGGGTATTGAGCCCCTATGGCAGATCTCAGAAAAGTAAAACGCTAATGTGACAGCAGGTAGGTTTAGCGTAGGACCCGCCTGACCTGAGACCACCTTGGCACTTGGTAGGCGGGCACAGATGTGTTTTGATCAAAATATATTGGTTAAGTGTCTCAGATTTTATCATATCAGAGTGAGGGCTTTGTCCATACATAATGCTTCCATCTACTTTACTAAGTGCAGTATTATCTTATTTCTGTGACTTTCCTCTAGTGTGAAAGTACCCTTAGAAGATGTTTGAGTCTTGCTCCTGTCTTGACATGGCAGGAAATGGCTGTGAATGCTGCTCAACCATTCACTGGCTGCAGCCATGGTCCAACGCATCCAGAGATTGGATCTTAATTTACACAATGAGCCGTAAGTGTCCCTTTTTCGCCAAAAGCAGCGCATCACCGCTAAAGCTGGTCATTGGCTGCAGCTAAATGTGATCATGCCCACTCTGCGCCAGCTGTCACCATTGCGGGGAAAGGAACATGGACACAGTGGAGGACCAGAGTAGTGGGGGGGTAGGTAGGTATGAATCTTCTGTTTAGAGAGGCAGGCTGCAGGCACTTCCTAAAAACCCACTAGTCTCAGAGAAGCCCTTCAAGGCAGCGGCCCCCAACCCAGGACTGGGCCCTGTAAGATTGTTTGCTGGGCGTCTTTAACGCGGTACTAATGAAGCGCTTCATTAGTACCGGAGGACCAGGAAGCGGTGAAGGATCTGTACTCACTCTTCCTGCTCGTCGGCTTGTGCAGGGTTGGGCGCACTGTGACCTCACACTGTTTCCCGCGCCTGCGATACACAGCCGTCAGCAGGATGAAGAGGATCGCGGTGGTGAGGAGCAGGAGAGGCGTTTTTATTTTTTACTTTATTTGCGCTGATTGCTATCTGACATGGGAAGGGGGGGGGGGTATGATGGCTGGCTGACATGGGGGGCTAATCTGAGGCATTGTGGTCTGATGGTCTGACTTGAGGTGTAATGGAAAATATTTTTTTCTTATTTTTCTCTTCTAACACTTAGGTGCGTCTTGTAGGGTGAAAAATATGGTACAGTGCAGCAGAGACCCTAGTCAGTTTATATAGTGTTATATATTTTAATATGCACCTTGTGTTTTGTTATGCACGTGAATCAGCGCCGACCAGCACCCCCTAAGCCCCGCCCCAGAATCCCCCCCCCACCCTACCCGGTCCCTGGGAAAACTGTCTTGCATGAAACTGGTGCAAAAAAAAAGGTTGGGGACCACTGCTTTAAGGAATTCCCTCTATTAACTCAGATGCGACTTGTGCTAGTGTAGTCACATGAGTACATTACAATAGCCCCGCCATCAGATTGAGACAGACTGTATCCTAAATCACTAGGATACAGTTAGTTCAGGGGAGCCACTATCCGCCTGAGACTGGCCAGCACACGGCCGATGGCGTCATGTGAAGCAGATAGTACCTGCACAACCCTAAGGTTATTTTCACATGGTGTGTTCGGTTCAGGAAACCAGGTTCATGTGATAACCACATTTCCCGAACCAAACACTGCTCCTCTCACTTGAACTCTCAGCATTGTGATGGCTTACAATGCTGTGAGTTCCTGTCTGACCCCACGTCGTAAGTCATAATAATGCTGTGAGTTGAGGTCAAAGGAGCAGTTTTCAGTCCAGAAAAAGCTGCCATCATGCAGAGCAATGTTTCCGGCCTGATGCATGCCGTCCTTACAACTTAGGCTACTTTCACACAAGCATTTTTGCTGGATCCGCCTTGGATCAGCAAAAACGCTTGCGACATAATACAACAGTCTGCATCTGTTATGAACGGATCCGGTTGTATTATCTTAAACATAGCCATGACTGATCCGTCATGAACACCACTGAAAGTCAATGGAGGACGGATCCTTTTTCTATTGTGCCAGAGAAAACGGATCTGTCATCAACTCCATTGAATGTCAATGGGGAGCGGATATGTTTTTTTTATTGTGCCAGAGAAAACAGATTAGTCACCATTAACTTACATTGCGTGTCATGACGCACCACATTGCGGACAGAAAAACGCTATGTACAGCGTTATTCTGTCCGTGATGGGAACGCAGCCAAACGGAAGGGAATGCATTCTGGTGCACTCCATTTTGTCCCCCATTAACAATGAATGGGGACAAAACGGAAGCGTTTTCGCCTGTTATTGAGATCCTATGACGGATCTCAATAGTGGAAAGGGAAAGCGCAGATGTGAAAGTCGCCCAACAGCCTCTGGCTCTGACCCATTCATTCCAATAGTTATATGCACATGAGCACTGTTTATCACTGACCATCTCTACATTCAGGAAAAATTGCCTGGTCCATTCAAGTCAATAGGCCAACGAACGGCAAACACGTGCAGTCCATTTTTCACCTATGGCTGTTAGGAGATGCTGTGTGTCATTTTTCAAGTTTTTTTTTTTTTTTTTACATGTATGAAAATATGGATGACAAGCAGATGGAACAAATGGAAACAACACAACTGCAGATAACACCGATTTAACTTGCATGGGAAATCATCCGTATTTCACTGAAGAGACTGACACGTTCCATAACTAGCGTGAAAGAGACTTAAAGGGGCTGTCTCACTTCAGCAAGTGGCATTTATCATGTAGAGAACGTAAATACAAGCTCTTACTAATGTATTATCATCCATATTGCTTCCTTTGCTGGCTGGATTCATTTTTCCATCACATTAAAAACGGCTTGTTTCCATGGTTACAGCCCACCCTGCAATCCCTCAGTGGTGGTCGTGCTTGCACACTATAGGAAAAAGCATCAGCCTCTTATGTGGCCGGGACCATAGGAGCACATAGGCTAGTGCTTTTTCCTATAGTGTGCAAGCACGGCCACCACTGATGGATTGCAGGGTGGGCTGTAACCATGGAAACAAGCCGTGTATAATGTGATGGAAAAATGAATCCAGCCAGCAAAGGAAGCAATATGGATGATAACAATACATTAGTAAGTGCCTTGTATTTAACTTTATCTACATGCCACTTGCTGAAGTGACACAACCCCTTTAACACATGTTACCTGAAGATTTACCTTTTGCAGATTTTGTAGCCTATTTGCTTCAGACCTGTGCTGAGTATTTAAGTGCAGAATTTCAAATAAAGTACAGTATTTTTCGCAGTGGACAAATGACAAAATATTCCATTTATGAATTTCTTGGTGTAAATAACTCTGTAGCAGCTTCCCCCCCAATGAAGATATGCAGGTTTCACAACATGTATGAATTTTCCCTAAACCAGACCTCTTTCATGACTGATGCACACAACTGTGACTGGACACCCCACAGCAGGGATCAGCAACCTTAGGCACTCCAGCTGCTGTGAAACTACAACTCCCATCATGCAAACATGCTCTGCTGATCTCACAACTCCCAATGGAGCATCCTGGGAGTGCCGGAGGTTGCTGATCCCTGTCCTACAGTTTAGCGATTTTTGGGGGGTCATTTATCAGACTACTGTAAAGTAGAATGGTCTTAGTTGCCCATAGCAACCAATCAGATTTCACCTTTCACTTTCCAAAGGAGCTATCAACAATGAAAGGAGGAATCTGATTGGTTGCTAGGGGCAGCTAAGCCAGTTCTACTTTACACCAGTCTGATAAATGACCCCATTTGTGTTTTACACCACTTTTATGGCACATCCAGGTAACACTCCATAAAAGTGTGTTGTGGCAGAACTGGTCCGCTCATGGCACTGTCTGTCTCTTCTCTTGTGCACTTTTAATTCTCATTAAGGTCTCATTCACACAATCACATTTTACATCTGTTTTCTATGAGTATTTTTGCAGATAGCACACTGACCTATTCATTTCTATGGTGGCCATGAACATATCCAGATGGCGATTCCACAAAGTCTTATTCATGGTCTTCACATTTATTGATGAGAGTGAGAAGAGTGCGGAATACAGACTGAAGGTATCTTATATCTCTCAGATCATCGGTTTGGAAACCAAAATAGGGTCATGGTCGTGTGCAGGGCTGTTAGCCAGTATCAATACATAAGAGGAAAATGGGTCTCAGGACACAGAGTTGGATTATAAACTACTTGCCTGAGTGGTATGGACAGAGGTAAGTGGGTAGCGGTGGTGATATCTCTTTAAATAAAACGTATACCTTAAAACAGCATTAAGTGAGGAAAGATTCACATTATTCAATTTTTCTTGAATTTATTAGAAAAGGAAATAAAAGTCCTGAAAGCCTGCGTGTTTTTTTTTATTGTGTGCGTCTGCGTAGTAGTACCGTTGTTATCCATTGCGTCCCCATTGCCTTATTTGACGCAGAAAAGCCCAAGGCCTCTTTCACATGGGCGTGTGTGCCCCATTGTCGTGCTGCGGGCCGCAATGCACGAGCACAGTCCGTGGGGCAGCTGCAGCGGATCAAGACCCATTCACTTGAATGGGTCCGCGATCCGGCCATTCCGCTAAAAAGATAGGACACGTTCTAGCTTTTTTGCAGTACGGGACGAAACCCCACGGAAGCACTCCGTAGTGCTTCTGTTCCGTACCATTCCGCATCTCTGGATTTGCGGACCCATTTAAGTGAATGGGTCCGCATCCGTGATGCGGAATGCCCACGGAACGGCACCAGTGTATTGCGGAACGGCAAATGTGGTCTACAATACAGCAACGGGGCGCACACGCCCGTGTGAAAGAGGCCTAACACTGCTTATTTGTGGAATAAAGGCAATGCTTACCCATACACTGGCAGATTTAGACCATGTTCTGCCTACCATCAGCACGTTTTCATGTCACATGCCATCCCCATGCACATTCCAGCTGATCTGCCATGTTGGATTTCCTCCACCGTTGTCAGATGCTGTAGTTGAAAAGTTGTTCATGCAGGACAGATCTGTATCCCAGCAATCTGCATGCTCAGCGCGGCTGGTATCATCACTGGGGGAGCGCCACGGTTTTGAAGGGACGGAGCCAGCAGCGTTGGTCATGTGTAGTAAGTATACAGAGGCTGATGCCCATACTATATGTTGTGAGGAGCCAGCCAAGACAGATAGCAGGGAGGCAACGTCGCCAGTAGAGGGCATCAGTGATGTTGCAGGCAGTTAGGAGCGCACGGGGGGGGGGGGGGGGGGGGGAGAGGAGGTACTGGGCTTTGTGAATGGGCTCACTAAATGGGCAGGCTTGGGCCCTAAGAGCTCATGCACACGACCAGGCTTTTTGCCTGCATCCGATCCGCATTTTTTGCAGATTAGATGAGGACCCAAAGGGGCAGCACACCGTGGAGATAGAAAACATCAAAGGTATGTTTTAAACAAAGTCTGACTGCATAACAGCATGGTAGCATTCCTTATACAGGCCAAATTTTTAAGCTACACACTACAGGACCCATGTACAGTATCTGGTTGTCCAAGTAGATATGGAGATACAGAGCTTTCACGTCAATACTGTTACATATCATTATTATGAAGGGGTTGTGAGTGGTATTTTGTTTGTTCAAAAGTCAAGGAATGGTTTAAACAAAAAAATTACAAAGTCGTATAGTGCTCTGCCGCCACGGATCTATGGTTGCCACTGGTCTCTGTATACTATCATGAAGCTGATTATTTACAATTTAACCACGTGACCACTGAAGCCAATTACTGACCTCAGCACTCTAGTGCTACTAATATAGACAAGGCCACTGATTGGCAGGGACCACGGGGCCGGTGGCACTGGAGTAAAGAGGTGTGTTTTTAGGATTTCAGACCATTTCTTACCTTTTGAAAATGTATGCCCTGGAGACCCCATTCAAAGGGTATATATACGGTGACTAATTGCACTAATTTTGACAGTACACTTTTTTTTTTTTTACACGTACTGCTTTGCAATTCAAAAAACACAACACAATATATCAAAACTGTAGATGAGTTATAATGTTACTTTGCAATGGTATTACAGTAAACCCAAATGTATATACATTTGCCAAATGAAAGGTAAAAACCTTATTTGATATAGTGGATTTTGCAGATATATCAAAACTAGTGCAAAGAACTGGAGTGTTTACCCCTAGCAGCCAAATTCCAGTGCTTATATTTCTTAAAATCCTTCCACAAAAAATATTCTACAATTTTCAAACCAGCACCTGGAGCCGGTGCTTTGTAATTGCATGTAATTAAATGTATTACAACTACTGAGTTATTCAATGACATCTATCTGTATAGCGCTGCCTGCTGTTTGCGCTTTTTCTAATTTGTCTGCCCTGCTGTCTGAGATTGAAGGACATGCTCAGTTCCATCTTTGGACTGCCACCAGATGCAGCAGACAGGACATGCCCTCTGCCAGCATCAAATAAATCTAGCAGAACATCTGGAGCAGCGAATGGGGAGATCTCTGGATCCATGTGAGGCACAGGGCTGGTTCTAGCTTTGTTAGAAAAGGTTGTCATGTTCTAGATGATGTCAGATTTTAATTTTTTACATCAATCATGGGATAATCTCTTTAAGGCAGTGACCAGGCTTGGCCGCTATGGTCCTCTCCTCCACTTGCCGTTTGCAACAGTTTTGATAAATCCTACCATAATCACCTTACATGTCAAACATGCTCTACAAGACAAATTAAACTGTCAATATGCGGTATGCGTGAGCACTAGCTTGCTGTACACCAGGCGGATGAAAGGAGTTCAGACTAAAGGTCTGCTCCTATATGAAGCTCTGGATACGGAAATACTGTATATGCTTTTGGATGGCTATACCGACTGATCTGAACATATATAATATTGTCGACAATGCTGTACTGAAAAGCAACAAAAGGGATAAATCAAAGACTCTATGAAGAAGTAAATAATGAAAGGATAGGCTAGTTTCTCTTTAGATTCGGACTGTACACAACACTGCCACCAATGTCTTTTTTGTGTTTCAGCTTGGCCTTTGCCTCTTCCGAATATGCCATAACTGATCCTTGCACTAAGATGAATCTTCAAGGGTGATCATTTCTGACCTTCCAGTGTCTTTGTCCGTGCAGGTTACATGCAATGAGCCATCCCTGTAGATAAAAAAAACATAATAATCATACACTAGTTTACATCATTAAAAGGGAAACTATCACGCCAATTGTGGACCATTATCTACAGTAATATGCGTAGTACTGCAGACAGTACCTCCCTCATGCGCTCCTAACTGCCTGTGATATCACTGACGCCCTCTGCTGGTGACGTCGCCTCCCTGTCTTCTTGGCTGGCTCCTCACAGCATATAGTATGGGCATCGGCCCCAGTATACGTACTACGCATGTGCAACACTGCTGGCTCTGTCCCTTCACTGGAGTCCAGATCACTATTTTTATTATCCTGCACCCACTTTGTGAAATACATGGTCAGGACTGCTGTGCATGCGCACATGTGCTCACCATTATGTTAGAACAGCACTGCAGTCCATACTGTGTATTTCAGCCCAACTTTGACGAGGGAACAGCGGTGGCAGTAGGAAAATAAAGTAATATTGTATAATATATAAAATCGTGCTCTGGACTCCATATCTGCAGTACTGCTCATGTATTACTGAAGATAATGGTCCAAAATTGGGGTGTCAGATTGTAGAATCATTCCCCCTTTAACCCCATGACAGTCCCATAAACTAAGGAAAATCCCACTGAAGATCACAGAAGTCAAATATATAACTCACAAGGATAAAAAAAAAAAAAACAAAAAAAAATTCAAGAGAAAAAGGCAACTGAAGCAGCCGTAAAATGCTTCACAGAGGACAATACAGGACAGTTCAGCTCACCGGCTCCTCTTAAGTTGCCCATACACATTAGATGTTTGCCCCAAAGAAGTGAATGGAGCAGTGGCCGCGCTTGTGCGGTGCGCTTCCCATTAATTTCTATGGGACTTCTGAAAACAGTTGAGCGTGCCATTTGGCTATATTCAGCACTGGTGGCGCATGCGCGGTCCGCTTTCCTTCACTTTGTGGCATATCCTAGCTATATGCCACCAATGCTTGAAAAAACACAACCCTGTTAAGTGTATGGTTGGCTTTAGGTTAAAAAACTAAGATCAAGGATCAAAACAGGGTTGGCTCCTAGGTCGCAGTACATCCAAAAAGGTTGGAAGTATCATCCAGCACTCTGTGTAAAAACTAATTTACATTATTTCATAAGACACATACTAGGACACTTAAAAAACAAGTTTCGAGCTAACTGGAGCCTTAAAGGGGTTGTTGCACTTCAGCAGGCACTTACTAATGTATTGTTAATTTCCATATTGCTTCCTTTTCTGGCTGGATTCATTTTTTCATCATATTATAAAGTGCTTGTCTCCATGGTTACGACCACCCTGCAATCCAGCAGAGGTGATCGGTCGTGCTTGCACACTATAGGAAAAAGCACCAGCTTATATGTGCTCTCATAGTCCCAGCCACCAGAGAGGCTGGCTCTTTTTTCCTATAGTGTGCAAGCATGGGCACAGCTGATGGATTGCAGGGTGGGCGTAACCATGGAAACGAGCAGTGTATAATAAGATGGAAAATTGAACCCAGCCAGAAAAGGAAGCAATATGGATAATCACAATACATTAGTAAGTGCCTGGTATTAAAGGGGTTCTGCACCTTCATTTAACTGATGATCTATCCTCTGGATAGATCATCAGCTTCTGATCGGCGGGGGTCCGACACCCGGGACCCCCGCCGATCAGCTGTTTGAGAGAGGGCGCGGCTAAGCTCTGTTCACTGATGCCATATATGCTTGCATCACCTTTATCATCGTCATAGAGTGCACAGGTAAGTTGCAGCAATTAGTAGAGGTAAGTTACCTTTTCATTGTAAGTACAGTCAGTATGTCATGAACACCATTATCTTTCTTCTGTAGATCTTTAAGTACAATCTGTGAACAAAATTTTTTAATATTACACGTTACCTATAGCATAGCACATCTGCTGGATATTCATTCTACTACCGGTGATAAATAGGGTGGAGAGGAAACTGAACCTCCTATTAAAAGGGTATTCTCATCCTCTATGAATATTTTTGGCATGGGCACAGGATGAGTCACGAATGCCTAACAGGTCTGGACTTCATATACCACCAAACCCTGGAATAATCCTCTGCCACTCAGTCTTCAAATCTCAATATTTTCTTTATTCAAGACGCATTAAAAACAAAACATAGCAGCAGACAAGCGTTTCGGATAGGTCATATATGCTTCTTGGATGTTTTAATGCATCTTGAATAAAGAAAATATGGAATTTTAAAAACCTCACGTCCCAGAGGATTATTCCAGGGTTTGGTGGTATAGCTGTGGACTGAGCGGACAGTTTCCTTTGGTTTCCCCGAGAGCAGCGTGGACACTCAAGTCTGTGCGGTACCACGTGAGAGGGTGAGCATTTTTAATACACACTTCTTTTAATTTCTGGACCTAAACCGCAGTAATATCTTACTTGTGCAAATTTGGAGTTTTCTGATGTACTCGATTTCCGAACTGATTCATATAGTTCCAAGCAAACGGAGGTGAAGCTTCCAGGTGCTTGTAATAAGTGTTGTCTACGGGCGGGAAGTGGGGTACCCGATGGCAGCAAAACGGAGAACTTCTCAGCTCCTGACTCATCAGCTTCCTGTAAAGACACGCATGGAATGGACGGTTAGTACTACTGGAAGTGGTCATAAAGTAAGCCTTATATCAGTTACACTAGGCTGCATGTATTTAGTTGGTTTTGCCATGTTGGATAGATACTGCATTAGGGACCTCCTGTGGTCCATGCTGCACACTCTCTATAAACAGCATATCTTCACAAAGTGCAGATTCTAATTTCTAGTAGGACAGCCTCGCAGAACAGCTTCCATTATCATTTTAATACTGAGGACTGGTGTGGTTTCAACGCCTGGCACTAGAGATCAGCGAATTTCATGTTATGAAATTCGTTCGCACTTCGTTTGGTGGTAAAAGCAGACCATAACACAATTTTATGACGAAATGCCTTTTGAGGCATTCCGTTATTCCTTCCGTCGTAATAGAAGTCTATGGGCATTATAACGGATCCGTCTGGTTTACGTTATGCAGGAGAGGATTCCCCTGCATAACGTAAACAGGACGGATCCGTTTTGCAGCACACAGACTTCTATTATAACGTAAGGAATAACGGAATGCCTCGAAAGGCATTTCGTCAAAGAATTGGGTTATGGTCCGTGGTAACGGAATCCATAACACAATTCTGCTTTTACCACCAAACGAAGCCTGAGCGAATTTCAAAATATGAAAATCGCTCATCTCTACCTGGCACTTTCACCAATCAACTGTTCGAAGAGACTACAGTGCTGCTTACCAGGAAGGGTGGGCAGCTGTGACTGGTACTTCAGCCCCGTTCCACTCAAGTGAATGGGACAGAGCTACAAACAGTACCATGCGTAGCCAGTACAGATCTTATGGCACTTTGCCCAGCAATAGAGGTCACAGCTCCTTCAATCAGCCAATCGGTGGGGGTGATGAGAGTTAGAATCCTACCCATAAGTCATGAATACATACTATATCCTTGTAGATTGTAAACCCTCGTGGGAAGGGTCCACTCTCCTGTACCAGTTTGTAACTCGTCTAGTTCATGCTTACTGCAATTGTTTCATATTACGTATGTACACTCCTTTTCATATGTACAACTTCTTGAAATGACTGGTGCTTTAATAATAATTCAACATTAAAATCCCAGAAAAATCCCTTAAAATAGTAGTTTAACAGGAGTATAACATGTCCAAGAAGTTGTGGTATATGCTACTGTTCTCATTCTACATAGCCGCAAGTCAAGATGATCAGACTACAAACCAATGAGAACACAGGTTCACATCAACAATTTACCTCAATAATGGATACATAGTGTGAATAGAGTTCTATACAGGTCCCATACACATTAGATTGTTGGCATTATCCACCCATGTTATTGTAATGTGAATGGGCAGTCCTACACCAGTCTGCACCCATGAAATAAAGAATATCACATTTATTACTGCCATCTTGGAAGCTGGATCACTTTCTTCTGTTGCTTTCGTCCACGCCTGGTTTCCGTGCTTCCACTGGTGGTCACTGGTGGTGAGCTCCGCCATACTGCATTGCATTCCTCTTGAGTCTTACACCAGTAGGTACTACTATGTAACAGGGCAAAACTGCAACGTAGATCATTTCTCCTTGTGTGCGTTATATCTACAAACCTTAACCAGTATGTCGCTGGCAGAGCACTCAATAGTAATGGTGTCTGCTTCCATAGATGGATTTTCTTTGCCCAGTAGAATTCCAGCTTGTATAGCAGCTCCAATGGGAATCACCTCATCTGGCGGTATGCTACTGAGCAGTTCCACATCAGGAAATAAATCCCGAATTAACTGCTGCAGTTTGGGAATGCGAGCTGACCCACCACATAAAACTACCTACAAAAGAACAAAGGATTTATCAGTTACAAAAAGAACATGCTTAGACCAAAGAGTTTAACTGAAGTAGTTTATACATCTTTGGTTAATGCCGAGGTGGCGGGGGTTTGCACTATTTTTCAGACTTTAAGACACAGTGGAAGTGGTCATTAGCATACAGGAGGCACGGACAGAGCTTTGCTGTTGTACTCGCCTTCCTTGGTCCTGCTTTGGTGTCCTGACCGTGCACAGCGGCAGGATGTAGTACACGTAGGTGAGCACTGATGCTGTGCACAGTCAGGTCACAGTACACAGCAAGACCCAGAAGAAGTGATGGGGCAGTGTGTCCTGGATCTGCAGCACCATCCGGAGCAAGCAAGGCAAGTTTTTTTTGTAATGTCTGATCTTAGGCAGATGGAGACAGGGGGGTCCAATCTGAGGCAGATGGAGACAGGGGGGTCCAATCTGAGGCAGATGGAGACAGGGGGGGTCCAATCTGAGGCAGATGGAGACAGGGGGGTCCAATCTGAGGCAGATGGAGACAGGGGGGTCCAATCTGAGGCAGATGGAGACAGGGGGGTCCAATCTGAGGCAGATGGAGACAGGGGGGTCCATCTGAGGCAGATGGAGACAGGGGGGTCCAATCTGAGGCAGATGGAGACAGGGGGGGTCCAATCTGAGGCAGATGGAGACAGGGGGGGGTCCAATCTGAGGCAGATGGAGACAGGGGGGTCCAATCTGAGGCAGATGGAGACAGGGGGGTCCAATCTGAGGCAGATGGAGACAGGGGGGTCCAATCTGAGGCAGATGGAGACAGGGGGGTCCAATCTGAGGCAGATGGAGACAGGGGGGTCCAATCTGAGGCAGATGGAGACAGGGGGGTCCAATCTGAGGCAGATGGAGACAGGGGGGTCCAATCTGAGGCAGATGGAGACAGGGGGGGAGGGGGTCTGACCTGAGGCTGATGGAGAGTCTGATGTGAGGTTGGGGAGTCTGATCTAAGGCTGATGGAGCCTGGGGATATGCAGAATGGGAGTCCGATTTGGGGATTTGATGAAGAATGAGGATCTGATTTGGGGGTTTGCTCTGAGGTCTGATGGAAGCGATTCCATAATGAGAGTGCGCGAGTGCCTAGTATGCTTGAAAAGTATTGTGGGCCAGGAAGTTCTTCTCTGGGTTTCTAGGAAAAATATCTCTTTCTACCTCTCACCCCCCTCTACCTGATGTAGAATTGATTCGAAAATTTTCACACATAATACATTTTAAGAAATTCATTAATCTCTACTCAGTACCAAAACAGGATTACCCAACTGGTTATGTACATATTATATTTTGCTCATATAGATCCTGTGCTTGGAAACCAAGCAATAATTTTTCATTTTAAAATGTGCAGAAATCACATTTTAGAATAGGACTTTACATATCTCGCTTTTATGAACTGTCAGTTAGAAAAGATATATAGAGAGAATAGTGTGCCTCAATCCAGATCAACTGTCCTAAAGGCAGAGTTCCCACAATAGCCCTTTTTTCACCTGTCAAATTGACAACACCTTTATTTCTAGGAAACAGAAAATAATTTTCACCCTAGGCTGCGGTGTATGTAAAATAACATGCATTCAAATATTTCATTAACACTAACTAAATGCAAACCTGATTCACATCGGTCGCTTTAACACCAACTTGTTCCAGTAGGGTTTTGATTGGATCAATGCACTGATTGAACAGAGCAGAACCGATAAGCTCAAAACGAGCCCTGGAAGAAAGATCAGCAACATTAAAAACAATCATTTCCTTCAAGACTATAAAACAGTATAGGAATGCTGAATAGGAAGCATTCAGGTCCATAATTAAAGGGGTACACCCAAGTTATGGCATATTGCAAAGATTTGCAGCTCAGTGGAGGTTCCTACATCCACTCTGTACAGGCCCGTTCCAGAAATGCTGAGAACTTTAACACAGTCCCAAGCTAGGGAAGTAGGGCAACACTGCTGCTGGTCCTTAAAGTTTCCCCAAAGTCTGGTGATACAACGCCTCTAGTACTCCTACACACCCCAGTAGGTTAGACGACTGCTGACAAGGATTCACAGGGAAAAAATACTCGCCATTTAAACTTACCTTGAAACACTGCAGTCAAAATCAATGCCATCATGCAACGAATCCACAAAACAATTGGCACTTCCCAGGGTGGACAAAGAATGCTTGGCCACGTCGGCACTATTCATTAGTTTCATCATTGCTCGGGAGTTTCCAGTAATGTCTTGTTTGTATGATCTATCCAGGAAAACACATAAAAAAAATGTCTGTTATCCAAGTAAGGTTTTGCCTAAAATAAATGAATCCTTTGCGCTAAATTTGCCCTGTGTGAACCTGAATGTAGAGGGGATTACCAGGTTACTGAGCTGCGTGGCCCCTGCACAGAGAACGGGGCTGTGCTCGCAGCTGATCAGCGGGGGTGCTAGGTGTCTGCCCCCATCTGTTATTGTATTGGTCATCAATAGCTATAACCCAGTAAGCCCTTTAAAGGGGTTAAGCCATGATTGATGTAAAAAATTAAAATCATATAGTACATAACAATAGTGTCGGACTGGGGTGCCTAGGGCCCACCATTAAAATGTATTTGGGGGGCCCACCGTACGGATACTTTTAAATATTGCCCGCTCACACAGCAGCAAGATGCTACCAGATGATTGAATATGGGGGTCCCGGCAGCACCTTTGAGGAGGTAGGTCCTGGGGAGACACTGGTAGCTTTCCTCTATACCTAGAAGTCATCTCAGCTCTGATCGTGTCTATAATAATAAACCGGGGAGTTTCTTTAACCCTTTCACGACCACAATCTGTATATATACGTGATAGCTGCACATACCCCGTGCAGCTACCACGTATATATACGTTCTGGCAGCTCTTTAATCCAAGCGCTGCAAAGCGCTTGGATTAAAGCTTCTGCCCCTGCCCTGTATGCTGTCACGGACAGCATACAGTGCAGTAATGCCGGCAAGGGACCAATCAGAGTGGCCCCTTGCCGGCAATCGATCCGATTGGTTAGTCTGTGCAGACTAACCAATCGGATCGCGGCAGTGTTAAAATGCCGGTTTCATGCTCTGATCTGCGCTCTGCAGATCAGAGCATGAAATCAGGTAATGTGTCCTCGGGTAATAAACCCCCCTCCCGCCGATCTGTGCCCCCGATCTGTGGCTGTGCCCCCCCTTGTGCCTCCTGCAGCTCATTCTCCTACTAGCTGCCGTAATTTGGTCCGCCCCCCTCCCCGCCCCATGCAGTCATTTAGTAGCCTCGGCGATCCCCCCCCCCCCACCCATGCAGTCATTTTGTAGCCTCTCCAATCCCCCCCACCCCACCTTTCCAGCGCTGCCCCCCGATCCCCCTGCTGTGTGTGATGGCGGCGGCTCCATTACTGAGCCGCCGCCATCAGCAGAGTGTCAGCTCTATGCTGACACTCTCCTATAACCCCATAGATGCCGCGGTTGCGGCATCCATGAGGTTAACAGAGGGAGGGAGCTCCCTCTCTCCACCATCGGGGCTGCACCGCTGTAATTGCAGCACCCGATGGTTGCCATGGCAACCGGACGCTTTGCAAAAGCGTCCTGTTGCCATGGAAAGGTGTCCAGTGCTGCCACCTACAGGCAATCTGGAAGTATTATACTTTGGAATGCAAGAGCATTGCAAAGTATAGTACAACTATCAGCCCCACTGGATCTTGAAGATCCAAGAGGGAACTGATAAAAAAAATGAAAATAATAAAAGTAAAAAAATAAATAAAAATGTAAATTGAAAAAAAGAAATTCCTTTTCCTATAAAAAAAAATGAAAAGATAAAATAAAATACACATATTAGGTGTCAGCGCGTCCGTAACGACCGCCTCTATAAATATATCACATGATAGACCCCGTCCGATAAACACCATAAAAATAAAATAAAAAAAACAGTGCCAAAAAAGCTATTTTTTTCACCTTACATCACAAAAAGTGCAACAGCGAGCGATCAAAAAGCCATATGACCCCCAAAATAGTACCAATCAAACCATCACCTCGTCCCGCAAAAAATGATACCCTATTTAAGACAATCGCCCAAAAAATAAAAAAGTTTTGGCTCTCAGACTATAGAGACACTAAAATATCATTTTTTTGGTTTCAGAAATGCTATTATTGTGTAAAACTTAAATAAATAAGAAAAAGTATACATATTAGGTATTGACACGTCCGTAACGATCTTCTCTAGAGAACAATCACATGACCTAACTCCTCAGATGAACGCTGTAAAAATAAATAAATGAAAACTGCTCCAAAACAGACAATTTTGGGGTCACCTGGCCCCATAACGTGTAATAATGAATGATCAAAGAATCCTATGTACCCAAAATTGGTACCAATAAAAACCAACTCTTTCTGCAAAAAACGAGCCCTTGCACAAGACGATCGGCAGAAAAATAAAAAACATATGGCGTTCAGAAAACCAATCCAGCACAATCTACCTTCCAAAAACCGTATGGCATTCCTTTCCTTCTGCGCCCTGCCGTGTGCCCGTACAGCAGTTTACGACCACATGTGGGGTGTTTATGTAAACCGCGGAATCAGGGTAAAAAATATTGAGTTTTGTTTGGCTGTTAACCCTCAATGTGTTAAAGAAAAAAATAAATTATAAAATGGAAAATCTGCCAAAAAAAGTGACATTTAGAAATTTAATCTCCATTTTCCTTTAATTCTTGTGGAACGCCTAAAGGGTTAACAAAGTTTGTAAAATCAGTTTTGAGTAACTTGAGGAGTGTAGTTTCTACAATGGGGTCATTTATGGGAGTTTCCACTATGTAGGCCCCACAAAGTGACTTCCGATCTGAACTTGTTCTTAAAAAGTGCGTTTTGGAAATTTTCTTAAAAATTGTAAGAATTGCTTCTAAACTTCTAAGCCTTCTAACGTCCTAAAAAAATAAAATTACATTTCCAAAATGATGCCAACATAAAGTAGACATATGGGGAATGTTAAGTAATAAATATTTTATTAGGTATCACTTTCTGTTTTGGAAGCAGAGAAATTGAAATTTGGAAAATTGTGAATTTTTCGAAATTTTTGGTACATTTTGGATTTTTTCATAAATAAAGGTGAAATATATTGACTCAAATATATGACTATCATGAAGTACAATGTGTTACGAGAAAACAATCTCAGAATGGCGTGGATAAGTAAAAGTGTTCCAAAGCTATTACCACAAAGTGACGCATGTCAGATTTGTCAATTTTGACCTGGACACTGGGGCATCAATGACCCTTGGTCATGAAAGGGTTAATAATCTATCAGGTGTTTTACAAGAACATAGGCTGGCTGAGGCGCTGTACATTGAATATATGTATGTAGTGCGGTAAGTCTGTGTTATGTGCACCTTGTGCAGGGGGTGGGAGACTAGGGGCCGACCGGGGGATTCACCTGTACCCCTGTGGGCCAGTCCGAGCCTGTATAACAATACCTTTCTAACAATGCAGCCCTGACCTCACATGGATGCAGAGATCTCCCCATTCACTGCTCCTATTGCTCTGCTAGATCTTCTGCCTGGCAGCTCAGGGGACATGTCCTTTCTGCAGCAGCTCTCTCCCTGTAAGGGTCCATTCACACATCCGTGGTGTATTGCGGATTCGCAATACACCCAGCCAGTACCCCTATAGAACTGCCTATTCTTGTCTGCAATTGCGGACAAGAATAGGACATGTTCTATTTTTTTGCGGAGCCGCGGCCCGGAAGTTCGGGGCCGCGCTCCGGAAATGTGGATGCGGAGAGCATGTAGTGTCCTCTCCGCATCCATTCCTGCCCCATTGAGAATGAATGGGTCCACACCCTTTCCAGATATTGCGGAACGGATGCGGACCCATTTGCGGACGTGTGAATGGACCCTAACTGCCACATCTTGTAACAGAAGATATGGCTGGTGGCAGTGGAAGATTTCAATTGAGCATGTTGAACCAGCTCAGCGAGACAGATAAATGTGGAAGAGAACACACAACGGGTGGCGCTATACAAATGCACTTTATTGAATAGATCACTGGCTATACTAAATTTTTAATTCCATTCAATTAAAGAAGTATTCAGAACCAGGTGCTGGTATAAAAAAAAAATTGAATATGTTTCATAAAACCACCCCTTTAAACTTCACCCACTAGAATTGCTGCTATATACCAGCACAGCCTCTTGCCATGTCTAGTTGTCTGGAAATGGCAGCAGACTGCCAGGCACTGCATTCAGTGCATTTCCATTTTCCATGCGGCACGCCGCGCTCCCAGTCCACTACAGAGCCTGACTGATCTGCACAGTGTTGTATATGGAAACCTGGGAAAAGGCACAAGCGCCGTGTCCCTCCATGGGATTTCCTGCAGCACTGACTATAGGAAGTCTATGATGCTTGTCTGTATAGACTGGCGAAATACACTCTGGCTACATAATGTGCGCTCTGATCAGTGCTATACTTTATAATAATAGGTGAACCATTATTGATGATACAGTATTCCTGATCCTGTGCAGTGATCTGGTGGCGATATAGCAGCGGTCTCAAAGGAGGATATCCTTCTTGAATTACAATACCTTGCCGGTAAAAATGTTTTAACTGCTTAAGGGAACCTGTCGCCTAGAAAATGCATATAAACCGCAGACAGTACCTTATTGCAGCCTGTAGCATGATTATAAAGGTGTCTGTGTCTTCTCTGTGCAAAAGTCTGAAAATAAAAGACTTTTATTCAACTGACCACGCTATATAAGGGATAGTCTTGAAGTCAAGGGGGCAGCGGCTTTCTCGCCTGAAGTCAAGCACGCCCTGCCCCCTTTACCACAGAAGCGTTTGATTGATAGGATGCCCGATTCCTTCACTGCCGGTTGTTTGAATGTAGTCTCTCGCATGCCCAGGGCTCTCGTGTGCCTGAGCATTGAGCTTTTGAACAATACCTCATAGCGGGGTGGAACAGGCACAACGCTGGTTTTGCAGGGACACAGCGCACGCGCAAGACTACATTCATGTGTCCAGTAGTGAAGGAAATCCTATCATTAAAACGCTAAGGGGAGGAAAAGGGAACGCTTTACTTCAGGCGAGAAGGCCACTGCCCCCATGACTTCAGGACTATCATTTACAAAGCGTGGTCAGTTTAATAAAATACTTTTGCCGCATTGCACAGAAAAGACACAGACACCTTTATAATCATGCTACAGGCTGCCATAAAGGTACTGCTGGCGGTTTAATATGCATTTTCTAGGCGACAGGTTCCCTTTAAGGGTACTTTCACACTTGCGTTGTTTGATTCAGGCAGGCGGTTCCGTTGCCTGAACTACCTGCCTGATCAGGCAAACTGTATGCAAACGCATGTCATTTTTTCTGACTGATCAGGCATTTTTCGGACTGATAAGGCTCCTGATCAGTCTGAAAAATGCCTGATCAGTCAGAAAAATGCATTGCAATACCGGATCCGTTTTTCCGGTGTCATCAGGCAAAACGGATCCGGTATTTATTTATTTCTCATTTTTAAAGGTCTGCGCATGCGCAGACTGGAAGGACGGATCAGGCATTCCGGTATTTTGAATGCTGGAACCGGCACTAATACATTCCTATGGAAAAAAATGCCAGATCCGGCATTCAGGCAAGTCTTCAGTTTTTTCTGTCAAAACGACGGAACTGGCGACATCCTGAACGGATTACTCTCCATTCAGAATGCATGGGGATAAAACTGATCAGTTCTTTTCCGATATAGAGCCCCTAGGACGGAACTCTATGCCGGAAAAGAAAAACGCAAGTGTGAAAGTAGCCTAAGCACCAAGGCTATATTGGCATTAAGGCCACAGGATTTTGCTACATTCTGAGAGCCATCATTTTCTTTTACATTTTCATTGATGTTGTGGGACAGATAACTTATTGATTAACTTTTACTAACTATTTCTGAAAAAAAAAGTGCTATTCTGGGCTGGATTAGATTTATTTTGTGTGTTTGTATAATTCCTGTGATACTAAATATGTATAGCATGCAAGTCACCTTTTTTTAAGATCATCACCAAAAAGGAGGAATGTCCAGCACCAGACCTGGATTCTCAATACAATATGTAGGTCATGAATAAGGATTCAGTAATCCAAAATGGGTAGACCAGACTGTGTGGTTTCTGTTTTGTATTACGGATTTTTATGAAGATTCAAATATATTTCAGCAAATTTTATCGAGAATCTGGATCTAGTGCTGAACGTTCCTCCCTTTAGTGATGCTTTGTTGGATAGCTTTCCCAAGAGTTCAAGCACAGTTTAGAATCAGCTCACCACTTGTCTCCACAGATCTGTACATTTATTCTTTTTTTTTTTTATTAACTTTTTTCGTTCTTAATCTGTATACCAATGCATTATAGCCTGGCAGGGTAAAACGACAGGCTATAAATGCCCAGGGCACGGCCTAATAGGCAACTCACTGGCAACCTGTGAATGCATTTGAAGAGGGGTGGAGGTGCAGTGGTTACAAAGGTCCATCGCTCCGTCTAACCACCTAGATGCCATATCCACTACTAACCATGTCATCTAGGAGGTTAGAGGGGTTGTCTGCTTTTTTTTATACTGATGACCCATCCTCGGGATAGGTCGTCAATATCAGATCGGCGGGGTGGCCAACCGGATCGGCTGTTTGAAGAGACAGCAGCGTTCGTTTGAGCACTGCTTTCTCGTCTGTTTACCTGCTCACTGTCGCAACTGCAGTGATGAGAAGGTGTAATTAAAACTAAGCCATCCCATTGAAGTGAATAGAATGGATGACATGTAATTACACCTGCTCACCGCTGCAGTTACGACGACGGGCAGGTAAACAATGAAGAGAAGGCAGCACTCGTATGAGCACGGTTTTCTCTTCACACAGCCCCCCGCTGACCTAATATTAACAACGTATCCTGAAGAGATATATATATTTTCAAGGAAAACCTATCAGCCAACCCCTTTAAACGTTGAGAATAGACAGACTGTTACTCCAGAAGCCTAGAGGTCAGCTAATGCCAGGCTCCTGTGAAACTATGACATAACTGTATGACAATGATGGCTTAAGGAAAGCCAGTTCATGATGTACAGTTACATAATGGTGGTTTTAAAGGGGTTAAAGATAGTCTGCCAGCATTTCTGACCATGCTAAACCGTTAACCGCACTAGGCAGGGGATGGGGACAGCAGGACAAACATACCTTTTGTTGAGCTTTTCACATCAGGAGTGGTGAGAATGTGAAGTTTTATTCTGCCAAATTCTCCTCTCCCAAGTATCCAGGGCAGAGCTTCACTGTGAAGTGCTCTATACATTGAGCTGCTTCACAGCCCACCCCCCCTGCTCCGAGTGACAACTGCATCATCCAATCCCCTCTGTCACTCAGAGTAGTGGACTGTGAGGTAGCTCGGTGTAGAGGGCACTTCACAGTGAAACTCCGCCACCTGGGCACTAGAGTGAGCAGAATAAAACTTCATATTCTCAGCACTCCTGATGATAGCTCCACAAAAGGCATGTTTGTAGTGCTCTCCCCAGCCTCTACCTAGAGCTGCCAGTAATTTAGCCTGGTCAAAAGTGATGACAGACTGCATTAAAGTAAAGCATATATCATAATACAACTTACCTCTGAAATTCTGATGCAAGATACTGGGCTAAAGCTTCTGTAAAACATACTCCTCCAATATTATCATAAGTCTTTGTTGCTAGGACTCGATATATCCCGCTGTTGACTTCTAGCATAGTGACAGAAAGGGACGTCCCTCCCAGTTTGTATACCAAGACATTTCTGTGAATAAAGAGATGCCTCTGTGAGATGGACCAGTCCAGCACAATGACACATGGAGATTTGACTTGCACGCATTTTACAGTCCACTCCTATCAGCACAAGCACACAGGCATATGATAGCATGGATAACATGGATCCTGGCCCTGGTGGACTGTCTGAACAGAGGAAACCGTAATATTTCACAGGGACTCTATGTAGGAAGAATAAACCATCCAATGCTGCTACAGCTAAAGCGGAGTTCACACTTCAGTTATTGTAAGCCAAAACCAGGTTCGGGTCAAAAACGCAGAACAGGTGCAGATCTTTCCATTATACCTCATCTCTGTGGAGGCTTCACTACTAGTTTTGGCTCACAATAAGGGCGCATTCACACGACCGAAAATTGCAGATCTGCAATTGTGGACAAGAATACGACATGCTGCAATTTTTTAGCGGTGCCACGGAACGGAACTACAGATGCGGATGGCACACGGTGATGGCACTCGGTCGTGTGAATGAGCGCTAACTGATGGAAATAACTGACCAAATGACTGAAGTGAGAACTCGGGACCAGGTATCTCTACTATTATTAGCTACATGTCTAAAAACGGACAACAGGCACACACTATGACATTCCCACCTCTGTATAATTGTGTTCCTATCATTTAGTCACCAGCTGTTGGTGCAATTATATAATTTGGGGAAACATATCAACAAGCAAAGAATCCAAATCTACTGAAAACGTGAAGGAAAAGAAGAAGCTTACTGTGTTCTAGCTATGTCCTATCAAAGGCAGCTTATGTGCTAAGGACAGAACATATACTATAACATAGTAAACAACACAAAACACTGTCGTCCGGTAATCCGGGGTAAGCTAGTATACCTTTTACCCGTGGGGGTCTCTTGTCCAATTCCATACGCCAAGAGAGCAGCAGACGGTTCATGAACCATACGCAATATATTAAATCCAGCAGCTACTGCCGCTTCCCTGGATTAAAGAAAAATAAAAATAAAATTGTATTATATTTACTATAAACTAATGATCAGTTACAGCAAAACATACTCCATGCAACAGCTTTGCTTTTTACAGTTTACTGGTTTTTAGAGCGGACCTGTCACCTCTCCCAACGTCTGACTTACATTCCCTATTAAACAACAATTCTTATGCCTCTATGTGTTTACCATGAAGGTTCAGCTGGGTGTTACCATTGGGGGGACTGTGTGCCCTCATGCCACACAGTCTGACAATGGCAGCAATGGTTGAATAATGTCAGACTGTGCAGGGACACCCCCTCAACCGGTAACACCCATCTGGACACATCATGCTTTCCATAGCAATTATTAGAGAGAATAATCAAGGAAAAGGGCCACACTTCCTGACACAAGGGCGGGTAAAGACAACAATTCCCAGCAGCATGCAGAAAATGCCACGTGGGAAGATGTTTTATGCGATTTTAAGGAGGTGGATCCCATTCTCTGTTCTTTATTTGTAACATTACCATGGGGACTCAAAAGACAATGACGCGGGTTGCGAGCCTGTGTATTTTGGCCAAAATATAAGTGAATGCCTCCATCTTATTATTGGCATGGTGCAGTCTGGCTTATTGGAGATCCTGAAAACACGACTCTGAATTTCTAACGGCAACAGAATTTGTGGGCTGTGTGGCAGTGGAGCTGCCAGAGGGCCATTCAAAAGGTGTCTCTCACCCAGAGGAAGCTGGGCGAGAACAGGAACGGCTGGGAAAATAGGTCTGCAGCAGCTAGGCTGGTAATTTAGATAATTAGCAGCCAGCTGAGGAGCTCAGGTAAATCAGGGCTCCCCGTCTGGGGAAGGAGCAGGCTGTGCGAAGGCCTGTGGGAGCCTCTAACCCTGTGTAATGTAATGCTTTGGGGAGCTGGGTGGTAGACCCAGATCCCGATAGAGGGAGAAATACTGTGTAGTCAGTGGCCAGACGGCCTAGGATTTGAGTTTATGATTTGTTTGGACTGCTGTAAAAGAGACAATAAGGGTCCATTCAGACATCCGTAGTGCATTGCCGATCTGAAAATTACAGATCCGCAATACACCTGGCCGGCACCCCCATAGAACTGCCTATTCTTGTCCGCAATTCCGCTCTGGAAATGCGGATGCGGAGAGCACATAGGGTGCTCTCCGCATCCATTCCGTCCCCATAGAGAATAAATGGGTCCGCACCCATTCAGGAACGGATGCAGACCCATTATACGGACGTGTAAATGGAGCCTTAAGCTGGCCGTGGCCAGTTTGCACCCAAATCTGCAGAGCTGGAGTGACTTCTTGATGAGGGCAAACCGTCTAAGCGGAGAAGACTGCGATCCTGGAGAGCTAAGTTCCAACTATTGCAAAGTGTCTGACCAAATGAGTATCATACACAAGACTGATGACAGTGAGAAGAAAGATTGTAGCATGTACGACTGCATGAAAAAGACGACAGTTCAGACAGTGTCGTTACAAACTGAACAGATCTGAAGCACAAAACTGTGCAGAAAAAGAGTAAAGTACTATCAAGAGCCCCACAGCATTTTTTATTTTTCACTAGAGCCGTAATAGCCCATAAATAGCTATATAATATTATGGTTACACAGGAAACCTTCTTACCCAAGAGCTTTTTTCTGATTTTCACCAAAATCAAACGGCACGGTGATTACCACATCATTGACGTCCGATCCCAAAGCGGACTGGGCAGTCTCTAAAGCGCAATGGAATAGTTTGGTCAGTGTGAACCAGGTGACAAGGGACATGTCAGTGAAAATGGATTGTGGGTACCTTTCATTTTACTGAAGATCAGTTTAGCAACATCTTCTGGACTCACAAGTTTCACAGCATCGCCCGCGTCTATTTCATATCTGAGTTTTCCTCCTTTTTCAACCACCTAGAATTGTAAAATATACATCATTTTTATTTTCTATAGCCAGAGTGCATAAGCATGGTAAACTCCAAAAATTCAAAGCCACTGAAAGATTTTCAGTTCAAGTCATTTTTAAAATTTGTGAGCATGCGTTTTAGTGTGAATTAACAGGAACTGCCAGGTTCTAATCAATGTCTGTCCGATGTAAAATACAAACGTTATGGCACTTGCTATTGCTGTGCATTCTTAAAGGGGTTCTGCAGTTTGTTCAAACTGATGATCTATCCTCTGACACCCGGGACCCCCGCCGATCAGCTGTTTGAGAAGGCAGTAGCGCCGTGGCCTTCTCAAACAGTTGATCGACGGGGGTCCCGGGAGTCAGACCCCCGCCGGTCAGATGCCGATGATCTATCCAGAGGATAGATCATCAGTTTAAAACTGCAGAACCCCTTTAATGTATTTTTTTTAAAGAGGACCTCTCACCCCTACTGACTTGTCAGTTCTAGTAACTACTTGTATTCTCCATGTAATAACAATTCTGGAACATCTAGTCTTATGACTTTGTGTTGTGCCATTCCTTTATTATTCCTGCAAGAATTTTACAAATAAATTGCCAGCAGCATGCAGTAAAGATACCATGTGTCCGACTGTCCAGTCAGTGCTGCTGGTGTCAGACTGTGCAGGGACACACCCCAGACTGGTAACACCCATCTGTACCCTTACTGCAAGCTGCTGACAATTCATTCATAAATTCTAGCAGAAATAACAAAGGAATGGCACAACATACAGGCATAAGAATAGATGCTGCAGAAATGTTATTACATGGGGAATGCATGGAACCATCAGGAGCGGCGACAGGTCCTCTTTAATATCTTACTGCAATAACATCATAAGAAGCGATTATTCAGCGGCCGCTCCTACCTATATGGGCATGTTCAAGTAGGAGAAGCCAAGGAAACAACGGATCCTGTGGTCCCTGCCTCCATTACTACCACCGCAAGTGTTTACATGTGCCCTCATGCCACAGCACCAGTTACAGATATTAAAGGGGTTGTCCCATCTTGGCCTCTCATGGCTGAGATGGTAATAACCTACACTAAGCGCTGGTCCAGGGTGGCCGGAGTTACGCAGCTGGTGCTCTGCTGTTTCCATTACTCCCATAGCAGTGGATGGGAGCTATGCAGTGTAGCTTTCTGTGCCGTTTCCACAGCTTGGGAGTTACAGGAACAGAGTCGTTTGCTGTGCTCCCAATCGCTGCTATGGGAGTAATCCAACAGTGGCGCTCTGGCCGCTTCCTTAACTCTGCCTCCCTAGACTGGCACTTATGTGGGTAATTCCCATCTCGGGCAAAAGGGATTGCTGCCCAAACCACATGCAGCATGAAATCCTGACAAGGTCCCTCACTGCAAAGGACGATGGCACAGATTTCTTCCCACCCCACTCAGCCTGTCAGGTGTCTTCCTATGTGCAAATAGGGGGGAGACCTGTCAATCAAGCCCAGCTGGGAGAAGAGATGCCGAAGGGGGGCTGCCCAGCAGACAATTCCCATCATGGCCGGCTCGTTTTACATTTATGCTTCAAAGAATATATGCCAGTTGTTTGTAATGTAGGAGCCTATCCAGAATTCATGCTACCCGTGGTTTGGGCAGCATAAAACTGACAACATCTTTATTTGAAGACGTATGACAACCACTTTTTAAAGAGGCTGTGTCACTTCCGCATATGGCATTTATCATGTAGAAAGAGTTAAGCACTTACTAATGTATTGTGATTCTCCATATTGCTTCCTTTGCTGCCTGGATTCATTTTTCCATCACATTATACACTGCTTGTTTCCAGGGTTACAGGCACCCTGTAAATCCAGCAGCGGTGGACTATGGGAAAAGCGCTGACCTATGCACACTCCCACGGTCCCAGACACCAGAGGGGTTGCCGCCTTTTGCTACAGTGTACAAGCACAACCACAGCTGATGGATTACAGGGTGGTTGTAACCCCTGGGTATTAGCAGCATACACTGTGATGGAAAAATGTACCAAGCCAGAAAACCTCTTTAAAACTTAAAACCAAACTCAGCTTCGGTTCTGAGCTACCAGTTGGAACCGAAGCAGAGTTTGGTTTCAAGTTTTAAAGAAGTTTTCCACTTTATAAAATCAACTTCTGAAGTTACGGATCTCCATACAGTATTAATCCAAAGCGACTTCAGATGTAACATCGGAAGCTCGCTTCGCTCATCACTACCACTGATCACAAGAATGGAGACCCCTGAAATAAATGGAGCGGCAGGTTGAGCATACACGTCCATATGAGACTGCTGGAAAGCTGAAGCAGCCGTGCGCATGATTGACCTGCAGCTCCATGGATTTCCCAACAGGATACGGGGCCCCCATTTTCATGAATGGTGAGAGTCCCAATGGTCCAACCTCCACCGATATAAGTTATCCCCCAATCTGTGGGAGTAGCTTGATGTAGTGGAAAAACTGTACAGTACATCACTACAGATACTGGAATCAGGATGACTTGGCAATACTGAAGACTGTTACAGGCATATACTTACTGGACACTTGCTTTCCGAGATGTGTTTTTGGGCTTGTGGGTCATCAGAACTGCCATGATATAAACACATCAGTTAGACATGTGACAAAGAAAATAGGCAACGTCACAAAACTAACAGGAAAGCGTGCGAGTGTACTTAAGGGGGTTTTCTGGGATTTTAATATTGATGACCTATCCTCAGGATAGGTCAAAAATATTAGATCGCCGCACAGATGTTTGAAGAGAACACAGCCTTCCCTTCATTATTTACCTGCCTGCTGGTGAGCAGGTGTAATTACATCAGCATCCAACAGTCCCCAATGGGGCTCACAATCTAAGGTCCCTATCGGTATGTCTTTGGAGTGTGGGAGGAAACCAGAGTACCCAGAGGAAACCCATGCAAACACAGGGAGAACATACAAACTCCATGCAGATGTTGCCCTTGGTCAGATTCGAACCTAGGACCCCAGCGCTGCAAGGCACCAGTGCTAACTTATATAGGAATGAGCCGTCCCATTGAAGTGAATAGGATGGCTTCTTGTAATTACATCTGTTCACCGCTGCGATGTGGACAGCACAACGAAGGAAAGGCTGTGTTGGCACGGAGCGCGCCCTTCTCTTCAACCAGCTGATGCCAGGTGCCGATCCGATATTGATATCGGAGGATAGGTCATCAATATTAAAAATCCTGGAAAACCACTTTAAATAAATGTGTGTCACCTAGAATATTCAAAGCTTGCATTTTTCCAGTCCATATAACCAGGTAATGATCATTACACAGCGTTTACCTAGTGAGAGCTGCCCAGCCTTGGTCAAATGTAGCTACATGTCCACCTAGAATTACCTGCATAACGTCCACCTCTGAGCACCACATCAACAAATGCACTGCTTTACTTATCAGGTGCTGATCCTCAGTAAAGGGTCCTTTTGCATGAGCAGATGAATTGCCCAAATAAGTGAGAATCAATGGCATAGGAGGTTTATTTTCACAAAGCAATGATCAGGCGGGGATTGAATGAATCGCATTCTGTCAGCAGCTCATCCCTTGTTTACATGGTAATATCTGCTGCCAATACATGATTTTTATGCCCACCTTAAAGGGGTTCTCCAGGACTTAAGAAAATGAAAATACTTAAATATTACTTTATTATAAGTATATTCTCAAATACCTTTCATTAGCTTATAATTGCTCGTTTTGTCTGGGGATCAATCATCAGGGGAAACAAAATGGCCGCTGTCCTACCAGTAGACACAAAACCTGCCCTAATCACAAAGGAGAACAAGTTACCTCACAACACTGAGGTAAAGAGCTGCCTCATCCTCCTCTCTGCTCTACTTGTCAGGGATTATGATCCTGAATACAGATGATAAGAACTTTAGCCGAATCTCTGGGGAATTTAGTTCAGAGGAGACATGAAGTACTGAGAGGATGGACAGTACGGACTGTGGCGATATGGAGCTGTGGTAATGGAGACTGCATACAAGTGCTGCTGCTCATTACCCCCACCCTCCTCTCACGTCTCCTCGTCTTCTCCATTACCACAGAGATTACCCTGTATTCAGGATCATGATTTCTGATGAGCAGAGCAGAGAGGAGGATGAGGCAGCTCTTTAGCTCAGTGCTGTGAAGTAACTTGTCCTCCGGTGTGATTAGGACAGATTCTATGTGTACTGGTAGGACAGTGGCCATTTTATTTCTCCTAGTGATTTCTCTGTAGACAAAACTAGCCACTCTAACTGATTAAAGGTATTTGGGAATATATTTATTATAGTAATATTTAAGTATTTTCATTTTCTTAATTCCCAGAGAACCCCTTTAAAGATGCAATAGAAACAAATGAGCATTTTTTCTCATTCATTGTGTGATCAGTGACACCTTTATAGAGGCAATAGTCCCCTGATAATGGTCCCCTGTAAATGCGCCTAAGGCCAAGTTCACACTTCAGTTATTTGGTCAGTTATTTCCATCAGTTATTGCAAGCCAAAACCAGGAGCGGGTCAAAAGCACAGAATGGGTGCAAATATTTTCATTATACCTCATCTCTGTGTAGGTTTCGGCTCACAATAACTGAAGTGTGAACTCAGCCTTAACATGCACGGTCAGCAATTCTGCTGCATTATAGGATCAGATAAGCCGTCATGCAAGCATGTATTGCAGATAAACTGTAGAGACGGACATACCCAGGAAAGCTCAGAAGGTTTCAGAAATTCTTGACTTATTTGCAGATTTCTATATGCATAATGATGACCATCACAGGTAGCAATCACAACAACTTTCTTACCTCCTTCCCAATATTTGCTTGACTTTTACCACGGTATTTGTTGCATTTCTAACTCGATTCTGTTTGGCTGCGAGACCAACAATCTGTCAAAATACGATGAATGGCATCAAACAGATGAACAAGGTTCTAAACAGCGTCAAAAATAACCTGCGAGTGGAACCTTACCACTTCATTCTCCAAGTACCCGACAACCGCAGGAGTAACTCTGTCACCTGCATCATTGGCCACCACATCAGCACGGCCATCCTAGAAGGGACAATAAAAGTAATAGCTGCTGAATACGAGGAGCCGGAGTCGAGCTTCATTCACACTGCAGTATTAGGCCTCATGTACGTGTCCGATCAGCATTCATTTCTATGGGTCTGCAAAAATAAGGCAGCACACGGATATCTTCAGTGTGCTGCCCGTATCCATATGTCTGTTCCACAAACTATAGAGCATGTCCTATTCTGCAGGACGAGAATAGCCACTTCTAGTAATGGGAGTGAGAAAGAGGCGGATAGCACATGGAAAGTGTCCGCATTTTGCAGATCTGTGGACCACGATACAAACATGGTCTTGTTGTGCATGAGGCCTTAAAGGGGTTGTCAGAGTTATAAAACAAAAAAATAAATAAAGCACTGTAAATCGGATGAGCAGAAATTTATAACTGAGCTAAGCAAGTTTTAGGTAAAAAAATAAATATATTTCCACATTTCCTTGGTTCTCTTCTGGCCCTTTGTTTACATGCAATAACAACAATCTCTGCCCCTCCCCCTGCTCTGCAAAGGGAGTGAATACAAGTCCTGCCCTGAGTGACATGTCTGCCTGCTGGTAGAATCAACAGCATGTTGTATGTGTAGCACTACAAGTCCCAGCTGTATAATGACACTGCTAAGGGAGTGGATACAAGAGCTGCCCTGAGTGCTGGGAGACTCTGCAGCATGTTGTATGTGTAGGACTACAAGTCCCAGCTGTATAATGACACTGCTAAGGGAGTGGATACAAGAGCTGCCCTGAGTGACATGTCTGCCTGCTGGTAGACTCAGCATGTTGTGTTTGTAGGACTACAGGTCCCAGCTACACAATGACACTGCTGATACACACAGGATCTTCCCCCTACCTGTTGTGCAATGCTCTGCAGAACTCCTCTGTCAGCAAATGTGCCCAGCATTTGTCTCACCACTGCCTGCAGCTACTAAGTAAAGCCTTCAGCCCTGAGTCTGTGCTCCTGAAGGGGTTAATCTTTCCTGGAGTATCCAGTGGGAGGGAGGCACAGGGCAGAGAGCAGCAGCTCAGCCAATGCAGGGGGCTTGGCCAGCACAGTGATGTCTCGTGTACAGACACATCTCTGCTCTCTCAGGCTTGTGCAGGAAACATCATCAGAGCACGGAGAGAAGCTGACATCACAGGTCATGTGACCCTCAGTGAAATCTGAGAAAGCAGCAACTACAGATGCAGTAAGTGCACGGTAAAGCCTTTACATTTGATTAGTTAGAAAAGAACAAAAAAAATAACCCGGACAACCCCTTTAACAGAGGACCTGACACCTCTCCTATGTCCTTGCACAGTCTGACACTAGTAGCACCAACTGGTAACACCCATCTAGACGTTCATTGCAGACTGCTTGCAACTCATTAATAAATCTAGCAGGAATAATAGAGGAACTGCACAGCCTAGTCATAAGAATAGATGTTCCAGAATTATTACAAGGATAGTACAAGTAGTTACTGAAACAAACATGTCAAGTGAGGCGACAGGTCCTCTTTAAAGGGCTTCTGTCACCCCACTAAAGTCTTTTTTTTTTGGGCTACTTATAATCCCTATACTGCAATATATCAATCTATAATGCTATTACTCATTTTGGTTCAGTAGTTAATTCAAAAAACGGACTTTTATAATATGCAAATTACTTGTCTACCAGCAAGTAGGGCGGCTACTTGCTGGTAGCAGCTGCATCCTCCAGTCCTTTCATAAAGACGCCCCCTCCTCCTGTTGATTGACAGGGCCAGCGAGCGCTCTCGTCCTCTGCTGGCCCTGCCTGCATTCAAAATCTGGCGCCTGCGCCGTACCTGTCTTCAGTCGGCGCAGGCGCACTGAGAGGAGGACGCTCGCTCGGCCGCTTTATCCTCAATGCGCCTGGTGTAGATGTGACGTCATCGGCGCAGGCGCACTGAGGATGGAGCGGCCGAGCGTTCTCCTCTCAGTGCGCCTGCGCCGACTGAAGACAGGTACGGCGCAGGCGCCAGATTTTGAATGCAGACAGGGCCAGCAGAGGACGAGAGCACTCGCTGGCCCTGTCAATCAACATGAGGAGGGGGCGTCTTTATGAAAGGAGGATGCGGCTGCTACCAGCAAGTAACCGCCCTACTTGCTGGTAGAGAGGTAATTTACATATTATAAAAGTCCGTTTTTTGAATTAACTACTGAACCAAAATGAGTAATAGCATTATAGATTGATATATCGCAGTATAGGGATTATAAGTAGCCAAAAAAAACTAAACACTTTAGTGGGGTGACAGAAGCCCTTTAAAGCCAAAAAACTGAATGGGATTGATAAAGTTTCTAAACTTTCAGCAGACTCATAATACAGCTATGTGCATATATGGAAATCCGTTCCATCTGTTGCAAAATCAGGTCAGGTTCAAGATTACCGTCAGTTGCTACACTAAACCCAAAGTCTCTCTTAGGCTGCTTTCACACTAGCGTTCGCTGGTCCGCTCGTGAGCTCCGTTTGAAGGAGCTCACGAGCGGACCCGAACGCAGCCGTCCAGCCCTGATGCAGTCTGAATGGAGGCGGATCCGCTCAGACTGCATCAGTCTGGCGGCGTTCAGCCTCCGCTCCGCTCGCCTCCGCACGGACAGGCGGACAGCTGAACGCTGCTTGCAGCGTTCGGGTGTCCGCCTGGCCGTGCGGAGGCGTGCGGATCCGTCCAGACTTTCAATGTAAGTCAATGGGGACGGATCCGTTTGAAGATGCCACAATGTGGCTCAATCTTCAAGCGGATCCGTCCCCCATTGACTTTACATTGAAAGTCTGGACGGATCCGTACAAGGCTATTTTCACACTTAGCTGTTCTATGCTAAAAATAATGCAGACGGATCCGTTCTGAACGGAGCCTCCGTCTGCATTATTATGAGCGGATCCGTTCAGAACGGATCCGCCCGAACGCTAGTGTGAAAGTAGCCTTACCTGCCAGTTTGATACCGTGCATGGTTTCCTGTTACCAACCATTTCAGTGTGGCTGACCGGGATGCTCCTCCGTGGGGCTACTGCAGCTCACATATCCTGTTCTCAGAACCTCAGTCATTTCCACTTGCGTAAAGCATTTGTTTCGCATTTTTTCAGGGCTGGCGACTATGCAGAGGTTAAGACTATCATAACAGATCAACTGGGCTAACCATTGACCTACCTAGGTTTAGTACTGACCAAGACCATGTTTACATGTCAGATCTACATATCACAAATCTAACATGCAGATTCATGGTAGAAATCACAAGTTCACTCCGATTCCTGTTGCGGATGTGCTGCAGGTTCGCAGCAGATCCGTACAAGGATTAGTCCTATTATTATTCACCCTCAACATTTCCCACAAAAATAAGGAGCTTGGTACTTCTTTTTATGTTTTTTTTTTTTTTCAATCGCCTGGAAAACTTCCATTGCAGGAAAGTGAATTACTTCACCCTATACATAGCAAAAGGTGAAACTAACTGACCAGTTGTCTATTCAGGCTACTTTCACACTAGCGTTTTTTGCGGATCCGTCATGGATCTGCAAAAACGCTTCCGTTACAATAATGCAACCGCATGCATCCGTCATGAACAGATCCGGTTGTATTATGTCTTCTATTGCCATGACGGATCCGTCTTGAAAGTCAAAGGGGATGGATCCGTTTTCTATTGTGTCAGAGAAAACGGATCCGTCCCCATTGACTTAGGCCTCCTGCACACGACCGTAGGTGTCCCGTTGCCGTTTTGCGCACCGCATTTGCGTATCCGCAATACACGGGCACCGTTCTGTGTGCATTCCGCATCACGGATGCGGACCCATTCATGTAAATGGGTCCACAAATCTGGAGATGCGGAACGGAAGCACGGAATGGAACCCTACGGGAGCACTACAGAGTGCTTCCGTGGGGTTTGGTCCCGTACTTCCGTTCCGCAAAAAGATAGAACATGTCCTATCTTTTTGCGGAACGGGCGGATCGCGGACCCATTAAAGTGAACGGGTCCGCGATCCGCTGCCCCACGGTCGGTGTTCGTGATCCATCCTGGCGCACAATGTAAGGCCTCCTGCATGTGTGTGTGCAGGAGGCCTTACATTGTGTGCCAGGATGGATCCATCTTGCTCCGCACCACATCGTGGACAGAAAAATGCTGCTTGCACCATTATTCTGTCCACGATGGGGACGCAACCAAACAGAACAGAATGCATTCTGGTTCACTCCGTTTCATTCAGTTTAGTTTTGTCCTCATCGACAATGAATGGGGACAAAACTGAAGCGTTTTCTTCCGCTATTGAGATCCTATGACGGATCTCAATACCGGAAAACTAAACCGCTAGTGTGAAAGTAGCCTTATCCGCAGTATTTGCAGATGTGCTAAAATTTACAATGCAAATCATCAACACTTCCACAGGTGTAGATGTAATTCCTCCGATGCATGGGGCTTAACCTCACTCGTATCATAAGGGCAGGTAGATGAATTATGAAAAAGGAAAGAAAGTGAAGCTTCACCTATAAACATCTGACATGTCAGAAAACATCAGTTGGGAGCCATGGGCCATGCTCTTGTGTAGGGATGAGGGAACTGACGTTTTCAAGTTCAGCGTACAAGGTTCGGGTTATCTAAGAACTCCGCTACCAGGACTATAACTTATGGTCTATGGTAGCGGAATCCATAACGGAATTCTCAGATAACCCGAACCTTGTACGCCGAGCTTCGCTCATCCCTACTCTTGTATCATCACTGGGCTGAAGGGTCACCTAGGGATATGTATGATAAAATCATCAGGACTGGAATGTACTAAACCTTGGTGGTCTCAGCTCAGGGACCCCCAGACATGACACAGCAGGGCACTGATCTGATTGCTATGGCAACTGCTGAGGGATATACTTTTCATATACATAATGCCACATGGTAAGTGTAGACGTGATGGACAATACAATCTGCAGTAATATTCCCTAGAAGATAAATGCAGCAATGCATCAGGGGGTACCTGGGCCCAATGCTCCCTCCTGCACACAATGAAAGGCCAGGGACCTCCAAACCTCGGCGTTATTATAAACGCATCCACAGACTTGGACGGTATTTACACCCGTGCCCCTTCTCACCGCCTGCACTGATGCGATAAAGACATCGCACCGTTACACATTCCCTTCATGATGGTCACAGATGAGCAAAGTACCACTCCACCCGATTACCTTATACACGGCAACACAAGCACACGTGCAGCCCAAGTGTACACCGATCGCCGCCATGCCGGTGTCTGGCACCAGAGAAAACCTCTCCCGGCCAATGCGGACGCAGGGCTGTGAGGAGCGACAGCCAATAGCAAGGCAGAAGAGACCTCACATTGCCGACCGCCGCTCTGGAACCCAGCCAATCACAGGGCCATACAGTGTGGAAGGGGTGGAGCGGCAAGCCGATGCGTGACGTCATCTGGCGGTGTGGAAGTGAGGCGCTGAACCGGAAAGAGAACGGACGACATGTTACGTGTGGAGCCGGGGACGCAAAGGAATGCGCTGATATGGCTGGGGCTGGGCATATTCTGGGCTCTGTCTGTGAGGGCAGCGCCTCAGCCTGAGTGTGAAGGTGAGGCAGGTGTGCTGTGTACTGCATGGCCTGCCGCGTGTAGTGCATGGCGACTGCCCGTCACATCCCTGGGGGTCTCTCCGGCCTCCCAAGAGTACACACAATACGGATTGTTCTACTTCTGTATGGCCCTGTTCTGGCAAGCCAGTGTTTTTAGATTTTATTTTATACTAGCAGAAGGATCCGGCTTCGCACGAGTATATTTTATCTATTTCATTTTATGTTTCCATGTGTCGTAAAGAGATATCGACAGTTTCCCCCATGTGACCTCCACAGTGGCCGCCCCTTTAACAGTGACCTCCACAGTGTACAATACAGAAAAAAAGTGAAAAGATAAAAATTTTCCCCCAACAAAATTTAGTTTCAAGTAAAAAAAAAAAAGTAATTTCCCCCAAATAAAGTAAAAAAAAAAGGGACATATTGGTTATCGCTGCGTCCATATCGAGCGGCTCTATAAACATCACATGACCTAACCCCTCAGATGAAAATAGTAAAAAATAAAAACTGTGCTAAATAAACCATTTTTTTGTCACCTTACATCACTAAAAGTACAACAACAAGCAATCAAAAAGGCGTATGCCCACCAAAATAGTACCAATCTAACCGTCATTTTATCCCGCAAAAAATGAGCCGCTACCTAAGACAATCGCCCAAAAAATAAAAAAAACTATGGCTCAGAATATGGAGACCCTAAAACATAATTTTTTTTTTGTTTAAAAAAAGCTGTTAATGTGTAAAACTTAAAGGGGTTCTGCACTTTGTTTTAACTGATGATCTATCCTCTGGATAGATCATCAGCTTCCGATTGGCGGGGGTCCCGGGTGTTTGAGAAGGCAGCGGTGCTCCAGCAGCGCCGCGACCTTCTCACTGTTTACCGCCGGCCCACCGACGTCACGACTAGTATCAACTAGTGTGGGTGAGGCTAAGCTCCATTCAAGTGAACAGAGCTTAGCCCCGCCCACCCTAGTTGATACTAGTCGTGACGTCAGTGGGCCGGCGGTAAACAATGAGAAGGCTGGAGCGCCGCTGCCTCCACAAACAGCTGATCGGCGGGGGTCCTGGGTGTCGGACCCCCGCCGATCGGAAGCTGATGATCTATCCAGAGGATAGATCATCAGTTAAAACAAAGTGCAGAACCCCTTTAAGTAAATAAAAAAAAATTATACACATTAGGTATCGCTGCATCCGTAATAACCTGCTCTATAAAAATATCACATGACCTAACCCCTCAGGTGAAAAATAAAAACGGTGAAAAAAAAGGAATTTTTTTGTCACCTTACATCACAAAAAGTGTAATAGCAAGCGATCAAAAAGTCATACGCACCCCAAAATAGTGCCAATCAAACCGTCATCTAATCCCGCAAAAAATGAGCCCCTAAGACCCAAAAAATAAATAAAACTATGGCTTTCAGAATGTGGAGACACTAAAGAATCATTTAAAAAAAATGCTTTGTTATGTAAAACTGAAACAAACAACCAAAAAAAGTAGTCATATTTGGTATTGTCGCGTCCGTGACAACCTGCTCTATTAAAATACCACATGATCTAACCTGTCAGATGAATGTTGTAAATAAAAACTGTGCCAAAACAGCTATTTCTTGTTACCTTGCCTCACAAAAAGTGTAATATAGGGCAACCAAAAATCATATGTACCCTAAAATAGTACCAACGAAACTGCCACCCTATCCCATAGTTTCTAAAATGGGGTCACTTTTTTAGAGTTTCTACTCTAGGGGTGCATCAGGGGGGGCTTCAAATGGGACATAGTGTCAAAAAACCAGTCCAGCAAAATCTGCCTTCCAAAAACCGTATGGCATTCCTTTCCTTCTGCGCCCCACCATGTGCCCGTACAGCAGTTTACGACCACATATGGGGTGTTTCTGTAAACTGCAGAATCGGAGCCATAAATGTTAAAGGGGTTCTGCACTTTAATTTAACTGATAATCTATCCTCTGGATAGATCATCAGCTTCTGATCGGCCGGGACCCCCGCCGATCAGCTGTTTGAGAAGGCAGCGGCGCTCCAGCCTTCTGACGTCACGACTAGTATCAACTAGCGTGGGGCACGGCTAAGCTCTGTTCACTTGAATGGAGCTTAGCCGTGCCCACGCTAGTTGATACTAGTCGTGACGTCAGTGGGCCGGCGGTAAACAGTGAGAAGGCCGCGGCGCTACTGGAGTGGCGCTGCCTTCTGAAACAGCTGATCGGCGGGGGTCCCAGGTGTCGGACCCCCGCCGATCAGAAGCTGATGATCTATCCAGAGGATTGATCATCAGTTAAATGAAAGTGCAGAACCCCTTTAAGTTTTGTTTGGCTGTTAACCCTTGCTTTGTAACTGGAAAAAAAATTATTAAAATGGAAAAAAAAGTGACATTTTGAAATTGTATCTCTATTTTCCATTAATTCTTGTGGAACACCTAAAGGGTTAACAACGTTTGTAAAATCAGTTTTGGATACCTTGAGGGGTGTAGTTTCTAGAATGTGGTCATTTTTGGGTGGTTTCTATTATGTAAGCCTCACAAAGTGACTTTAGACCTAAACTGGTCCTCAAAAAGTGGGTTTTTGAAAATTTCTGAAAAATTTCAAGATTTCCTTATAAACTTCTAAGCCTTGTAACATCCCCAAAAAATAAAATGTCATTCCTAGGGCTCCAGATGGCGACCAAAATGGTCGCCAATGCGACTTAGAATTCACAAATGGTGACAAGATTGCGACTAGACCCTCCGCGGCAGCTCTGCAGTAGAACAGCGGCGGGCACAGGAGCTGATAGTTCTCTGCCCCGCCGCCGATGTTCTCCTCAGTCTGAGTCAGCTCCGTCACAACACACAATAGCAGAGACGCTGGCAGCAGGGAGGGGAGGGACTCGGGAGGAGTGTAATCTGATCCTAGAGTGGAAGCTGCTTCTGCCAGCCCCTCCCCTCCCCGCCCACCAACCAATCAGAGCTGAGGCAAGGCAAACACTAGCAGCTCTGAGTCACTGACAAGTACAGGGAGAAAGAATCGAATGAGTCACAGGTGAAAAGAACTAAAGAGCCGACTTAGTGACTCATTCGATTCTTTCTTAGACTCCCTGTACAGTGTGCCCCCCCCCAACACCCCAGTATAAGAAACATTGGTGGCACAGTGTGCGCCCCCCAACACCCCAGTATAAGAAACATTGGTGGCACAGTGGGAAGTGCCAATGAGGGTTAAAAAATCATTTAAAAAAAATTAACTCACCTCCTCCAGTTTATCGCGTAGCTGCCGGTCTCCTGTTGTTTCTTCAGGACCTGTGGTGATGTCACTGAGCTCATCACATGGTCCATTACCATGGTGATGGATCATGTGATGTATCATGTGATGAGCACAGTGATGTCACCACAGGTCCTCTGACAGGTCCTGAAGAAAGAACAGGAGACGATCAATTGGAGGAGGTGAGTTAAATTATTATTTATTTTTTTTTTTTAACCCTCATTGGCACTGCACACTGCGCCACCAATGTTCATTATATTGAGGGGGGCGCACTGCGCCACCAATGTTTATTATATTGAGGGGGGGCACACTGCACCACCAATGTTTATTATACTGGGGTGTTGGGGGGGGTGCGCACTGCGCCACCAATGTTTATTATATTGAGGGGGGGCACACTGCACCACCAATGTTTATTATACTGGGGTGTTGGGGGGGGGGGGGTGCGCACTGCGCCACCAATGTTTATTATATTGAGGGGGGCACACTGCACCACCAATGTTTATTATACTGGGGTGTTGGGGGGGGGGGGTGCGCACTGCGCCACCAATGTTTATTATATTGAGGGGGGGCACACTGCACCACCAATGTTTTATATACTGGGGTGTTGGGGGGGGGGGTGCGCACTGCGCCACCAATGTTTCTTATATTGGGGGAGCACACTGCGCCACCAATGTTTATCATACTGGGGTGATGGGCGGGGGGGGGGGGGGGCGCACTGCGCCACCAATGTTAATTATATTGACCTTCTACTATGCATTCTGTATTAAAGAATGCTATTATTTTCCCTTAGAACCATGTTATAAGGGAAAATAATACAGGGAATAGACTTTCATCCTAGCAACCATGAGTGAAAATCGCACCGCATCCGGACTTGCTTGCGGATGCTTGCGATTTTCACGCAGCCCCATTAGCTTCTATGGGGCCTGCGTTGCGTGAAAAACACACAACATAGAGCATGCTGCGATTTTCACGCAACGCGCAAGTGATGTGTGAAAATCACCCCTCATGTGCACAGCCCCATAGAAGTGAATGGGTCCGGATTTAGTGCGGGTGCATTATGCTGGATCCGGCATTCAGGCAAATCTTATTATTTTTTTTTTCGCCGGAGATAAAACCGTAGCATGCTGCGGTTTTATCTTTTGCCTGATCAGTCAAAATGACTGAACTGAAGACCTCCTGATGCATCCTGAACGGATTTCTCTCCATTCATGGGGATAAAACTGATCAGTTCTTTTCTGATATTGAGCCCCTAGGACGGAACTCTATGCCGGAAAAGAAAAACACTAGTGTGAAAGTACCCTAAAATATTAAGTTTAAATCCCTCCATTCCCAATTTTACATATAAAATATATAAAGAATAAATAAACATATTATATAGCGCTGTCCAAACTATTAAATTATTAAAAAATCTCCTATGCGGTGAGCATTCACCATTTTTTAGTCACCTTGTCACCCCAAAAAATAGGATAGGACTGTTCTATTATGGGCTGAACATTTCATGAAATGCACGCGGCTTTTTTTGGTGTTTTTTTATTTTTTTTTGCGCGGTATTGACTAGTATCGCAATACTCAGAATGGCCAGGATAAGGCTACTTTCACACTTGCGGCAGAGAGATCCTGCCGGATCAGGCAAAATATATGCTAACTGATGGCATTAGTAAGACTGATCAGGATCCTGATCAGCCTTAAAAATGCCTGATCAGTCGAAAAAATGCATTGAAATTCCGGATCCGTCGTTCCAGTGTCATCCGGCAAAACGGATCCGGCATTTATTTTTTTCCACCTTTTTTTCAGTCTGCGCATGCGCGTAACGGAATGACGGATCCGGCATTCGGGTATTCTGAATGCGCTAATACATCCCTATGGGAAAAAATGCCGGATCTGGCGTTCAGGCATGTCTTCAGTTTTTTTCACCGGAGAGAAAACCGTATCATGCTGCGGTTTTCTCTTTTGCCTGATCAGTCAAAACGACTGAACTGAAGACATCCTGATGCATCCTGAACGGATTAGGGCTCTTTCACACCTGCGTTCTTTTCTTCCGGCATAGAGTTCCGTCGTCGGGGCTCTATGCCGGAAGAATCCTGATCAGTTTTATCCTAATGCATTCTGAATGGAGAGAAATCCGTTCAGGATGCATCAGGATGTCTTCAGTTCCGGACCGGAACGTTTTTTGGCCGGAGAAAATACCGCACCATGCTGCGCTTTTTGCTCCGGCCAAAAATCCTGAACACTTGCCGCAAGGCCGGATCCGGAATTAATGCCCATTGAAAGGCATTGATCCGGATCCGGCCTTAAGCTAAACGTCGTTTCGGCGCATTGCCGGATCCGACGTTTAGCTTTTCCTTAATGGTTACCATGGCTGCCGGGACGCTAAAGTCCTGGCAGCCATGGTAAAGTGTAGTGGGGAGCAGGGGAGCAGTATACTTATCATCCGTGCGGCTCCTGGGGCGCTCCAGAGTGACGTCAGGGCGCCCCACGCGCATGGATGACGTGATCGCATGGCACGTCATCCATGCGCATGGGGCGCTCTGACGTCATTCTGGAGTGCCCCGGGAGCCGCACGGACTGTAAGTATACCGCTCCCCCGCTCCCCACTACTACTATGGCAACCAGGACTTTAATAGCGTCCTGGCTGCCATAGTAACACTGAAAGCATTTTGAAGACGGATCCGTCTTCAAATGCTTTCAGTTCACTTGCGTTTTTCCGGATCCGGTGTGTAATTCCGGCAAGTGGAGTACACGCCGGATCCGGACAACGCAAGTGTTAAAGAGGCCTTGCTCTCCATTCAGAATGCATGGGGATAAAACTGATCAGTTCTTTTCCGGTATAGAGTCCCTGTGACGGAACTCTATGCCGGAAAAGAAAAACGCAAGTGTGAAAGTACCCTTAGTCAAAGCGTTTTAAAGGGAAACGGTCACCCAGATTTTGTCTATAGACAAATTAACCAGAGATGAGTCCTGTATGTGAGATGAGTCAGGGACAGGACTCATCTCAGGTTAATTTGCATATGTATCAAATCGTTTTTTTGACACAATAAAAGCACACAGAGCTATGGGGACTGGATATTGCGATGTGCTAGCGTCCTTCTAGCAACCCATGTCCTCAGCTCTATACAAAAAAAAAAACTGTGACAGATTCCCTTTAAAGTTATTCACACATAAAGTGACACGGGTCCGATTTGCAAAAAATGGCCTGTTCCTTAAGGTGAAATATGGCCGTGTTCGTAAGAGGTTAACAGGGACCTTCACAGCTCCCTCCTCTTTAAAAACAGTGACCTCCACAGTGCCCGCCCATTTAATAAAAGTGACCTCAACAGTGCATGCCCCTTTAAGCAGTAAAGAAAAATGGCTGGGTTGTTATGGAAACCTGGAGTAAAACTGTGTGTATGGCAGTTGGGATTTGAAGAGAAAGACTTGCAGGCTTCTATTGGCTAATGTGGGTCATTTTTTGGGAATATCTCAGGAACGGTACGTCCTAGAGAGCTGAGACTCGGTCTAAAACCTTCCCGGACACCTGATGTACCTGTGTGCCAAATTTGGTGAAGATCGGTTCAGTCGTTTGGTCGCACATAAAGAACGTCCAGATAGATGTCTAGACAGACAGAAACTCATTTTTATATATATATGAGATAGATAGATATCTATATATATCTATCTATCTTTTAAATACCGGTCCCATTGACTATTATGGTGTCCGACTCCCTTCCTTCAGAGACTGGATGCTGACTAGTCCAGAGGAATGCAGTCCTGTACGTGCTTTACCCGGGTGGACATGCAGTCTGCATCTGCTGGGAACCAGTGCTCTACACTCCTAATCCATCAAAGTGCCCCCAAGGCTATGACCATTCAGGTATTTGTCACCTGGTTTGGGGCCACTTTACCATCAGCGTGCCGTTACGCATGCAGGGGTTTAGGGTTCTAAACCTTCTGTCCGACATCCGTTATTTTATATGGAAGGAAGTCTTCCACACACAACTCTTTCTCCCGTCTTAAATATCGGATCTCTGACAGGACTAACAAAAACGGATGGAAAATGAGCACAACAGATGCTCAAAATAAAGGATCTGATTTATTTATTTATTTTTTACTTTTCTGTTCTGACATATCAGAATAATGGAAAACCAAACTGTGATGTGAACATGCCCCTACTGGGTGAAGAGTCTGGGACTCTTCTGGTGACAGGGTACACTGCATAGTGAGATGTGCAGTTTGTAGCTTCATTGGCACAAGGCACATGCCTCCAGTGCAGCCAGAGAGACTCCCAGACCCCTCTCCTGGAAAGGCTTCCTGCACACAGTTGTTGGGGACCGCAATTTTCTGTCCTCAATGCACAGACACGATCCAGACCCATTCAGCTTGAACGGGTCCGTGATCTGTCCGCACCGCAAAAGAATTAGAACATGTTCTATTTTTTTGCGGTGCGGAGGCACTCCGTAGTGGTTCCGTGCCTCTGTTCTGCACCAGACCTTCCAGATTGCGGACCCATTCAAGTGAATGGGTCCACATCCGTGATGCAGTGAGCACACAGCCAGTGCCTGTGTATTGCGGGGCGCAATACGGGCACATCCGGGAAACGGCTATGTGCATGAGCCCTAAGTTTGATTCTTTGTGGCGACCCTAAACCCTGGCTGTGTAACAGCATGCCATTTGTTTGGTGGCCAAAAACCAGGTGACCGGTTCCCTCTAACACATTTTTTTTTTCTTACATTTCTGAACACCATGTAATGGCATACGGCTACCCATGACTCCATTCCATTCTCAGCATTATACTGTCCGCACAGAAGTAACATACAATAGTGAGCTGATGTAACACTATGGACTGGTTTAGCATGTATGTTATCCCAGTGTACATGTAGTGTACACACTGTATAGCACTGCTGATGTTTTCTAAGAATAAATGAATACAATGTGTTTGTTCTGCATTCACTTATTCATGATGTAACATTAAAGGGAACCTGTCATCTCCCAAAACCATCCCAAGCCGCCAGCAGTGTGTTCTTGATGATGCCTCACTTCCTGAAGGCAAATGCAGCAAAAGTACTGAAAACGTTGATTTATCCCCTGCCGGCACGCTTCTCCACACATGCTTGAAGTCAAGGAGGCAGCGGCCCCCTTGCTTCATGTCAAGATAACCACGCCCCCTTCGCTGTGACTGACAGCGCTTATGCAGAGAGTTCAGCAAAGCCAGCCGAAGGAGTTACCGTAACTTGAAACAAGGGGGCCGCTGCCTCCTTGACTTCAAGCATGTGTGGAGAAGCGCGCCGGCAGGGGATAAAAGAACGTTTTCAGTACTTTTGCTGCATCTGCCTTCGGGAAGAAAGGTATCATCAGAAACACACTGCTGGCGGCTTGGGATGGTTTTGGGAGGTGACAGGTTCCCTTTAAATGTCATGCTCATAATAAATAAACTTTTTAAAGGAGTCTTCCAGTTACACAGTTGATACTTAATTTAGGATACCTTGATGTATACATTTTTATTTTTTTTTGTTATCTGATTGTTCTGAAAACTTCTGCAGCCCACTTATCATTATTTATTATTAAAGCGCCATTCATTCCATAGCGCTGTACAAAGGGGGTGCACATACATAATACAGACCATTGCACTAAGCATGAACAAGACAAGTTACAAACTGGTACAGACGGAGAGAGGGCCCTGCCCGTGAGGGCTTACAATCTACATGGTATGGGAGAAGGACACAGTAGGAGAGGGTATCCAAATGTAACTTGCAGTAAAAATTTAGGGGCAGCATTCCCGGATCTGGAGCTTGCATCTAACAAAGTAATAATATGTTTGGTTTGATGTGCAAATAACGATGCAAGAAATTTTGGGTTGGTTAATATATTTATATAGCACTATGCATGCTCTAGTTTTTTTATATATATTTTTTTAAGTTACAAAATACAGTAAATGTGCATCATTCTACACTTTTCAAGAATTCAGCCCCCAATATACAAGGCGGCATGTGAAAGGACGCACTAGTTTCTGCACTGTTAGGGCTGATTCATATGAGCGTGTGCAGTCCAGAAATCACGCTCCATGTGTGAGCAGTTCTGCACATTGCTCATCTCGCAGGGGCACATGGCATTATACTGATTTATAATGCTGTGTGCCTCTGCATGATCTTACTATAACAGAATCAGACTGACAGCTTCATATCACTATGATCCTGTAGAAGGAAGGTCATGCAGAGGCACATCAGTATAATGCCATGTGCTCCTGCAAGACAAGTAGTGTCCAGAACAGAGGATCACACCCACACTTAGGCCTCATGCGCAAGGTCCGCAATATGCCGGCACCTGCCGTGTGCTCCCTGTATAACGGAGTGCTTCCGTGATGTTTCTGTCCATGCCACCGCACTGCAAAAAAATATAACGTTCTCTTATTTTGCAGTGCTGACGCATCACGAACCAATTATTTTTATTTTTTATTTTTTGCGTTCCGTATACGGAACCATTCATTTTAATTGGTCCACAAAAAAAAAAACAGACGAGCGAGTGTCATGCTGTGGACTTGCAAGGCATCACCTGTCCTGAACTTCCAGCACTGCCGGGGTCACATAGCATTATATTGATTTATGATGCTATGTAACACTTACAGTTCTGGAATGTACTGGATAACACTGACATAATGCTGTCAGTGTTATGCAATACATTCCAGACCTCTAAGGGTTACATAGCGTCATAAATTAATATAATACTATGTGACACCGGCAGTTGCCCTGAGAGGCCGGAGCATGACGCTCGCTCTTCTGAAAGCGGCCTTAGTCAATAGAGGCAGCTTATGAGCTTGACTGGTGGCGACCCTCTGTCACTGGCCATTTTCCAAACAGATCTGGTCAATATGAATGAATTTAAAGAGGACCTTTCACTAGAAAAAAAAAAATCTAAACTAAGAATACAGACATAGAGAGCGGCGCCCAGGGATCTCCCTGCACTTACTATTATCCCTGGGCTCCGCTCTCCCACTATAGGCTCCGGTATCTTCAGATTTTCAGCACAACTGGGAGGAGCCTGCTCTAGTTCTCCTGGGCGTCTCCTTCTCCCAGGCTGGAGTGCTGGCCAATCGTAGCGCTCAGCTCATAGCCTGAGAGAAAAAAAAACTCTCAGGCTATGAGCTGAGCGCTGCAATTGGCCAGTGCTACAGCCTGGGAGAAGGAGACGCCGGCAGGCTCCACCCAGTTGAGCCAAACATATGAATATACCGGGAGAACGGAGCGGCGCCCAGGGATAATAGTAAGTGCAGGGAGATCCCTGGGCGCCGCTCTTCATGTCTGTATGCTTAGTTTAGATTTTTTATTCTAGTGAAAGGTCCTCTTTAACCCATTGGATATTGGTGCAGAGGGGTTAAAGAGAACCTGTCACCACAAAATGCAAGGCAATTTGAAAGCACCATGTTATAGAGCAGGAGAAGCTGAGTTGATTGATATATATTTTTGTGGGAAAAGATTCAAGGGGTTCTTCGGGCTTTGAATATTGATGACTTATACTCAGGATAGGTCATCAATATCAGATCGGCAGGTCTCCGACACTCAGCACTGCGGCCGATTAGCTGTATGAAGGGAAAGCATACGCAGTGTGTGCACGCCTTCCTTTCAAACAGCTGATTGGCGGGAGTGTCGGACCCCTGCTGATCTAATATTGATAACCTAGCCTGAGGGAGGAAGCCTATTGATACATTTGACGCATGTGTCGGGAGATTTCCCCCAACATATGGCAAATGGAAAGTACCCATTTTGTGCCTCGTTCCAATTCCAAAAAGCGTTTGAGTTGTTGCAGTGGAACCGGAAATCAGTTCTATCACCTTAGCTTTACTGTGGCCACATGAAGAGAAATGTGTTTTTTTGTGACCCTGCTCTCTGTAATACAGCAGTACTTTGCTTTAACTATTGTTGATCATCTGTTGACTGGGGAGGCAAATCACAGTATGGCACCTCTGTCACATATCATTGTCACCCAACATTTAAAGGGAATCTGTCACCTAGTTTTACACTATAGAGCTGCGAACATGCACGGATAGATCTCCACTAGCATGTCCGCAATATACCTGTCCCATAGGGCTGTGAAGTTTTATTTTGTTTAAGGGCTCTTTCACACTTGCGTTGTCCGGATCCGTCGTGTACTCCACTTGCCGGAATTCAACGCCAGATCCGGAAAAACACAAGTGAACTGAAAGCATTTGAAGACGGATCCGTCTTCAAAATGCGTTCAGTGTTACTATGGCAGCCAGGACGCTATTAAAGTCCTGGTTGCCATAGTAGTAGTGGGGAGCGGGGGAGCAGTATACTTACAGTCCGTGCGGCTCCCGGGGCGCTCCAGAATGACGTCACTCTGGAGCGCCCCGGGAGCAGAATCCTGGATCCAAGGGAGTGGTCCATAAACCTATCAATTAAAAAAAAAAAAAAAAGCCAGATGGGGCACTCCAGAAATCGATCTATTCGCCTCAAGAACAAATGCAAAAACTCAAAAATGTTGTTCTCTAAACCCCTGAGAAAACCCTTGGAATTGGAATCTGGCATATGCCTTTCCCCCATTTCCTTTGATATCCCGGACGATTCAAAAGATCCGGTGACAATGATCTTAACACCATACTGGCCCAAGAGGTGTTGGTTCCCGGTTCTGAAACAGATTTCGATAAAAGAGCCCATGGATATTACCCCTTCAGGAGGACATTCTCATACGTGGACTAGTTTGTCATCCATGTCCAAAAATCTTCAAACTTTATTTATGGCTAAAGCCTTGACGAAATTTGGCATTCCAGATTCTTTTATAGCGGCTGTCATGGCCATGTACAATTCGCCTACCGCAAGGATCCTAGTTAATGGTAGGCTGTCTCCTATGTTTCGAATATCCAATGGTACGAGACAAGGTTGCCCTCTCTCCCCATTGTTGTTTGTGCTGGTGATTGAAACTCTTTTGCAATCTTTTCGGCAGCACGAGGAGATAGCGGGACTATCGGTGGGGTCATCGGTCCATCAGACGGCGGCCTTTGCTGATGACGTACTGCTGTTGGTATCCAACCCTATAGCTGCCTTTCCTGCCATCATGTTGACGCTCAAAGCCTTTTCTGACTTGTCAAACTTCTCAGTAAATTTGTCTAAGTCAGTTGTGCTTTCTCTGTCGGTAGCGCCTAGAGATTTGGAGGTTCTTAAGTCAAGTACACCTTTTGTATGGACGACAACTCAAATGACCTTTTTAGGGATAAAACTCACGCCAGATTTCTCCCGATTATACCAGGAAAACTTTGCATCTCTTCCAAAACGCTTAGAAGATACTATTAGCCAATGGGATATCCCATATGTTTCTTGGTTTGGGCGCAGAGCTTTAATCAAAACTGTTCTCTTGCCTACCATCCTATATTATATTCAGACTCTCCCGATACCTATCCCCAAATCATTTTTTAAAAAAATACAGGATGTTATGTTGAGATTCCTTTGGGGTGGGAGAAGGGCACGCTTACCTTTTAATCAGATTACACGACATCCTATCCAGGGTGGTCTGGGTATCCCAGATGTGCATCATTACCACAAGGCGGTGATATGTCTTAGATGTTTAGAGTGGTTAAGGCCTCATTCAGATCGATTGGATCTGATAGTAGAACAAGCCATGTCAACCGTCCCGCTGAGAGCATTCTTATTTATGGATGGCCCCCATGCTTCCAAAAATATTAGAACTCAGAGTTCAATTACTAAATACGTGCTGAACATGTGGGTGAAGTCTAACTGGAGATCCATTTTGACACCTAATTACCTGATGTTAATGCAAATTAGGGATGTCTTTTTTCAGGCATCTACTGATTTTTTACACACTCTTCCGGACAGTGTGAAACAGGGTGTATCTCCGCTATTGGCTATTTGCCCGGATAATGATATCCCTTCAGCATTAGATCTTTATAAACATCCACTGATGAAGGATTGCTCCCCGTTCCATATCAACTATTGCATCAGATATTTGAAGCAGAACCTAACACGTCTACCTACAGTGGTAGTCCATTCTTCATTTGAAAAATTAGTTGCACAAATTAAAGACCCAAGAGGGAAAATATCCAAACTGTACGAGACTTTAATGTCCACATCTAAGATAGACAGTCCGACCTTTCTTCACCAATGGGAACTAGACTTACAAATAAAGTTTTCATCAGTTGAGAAAAAACTTGCTTTGCTCTCCCCGACTAGGGTGTCCAGGTGTGTCAAGGTACAAGAGAACAGTTATAAAGTCCTAACTAGGTGGTATTTTACCCCCCAAAGACTACATCGTATATTTCCCGCTTCTACAAGTCCCTTGTGTTGGAGGTGTAATAAGGAAATGGGTACCCATGCACACATTTGGTGGTCCTGCGACCAAGTAGTGCCCTTTTGGAAAGCAGTGTGTGGAGTTTTATCAAAAGTGAGTGGGACGCATGTCCCTGTGACCCCAAAACTTTGCCTGTTTGGCTTGTATAATGACATAAAGGGTCCAAAGAACATTAGAATTTTGTGTGCGGCTCTGCTGGCGTCTGCTAGACTTCTTATCGCAACATGCTGGAAACAACAAGACATACCTCCGATCCAGAAATGGTTTGTCAAATGTGATCAAATATGTAGACTTGAGCAGATGGTACATTGGGACCAGGGATCCACACTTAAATTTGAAGCTATTTGGAACCCCTGGAGATCTTACAGACAATTTATACTAAATTGATAATCTGGATGGGTTGTTACTGAACATACTTGAATGTCGGCCCTTGCATGGAGGTGAGCAGTTCTGGTTCATGTGGATGAGACTTACTAAAGGCAGGATTATAACATCTGAGTGTTCTAGATTTGGCGAGGTTTCGAGGTTAATGACAATACCTTATGCACCAACAACTGGTTTTACCCCCCCCCCCCCATCCCCACTACTTTTTCCTTTTACTTTCCTTAACCCAATTACCTATGTCTACCCACTGTTAAATGTTGTATTTGTGGATGTTCACGTAATATTCTGATTATATTTGTTGAACTACCTCATGCACTTGGACATGTTGCTGACCTATAAGAGAATGTCATTGTTATTATTGATATGTCTTATGACAACATGTATCTGTGTCTCAGATTTCTATTTTTTATGCCCAAGTGTCAATGAGTATATATTTATTGCTGAGAAAACAATAAAAAGAGTTTTAAAACAAACAAAAATCTTCAAACTAACAGCTTGAATCCTGAGGGCAACATCGTCAGACAACAGGGACTCTCGGACAAAGTGATCTGTACTTTAAAAGCCAGTAGAAAAAAAGTCCCCTCGGCCATATATTTAGAAATATGGAAAAGATTCTGCAGTTGGTTAGGGGATTCTTCTCCAAACAGATCAAAACAGGTAATTCAAAAAATATTAGATTTTCATCAGCAGGGTCTAGATTTGGGTCTTAGACCAAGTACCTTAAAGGCCCAAATCATCATTCAAGTTAGCTGCTGACCACTGGATCAAAAAGTTTATGACTGCTGCTTCTAGGTTAAGGGTTTTTTGCCATCTCAGACAATGGGGGCACATAGCTAGGATATGCCCCCATTGTCTGATAGGTGCGGGTCCCTACAATGAGAATGAAGCAGGGAAATGAATGAAAGGCGCATGGGCAGCCGCCCTCCATTCATTTCTATGGGGCTGCCAAAAAAAAAACGAGCGCTGGCTTGGCTATTTCCACCTGCCCCATAGAAATGAATGGGAGCAGGGGCCGCGCATGCGCGGTGCGCTCACATTAATTTATATGGGAGCAGCTCAGGGTCTCCCATGCCCTCCGGGAATTAAAGCCCACTCTACTTGTGCTACTGCCTCTTCCTGGGCAGAGAAAGCAGGGGTCTCACTGGACCAGATATGTAAGGCAACTACCTGGTCTAATATAAATACTTTCATTAAACACTAAAGACTAGATCTTTCAACTTCTGCTGACCTGACGTTTGGCAGGCGAGTGTTGCATTGTCTACCTACCACCAGGACAATAAGATGATCTGGTCTCTGGCTGCAGTCTGGCTCTGGGGACTCCCTTGTCACTCTCTTCTCCCCCCTCCCTCCCTTGTCACTCTCTTCTCAAATGTCACTCCCTTCTCTCCCCCTACCTTGTCACTCTCTTCTCCCCTCCCCCCTCCCTTGTCACTCTCTTCTCCCCCCTCCCTTGTCACTCTCTTCTCCGCCCCTCCCTTGTCACTCTCTTCTCTCCGCCCCTCCCTTGTCACTCTCTTCTCCCCCCTCCCTCCCTTGTCACTCTCTTCTCCCCCCTCCCTCCCTTGTCACTCTCTTCTCCCCCCTCCCTTGTCACTCTCTTCTCCCCCCTCCCTTGTCACTCTCTTCTCCCCCCTCCCTTGTCACTCTCTTCTCCCCCCTCCCTTGTCACTCTCTTCTCCCCCCTCCCTTGTCACTCTCCTCCCCCCTCCCTTGTCACTCTCTTCTCCCCCCTCCCTTGTCACTCTCTTCTCCCCCCTCCCTTGTCACTCTCTTCTCCCCCCTCCCTTGTCACTCTCTTCTCCGCCCCTCCCTTGTCGCTCTCATTTCCTCCCCCTCCCTTGTCACTCTCATTCCCCCCTCCCTTGTCGCTCTCATTTCCTCCCCCTCCCTTGTCGCTCTCATTTCCTCCCCCTCCCTTGTCACTCTCATTCCCCCCCTCCCTTGTCACTCTCATTTCCCCCCCCCCCGTCCCTTGTCACTCTCATTTCTTTTCCCCCTCCTTTGTCACGCTCATTTCTTTCCCCCCTCCCTTGTCACTCTCATTCCCCCCCTCCCTTGTCACTCTCATTTCCCCCTCCCTTGTCACTCTCATTTCCCCCTCCCTTGTCACTCTCATTTCCCCCTCCCTTGTCACTCTCATTTCCCCCTCCCTTGTCACTCTCATTCCCCCCCCTCCCTTGTCACTCTCATTCCCCCCTCCCTTGTCACTCTCATTCCCCCCTCCCTTGTCACTCTCATTCCCCCCTCCCTTGTCACTCTCATTCCCCCCTCCCTTGTCACTCTCATTCCCCCACCTCTCTTGTCCCTCTCATTTCTTTCCCCCCTCCCTTGTCCCTCTCATTTCTTCCCCCCCTCCCTTGTCCCTCTCATTTCTTCCCCCCCTCCCTTGTCACTCTCATTTCTTTCCCCACCTCCCTTGTCACTCTCATTTCCTCCCCCTCCCTTGTCACTCTCATTCCCCCCTCCCTTGTCACTCTCATTTCCCCCCCCCCGTCCCTTGTCACTCTCATTTCTTTTCCCCCTCCTTTGTCACGCTCATTTCTTTCCCCCCTCCCTTGTCACTCTCATTCCCCCCCCTCCCTTGTCACTCTCATTTCCCCCTCCCTTGTCACTCTCATTTCCCCCTCCCTTGTCACTCTCATTTCCCCCTCCCTTGTCACTCTCATTCCCCCCCCTCCCTTGTCACTCTCATTCCCCCCTCCCTTGTCACTCTCATTCCCCCCTCCCTTGTCACTCTCATTCCCCCCTCCCTTGTCACTCTCATTCCCCCCTCCCTTGTCACTCTCATTCCCCCACCTCTCTTGTCCCTCTCATTTCTTTCCCCCCTCCCTTGTCCCTCTCATTTCTTCCCCCCCTCCCTTGTCACTCTCATTTCTTTCCCCACCTCCCTTGTCACTCTCATTCCCCCCTCCCTCCCTTGTCACTCTCATTCCCCCCTCCCTCCCTTGTCACTCTCATTCCCCCCTCCCTCCCTTGTCACTCTCATTCCCCCCTCCCTCCCTTGTCACTCTCATTCCCCCCCCTCCCTTGTCACTCTCATTCCCCCCTCCCTCCCTTGTCGCTCTCATTCCCCCCTCCCTCCCTTGTCGCTCTCATTCCCCCCTCCCTCCCTTGTCGCTCTCATTCCCCCCCCCTTGGCGCTCTCATCCCCCCCCTCCCTTGGCGCTCTCATTCCCCCCCCTCCCTTGGCGCTCTCACCCCCCCCCCCCTCCCTTGGCGCTCTCATTCCCCCCCACCTCTAGTGTAGCGTGGCCGAGCTCTGTTTGGTCTGCGGTACAGGAGCATTTGTTTCCTGTACCTGGCCGGACTGAAAGGAAGTGCTCACTAAGTGAGCACTTCCTGTCAGTCCGGCCGGGTACAGGAAACAAAAGCTCCTGTACCGCGGACCGTACAGAGCTCAGCCACGCTACATTAGAGGCACTTCCCTCCTGTCAGTCCCTCTCTTCAGGCTGCGCCCGGGCGGTGCACAATCATAGACGCGCCAGCCCGGGCAGCGCCGGCCCGCTGCCGTACTTAAAAAAAAAATAAAAAATTGCTGCATGACCGGCCCGGCCGACACTTAACCAACGCTTATTTTTTTAAACCGCACGGGTCCGCGCCCCCTGCTAAATTGTGCCCTAGGCGGATACCTAGGTCGCCGGCCCTGGACACGGAGCATTAGCATGAATGATAATGCTCTTTGCCTCTCTGTGACCTTTTTACTACAAAATCACAAGGGACAACTTTATCTCACAGGGATTTTGTAGTAAAAAGATCACAGAGAGGCAAAGAGCATTATCAACCATGCTAATGCTCCGTGTCTCTGCTCTCTGGAACGGGGCTTGGCTCTCTTTCATGCAGAAGATTACCTGCAAGGCATCCGCTCGTGTGAAAGAGCCCTTAGATGGCTATGTGAATGGAAAATGTAAAGGTGTGTGGCTATTGGAAGGGGGAGGGGGGGCAAAAACTGGCTGTGGTTAAGTGTTTTTATGAATATTGTTCGCAGAAACTGCGTACTTTGCACCCTTTTCTCCCTTGAATGTAAAGCACTTTGGAATATGCTATTATATACATAAATAATAATAATGTTCTTAAAGTGGCTTTCAGTCTTCTCTAATACACATACAATACAGTTCAATCCAACAAACTTTGTATTCATAGAAACCAATCACACTTATTGTTGCAATTATTATAAGATTATTTGATATGTTTTACTTTTACCATTTGAAAGTCACAACTAAAAGAATCCACTAGATGGCGCCGCTGCATTAAAACATTGTTTTATTCAGACTAACAAGATGTTTATCAGCGCTAACTGCTATAGTGAGTACAGTTCTCTTTGGGGGATTATGATCTTTATAGTATAAACTTTTATCCTCTGTAATAATTATATGCCAATTGCATTTCCATATTGTAATTATATTGCTCAGCTGCGGTTATGGCTAAGACTGCGGTCAGCTTATTGCCAGGTAAACTGGGGAGATGAGTGTAAGGGATTGCCAGTAGGGATGGGCGAACTTCTGTTTTCAAGTTCGGCGTACAAGGTTCGGGTTCAGGTTATCTAAGAACTCTATTATGGATTACGCCACCATGGACCATAACTTATGGTCTGTGGTAGCGGAATTCATAACCGAATTCTTAGATAACCCGAACCTTGTATGCCGATCTTGAAAACAGATGTTTGCTCATCCCTAATTGCCAGCCTTTTACACTTCAACCGATATGCAGGGATATAGACTTCACTGTTCAAGATACCCAGGTCACAAACCAAGAATAGCCGCCGACTAAAGTCTAGTCATGATTAAAGCCTTGGTACATTTTTAGATGACCGTCAGGTGAATATCTTAAACTAGACAGGCCAAGAAGAGCAGGTAGTGGTAGGACATTTCAAAGTTCAGAAACACAGGCAGTAAGCTGAAGGAGAAGGGACAAGTCAGGTCAATCCATCCACCAAACATTGATCCAAGAAAGCTCCTGGTTAAGGAAATGAATAAAAGGCCAGGCTTTCTGGTCGGTTGGCTAGCTGGGGTAACTGAATGGCTAGCACTCCCCTTTCAGCATCCTTACCTGCCCTGCCATGAAATAGCAGTACTGGAGTGTGGCAAGGTAAGTTTGTTACACATATACTTGTGTGAATGACTCCCATGGTTCGTGAACGTACCTTGAATAAAGTCATGATGGTTAATTAGACTAACATTTTAGCTAGTTCTTATTTAGTATTTACTAATGATTTTCTCTGTAATCATCACACTATCAAATTGCATTATAACTAGTAGTAGTTCATAGGACATATAAGATCTAAGCGGAGAAAACATGCAGCACTCCCAGCATGGTTTGAGATTTAAGCAGGCGTCTTGAGGTGTTATTTAGCCACTCCTCTGGTGGACTGTCACAGGCATTCACAGTTTACATTAGGAAAGGGTGTAGATGGGTGAAACACAGAAAGGTAAATCTTCATCTGCAGAAGAGAAACCTTCCCTGTATACACAGAGCAGTTTACCCATATGTTATATCTTTTATGCTATCTATAGTAGTTCAGTGTCTTACTGCATAAATAGAATTATCTCAGAGTGCTTAAGGTGGCCATACACATAATATTAAAGTCGGCCAGAATGGCAGATTCCGGCCGACTATCGTTTGAAAAACTAGCACGAACAAGCATTTGCGATCACCGACAGTCTGCTGAAAATGCGATCCGCCATGCTGGAAAACTTCAGCCGTTCATTGAAACCTGGGACTGACACAAACAGCAGAGGTTCCCTGTGCAAAGAATGTGTCTGGGCCACTTCTTCCCTCCGTGCTTTGTGGCAAGGGGCAGGGGTGCACCTAGCCTTTCTTCTGCCGGAGGCAAAAATTGAAATGCCCCCCTTCCCATGCCAAATTCTTAACCTAACCCCTTCCATCCAGCCCTACTGTTAAAGACATACTTGGAACCATTACATACCGCCCTACAATCATACAGAAGAATACAGTGCACATACCTCTTACATCCATTGACGTCTTTGATGTAGACATTCTCTTTTCTCATCTTCTCCATTCAGACCAGACAGTCATGATGGCATCTTTTAGCCATCTCTTGTATCTGCAGAGTTTAAAAAAAAGCTGATAAAGAAAATAATAAACTAAGTAACAAAATAAAAATAACTGCGCACAGGAAAAGTATTCCTGACACTAATAGTGTATCCATAATGTCCCCCAAGAATAATTGTGTTAAGCTGATACTGTGCCAGGGTGCCCCCCAGTAATAGTAAAATAAATAATTATCAGCCAAAGTGCACTCAGTGTTAACAGTGCCCTCAATAGTAATAAAGTCCCTATTGTGCCCCAAAAGTAATAATGACCCCATAGTGCCCATACTATTAATCATGTTCCCCGTAGTCCCCCAGTAGTAATAATTCTCCTTACAATGTGTGCCAGTAGAAAAATGCCCGCTTATAATGTGCACCAGTAAAAAAATACCCCCTTAAAATGTGTGACAATACAAAAAATATCCCCCTTCCTTTCAGATCAGACCCCCATATCAGACCTCAAATCCATTCCTCAAATCAAACCGCCATATCAAATCAGCCTCCTTATTATCAGATCCTCAGACCCTTATCTCAGATCCCCATATCAGATGCTCAGACCCCCATATCAGATGCTCAGACCCCCAAATCAAATGCTCAGGGCCTCATATCAGATGCTCAGACCCCCATCAGACTCAAAAATAAATAAATAAACACCTCCCCTGCTCTCCATGTCCGGTGTCCTATCCTTCATTCCCCGCTGCATGCAGCCTCAGGTAGTAGTGCGCACTGTGCGTCCTGACACTGTATGCAGTCAGGACAGTGCAGCACATCCCGGAGGAGAGCAAGGAGGAGGGTTGAGTACAGAGCTCACAGTGCTTTACTCCCCTGCCGACTAGTGATGGCTTCCATAATGGAAGCGCTCACTAGTATTGAAGAATGGGCCCCCTCCCATGCTGGGCTCCTGTCCAGCTGAACCGGCTGCACAGGCAGTATATCCGCCACTGGCCGAAAAAACTGAATGTTGATGGCATGATCGGCTGAATTGACATTTTTCTCAAGCACCAGGGAGTCTGTTTTCTATAAAAAAAACTTACTCCCTGGTTGAGCAGTTTAGTTTGTATGAACGATCCCGTGGACAACTGATCGGCCAATCATTATCTCAAATGTAGGGATCTAAGAATAGTGGAGGATGTGACCCTTTTAGAACCCATTTACATAGGCTAATACACATGCAATGATCAGGAACAAACTGTTCGTTCATAATCTTTTTCGGCTCATGTGAACTGCATTTGCATGCAGCAATCATCCCCTGATCGTTACTACATCATTTATCCCCATACAGATTCCTTGTTTGTCAGCAGCACATCCCTGTTAAAGCAAGGTGATGTACTACCATCAAACAATGGTAATATGTGGTGTAAAAGCGATTGGGTCACCCAATAAACAAGTGTTTTGCTAATTTGTTGGGGGGCTGACGGCACACTTACATTCATCAGTTATTGGGAACAAACATTCATAGAAACATTTTTTACTGGAAAATGGCCCATGTAAAAGGGTCTTTAGGCCCACCTTGGGGGAACACAACAATTGCAAAAACAAACTCCCACCAATTGAACCCTGATTACTTATTCTAATGGTTTAGATGCTGTGAGGAGTAGCCGATTGTCGGGAAGGAAGCGTTCTTTTCCGACAATCAGTTGTTCAATAAGTGCAGGTGAAGCACTACATTTATGTACAATGATCACCTCCACAGTATGGGGACGAGCAATGGCTGCTGCTGTCTCTTGCTCCCATACTAAATCATCACTCCTGGGATCATTGCTCCTGGGAAGCAGACTGCTGTTTAGACAACATGATCTGCTGCCCGGGAACGATGATTGTGTCTGCATCTTCAGTCATTTCACCTGATGAACGAGTGTTTTCTGATAATCGGCCTGAACATCGGGCCTTGTAAATCCAGTTTAAGGATAGACCGCGGATGTTTATGTCCAGAGAACCCCTTTATTCTTTCTCCTATACAATAGAGATAATTGCTTTCAGTAGCAGTACAGGATAAATATTGAATCTTTTGTAGGTAATTTAGAGCAAAATTCCAACCCAAACTAAGAAATGGTGGTATTGGTATGTAATAACCATGTACAGTGACATCTTTGAGGGAATTATCTCTTTTGGTTTTCATAGAAATCAGCATAGCTGACAGAAACCTAATATGGGATTTTTAACAAATGTGGTTGGTTAGCCATATGCTTTAATGTATATGGCTGTGTAATGAATTTAAAAGGAACCTGTCATCAGATCTGGTGCTATGTAACTAACCACATGCTGTCTCTGGTCTCTTAGAGTTCCCAACGGTAATTTTAGTTTTTTTCTCCTCATAGCTTTTTTGAAGAAATCACCTGTCAAACCCGTGACAGGTGGTAGAAGATCTGAAAGACTGGCTGCACGTCAGTGATCTGACAGCTTCTTTTCCGGTATAGATAATGTGACCATTACCACTCCCTTCTTAGTCTGGCTTTACCCATCACTCCTTGCGGTTGATAGCTCATTCTGGTTGTGGATCGTTTGGTGTCTTGATCTCAGCTGAGTTCCTGCTTTCCATTTACCTGGAGTTAAGTGTTTTTGTATTGTGTTTATTTCCCTGTCTCTTGGTACCAGACCTGAGTCAGACTCTTGTTCCTTCATCTGGAAAGGACCAAGTCGTCTGTGGCCCAATCACTATCTTCAGGGATTTCTAGGGTAAACCAGGGTTAGGTTCCTGCGGATGAACAGTCCTACCATCAGGTTCTGTTCATTCTGTTAGCAGTCAGGGATCATGTTGGGATTTATTAGTTGGTGACCTTTCCCTAGTTTGCAGGCCTGGTACCTTGTCCCTCCCTTTTGTGTTTAATGTGGAGTTCACCTCCCACACCACGCCGTGACATTATCAACCACCAAAAAACCCCATTTTGTTTGTGTCAGTGTGGCGATGGATTCAATCTCTGCACTAGTCGGACAACATCAGGGGTTTTCTTTGGAGGTAGCTGACCTCTCACAGATCTAGAGACCTCAGGCAGCTGGTTCCGACAGTGGGAATCAGTCCGTCCCTGAACCTAAGGTTGCTCTCCCAGACAGATTTTCCGGGGGCAGTGACAATTTCATGCTGTTTAAGGAATCATGCAAATTATATTTTAAGCTATGTACTCATTCTTCTGGTGATGAGACTCAAAGGGTATAATATTGTCGTTGCTTAAAGGAGACTCAGGCGTGGGCTTTTTCTTTGCCGACTGGATCGCAGTCCCTCCGGTCGGTAGATGAGTTTTTCGAAGCTCTAGGTCTGATCTACGGTGACCCGGATCGGATTTCCCTGGCCGAGACCAAGTTGAGTGGTTTACACCAGGGAAAGCGGTCTGCGGAGATCTATTGCTTTGAATTTAGGAGATGGGCTACGGATACTAAGTGGAAAGATCCAGCTCTCCATAGTCAATTTTGTCAGGGGTTATCCAAGAGGCTGAAAGATGCGTTGGCCTTTCTTGAAAATCCGGAGTCATTGGAGGTGGCTGTGTCACTTGCTGTATGTATCGATAGACATCTGAGAGATAGATATAAGGTCTCTCACTCTCAGGATGTACTATCTATGAGGTGGCGGCTTCCTCTGACACTTTAGGTGAAGAGACACTTGAGTTTATATCTGGTGATAAGCCCATGGAGTTGGGGGGAGCTACCACTAGACCTGTGCGAAAGAATGTTGGCCATAAGAAAGGAGCCTGTTTTTTCTGTGGTAAAAGGGGACATTTTGTTAATGCTTGTCCCTGCGTTCAGCGTCAAGGTGAAAACAAAAATAAAACGTTAAATTTCCATTTTACTCTTGGTGGTGTGGGTAGAGAGCCAGAGAACTTAAATTTATCATTTACAGGTAGTAGCCGATTTCTCCTGTTTGCTGAGGTGACGCTAGAGTCCAAAATTGTGAAAATTAAGGCCTTTATTGACAGTGGGGCAGGGGTTAACCTAGTTGATGGTCAGTTCGTTCGCATGCATGGATTGTCAACTAGTGTATTAGAAAAAAATATTTGTGTTTGCAATTGATTCCGCTCCACTTACTCAAAAATACTTAGCACAGATGGTGCAGAACATCAAATTGAGGGTGGGTGATTTTCATCAGGAATTCATTTCGTGTTTTGTGTTGGAGGGTCTGCCTGCTTCATTGGTTTTGAGCTTGCATACAAACATAATCCTACCATCGATTGGCAAGCGAGACAGATTCTCGACTGGAGTGATTATTGCACAGAAAATTGTCTTAATACATCGATTTCTGTTGTAACCACTAAAGCTGTACCCTAATTTATATCTGAATTCTCTGATGTATTTTCTGAAAGTGGAGGCCAGGAATTACCTCCGCATCGGGATTATGATTGCCCTATTAATCTTATTCCCGAAGATAAATTGGCCAAATCTCGATTTATAATCTTTTTGAATGTGAAAAAACAGCCATGCGAGAATCTATCACAGAGAGTTTGGCTAAGGGACTTATCAGGCCATCTAAATCCCCAGTGGCCGCTGGATTTTTCTTTGTTAAGAAAAAGGACGGTACACTCAGGCCATGTTTGGACTTCCGTGAACTTAATCGTATCACTGTCCGTGATCCTTATCCCCTTCCTTTGATCCCAGATTTGTTTAATCAGATTGTCGGTGCCAAGGTGTTCTCAAATTTGAATTTGAGGGGGGCATATAATCTGGTAAGGATCAAGGAAGGGGACGAATGGAGGACGGCATTTAATACCCCTTAAGGTCATTTTGAGAATCTGGTGCAACCGGATGTGTCACAGCCGTTCATTGTGGAAGCTCACGCATCCGAGGTTGGGGTAGTGCAATGAGCAGGACACTGGGTCAGTGGGGTTGCTATGCATTGGGTCAGTATATAAGTGTAATAGTTTGTTACGCCAATTGCAGCTTGTGCAGGTACTGTGGCAGGGGCCTTTAAGATGTTACAGCTCACGTACCAGGTGAGGAATACCAGAGGGGGATAATGTCTCTGTATAGCAGTAGGTATAGTGTCAACTGTGTCTCCTACCTTGGTACGGCTGGACGCCTGGATCCTGGCTCACTTGCAATAAATTAAATGTGGTTAGTTGGAGTTCTGATGGAATAATTGAGATCCAGACAGGAGATATAATCCAACTTGTCTTTACTGAATGGCAGCTTCAAATCCATACAAGTTACAGCTTTTAGTCTTGGGTCCCAGCAGGTATTGGCAATATGTGGCAGGAATTTATAAGCATTCTGCTTCTTGTACATACCCCTAGTAGAACCTGGCAGGTATCTATCTTCTGCTCTGTCTTTAGACTGCTTTGTTTGGGCCTGACTAGCTGAGGAGGAATTTGGCCTCTCCTGGACTTGGGATATGTACTCACAGCTTGACTCACAGGGTATGCTTCTTCCTGGAGGCTGGAGGTGGCTGCTTCTCTTGTCGTCCAGCTGAGGCTGATGGCTCAAGCTGGGAAGATGGATCCTTGCCTCAGCCGAGGCGGGATCCAGGGTTGGGATCCCTGGTTCTGGGAGCTCCTACTAACACAACCTACCCCAGCATGGGGTGGCTGCTACACTGCCTAGAACTTTCCTTCCTCTCCATGAGGTAGGAAGTGGGAACATTCCACTCCTCCTCAGAAAGGGGGGGAGCTAACCTGGAATGGACTATTCCAGGCTAGAGATACTAACTATGACCTGCTACATACTGCGGCCACCTGCTGGTGTACATGGAAAATTGCAACAATAATATAAAACAGGCATAGAAAATACATATAATGGAAAATGGAAAACAAGATTACACAAGATGATAATAATATACACTTAACATATTATGAAGCAGGGTGACAGACGTTTAGTGACATACTTCAGGATGTTACAGTAGGAGCGGTCCTGTCGCAGGGTCCTTCATCTAGTAAATGGTGTCCATGCGCAGTCTTTTCTAAGAAACTCTCAGCCGCTGAAAAAAATTAGGACGTGGGTAATAGGGAATTGCTGGCCATTAAGTTGGCTTTTGAAGAATGGCGTAATTGGTTGGAAGGAGCAATTCATCCTATTACGGTTCTCACTGATCACAAAAATCTGGCTTACTTGGAGTCAGCTAAACGTCTGAACCCAAGATAGGCCAGCTGGTTGTTGTTTTTTACTAGATTTAATTTCATTGTCACCTATCGCGCTAGAGTTAAGAATATCAAGGCTGATGCCTTGTCACGTAGCTTCCCCGGGGGAGGTGATTCAGAAGATCCTGGCCCGATATTGTCCGAAGGGGTAGTAATATCCGCTCTATATCTCGACCTTGAGGCAGAGACGTTGGAGGCCCAGCGAGAAGCACCAAATTCTTGCCCTCCGGGGAAGTTGTTTGTTCCTTCTGAGCTACGTCACAAGGTGTTCGAGGAACATCGCTGTACTGTTCTCACAGGACACCCAGGGAGCAGATCCACTGTCGATCTCGTAGATTCTGGTGGCCAGGTTTACGCAAGTGTGTTGAGGACCATGTGTCAGCTTGTAGTACTCAGGGGCGTACATAGAAATCACTGGGCCCCATAGCAAAAATCTGAATTGGGCCCCTTAACCCCGCCCACTACCCACCATGGCCCATCCCACTTCCTGACCTGGCTCCTCCCATGCCACACCCCCATTAAATAAATTTATACATGACCTACAGTAACTGTTAGGGATAAACATTTTTATTTTTTTATATTTTCATACAATGGGCATGTCACTTGCCAGGCTTTAGCAGAGTGGACACAGGGCGCAATATGTATGCCACACAACTGAGTGAGTGCAGGGCAGGAGCGCATACACATCACTCCTCCTGCCTCTGTCCACTGTGCTAAAGCCGGACGTAAGCCATCCCCCACATCTTAACCCCTTTGCTACCTGCGCCATTTTGTCATCACTTCTCTTACCCCAAACCCCTTTAACTCCTTGCTGCTGAGTGTGCACATATGCGCATGTGTTTGTGTGTGTGTGTGTGTGTGTGGGGGGGTGGTTTGGCTGGTTGGTGAAATATCATTTGGTGGCTATGTGCACACTCAGCATTAGCAGCAAGGAGTTAGAGGGGTTAATATCCAACCCCTAATGCCCTCCAAAATGCCCGGGGGGGGGGGGGGTTTGTTTGTTAGGAAGGAGTAGGTGTAGGAGAAAGCACACTGTCCTCTATGAGCCCCCCAACCCCTAATGCCCCCCCCCCCCCAAAAAAAATTCTCAGGACAGTGTGCTGTCTTCCTACTCCCCCCCCCCCCTACCCCGGGCATGCCCCTTTTAACAAATACTGTAGTAGATCACTAGCAGTCCTATGTAACACAGTGATAACTCTCTGAGTACAGATAATGTAGATGGGTGTGAGGCCCCAGAATTCAGAACACACACAGTGTTACCTGAACTCTGGGGCCGGGCTGAGGCAGTGTGGGTCAAATTCTATATACCCCTTACCCTACCGAGAAACAGATATGTGCATGGATAATATTATTACATCCTGTGATGTAGACTTTTCTCAACGTCTTCATCCAGAGATAAGACCGCCATGACACCTTCTTTCAGCCGCTTCTCGTCTCTGCAGAAAAAAAATGTAGGTTCCTCACTTTACTATAAACCTCTCCTTCCTGGTGTCTCAACAACTCATCCTGCTGCCCCCCAATACTGTGCTAGAGCCAGACAGATAGTCCCCCATTCCCCATAATATTATTCCCCCTGTATATTATAATGGCCCCCACTTTGTTATTAATATAATGCCCCCCACTTTGTTATTAATATAATGGCCCCCACTTTGTTATTAATATAATGGCCCCCACTTTGTTATTAATATAATGCCCCCCACTTTGTTATTAATATAATGGCCCCCACTTTGTTATTAATATAATGGCCCCCACTTTGTTATTAATATAATGGCCCCCACTTTGTTATTAATATAATGGCCCCCACTTTGTTATTAATATAATGGCCCCCACTTTGTTATTAATATAATGGCCCCCTCTTTGTTATTAATATAATGGGCCCCTCTTATTATTAATATAATGGGCCCCTCTTTATTATTAATAATGGGCCCCTCTTTATTATTAATATAATGGGCCCCTCTTTAATAACAAAGAGGGGGCCATTATATTAATAATAAAAAGGGGGCCATTACATTAATAATAAAGAGGGGCCCAGCAGGGGGCCATTACATTAATAATAAAGAGGGGCCCAGGGGTCCATTATATTAATAAAGAGGGGGCCATTATATTAATAACAAAGAGGGGGGCCATTATATTAATAATAATATAATGTCCCCGTCTTTATTATTAATGTAATGGCCCCCTCTTTATCAATAATATAATGTCCCCCTCTTTATTATTAATATAATGGTCGACTCGTCTCTCCACTCTTATTAATACTATGATGTCCACTGACTGAGTACAGTCAGTGGTCCCCTTCTCTTGTCCCCAGTGCCTCTGCAATAAGGGTAGAACGTAGGGATTAGGGAACATAAAAAAATAATAATTAATACTTACCTCTCTAAGGACAGCTTGTGGCATCCTGGTACAGGATCGCTCACTGTGCCTTCCCGCGCCGCGTCATCGCGTCATCTCGTGAGATCCGACGCAGGAGGTCACAGTGAGCACCTCAACTAAAGCCGCTCCCCCGGCCCCTCCTCACTTCGCCTGCCCAGTGCGCGTCACGCAGGGCCTCTCCTCTCACCGAGTCGCCGGCCTCCGCTCCGCCCCCCTGTAAATCTTATGTTATTCAGCTGCGGCTGGCCGGCTGCGTTCTAACGTGTGGGCGGGGCCTTCTCTGCGCTCCGGGCCCCCCAGTGCCGCGGGCCCCATAGCAATGGCGTGGTCTGCCTCTATGGGCGGTACGCCACTGGTAGTACTTGTGCAAGTGCTAAGGTGACACATACCCGGCCTTCCGGATCTTTACTTCTGCTGCCCATTCCTTCTAGACCATGGACTCATTTATCCATGGATTTTATCACAGATTTACCTAATTCTTCAGGGAAAACTGTGATTGTGGTGGTTGTTGATCACTTTAGTAAGATGGTGCACTTTATAGCTTTACCAGGTCTTCCCAATTCTAAAACTCTTGCACAGGTGTTTGTCGATAACATTGTGAAACTACATGGTATTCCCTTTGATGTGGTGTCTAATAGAGGGACTCAGTTTGTTTCCAAGTTCTGA